>NW_015971658.1:0-496260 GCF_000836435.1 Fonsecaea multimorphosa CBS 102226 | reverse complement strand
CCCCCCCCCCGGCCCCCGGGAATCGCCTAGACGGTGCTAAGCTTCCAGGCCAGGCGAATAAAGGTTGGGCCATGTGTTTCAAAAGCCCTCCAAAGTTGATGGTATACTGTTACCAAGCGGTTCGCCATTAGCGCGACAGGAGTCATCGGTTTTCCTTCACAGGTAGAACCCTCATAAAAGGGTGGTTTGTGACACTATTTCAGGTAATATTCTGCGGCTGTCGTTATCTACTCAATCTCGAGGATCAGTCGGAATAATGTTCAGATGCGTACGAGGGTGTGATACGGTAGTCATCGTTGGCATGTCTATTGGTCCTCTCCAACCCCCGCCTGAGAATATCATCTCTTTCGAAGCGTCGCCTTGGTCACATCCTGGGCTCCACAACCTAGGGGTCGGATGGCCTGCCCTCGTAACGTCAGTTAATGCTCATGGATAGACACGTTCGGACATAGGGAGAAGAGAATTTTCTGGTTCATCAAGTCCATTTCCACGTGTGTTTCATAGACTCAATCTGTGCTGTTGTCTAGCCTCGTCTGTCAGATCCGCGCTCGTGGATCAAGGTGGTTGATTGTCGGAGTTCACGCATACACTGCTACCGCATCTGCGATCGAAGGTCTATTTATCCTAGTAGAATACCTAGAGGGCTAATATATGCTGGGATCGAGCTTAGTAAAGTATCGCCCGAGATGTGGATCAGTAGTTAGATCCGGCATCGTGACCGAATCGACAGCGTCCCATATCTCTTCCTGCCAGGAGGAAAAATAGGTCTTAGTCCACGGATGATCTAGAAGTAGGCATGTAATAACTTAATATAAGGGAGGGAAGGAGGGAGGAGGTACGGTAAAGTACAGCGTTCGATTCATTACTAAGCTTTGGTTCCCCCAGCACAGCTGAGCCAGTCCCCATTGCATAGGTATTAGGCTCACTCCCACCCCCCAGAAAACAGAGGTACAAACCTCAGGATTCTGAGGTGTTTCATTACGGTTCGGTAGGAATAGATGCAGACTTGATCGATCCAAACGATTCGAAAGGCTTGACCGCGAATCCCTCCAAGTGCATCAATGTAACCTTTAGTAACTAACAACCTATTTCAATCGCAATTTATAGAATGCTGTGCTGTTTAACCGCGTGAACCGTGGGCTGTTGCGAAAGATCGGCCATCTCAATATGACTTGATATTGGCTGCTCGAAAAGTTGAGTGGCGTGGACTATTACTAATGTTATCTGTCCGGCTTGCAGCGGAAGACTGCTGTAATATGCCTCACGATCCATGAAAAGTGGCAGCTTAATGTCTTGAGTAAGTGGCAATTGTAAAATCACAACAGAATACGAGGTGCTGTACCTAGAATCTTGACACCCAAGGTACCTTATTACTCTGGCCCAGTCACGGAGCTCCGCCGCATCCAGGCCTATAATTTACTGGTCGTAGGCATGGCTAAAATAAATGAGGGGCTGTAGCTAGATAGCCGTGGTCGACACCTAAAAGGGACCCCTGAGCCCGAACTGGCATCTGCGAATAGGCAATGGGCATTAGGCAGTGCCCCCTGTAGCTCGCCCAGTGCTCGGGCGCGCTCCCCCAAACTCGGCCAGGACCTCCTCCATGCTCCGTCACGTGCCCGATCAAAGCGGCCTCGCTCCCTTCCCTAAACGAAAATAGTAAGGGATAAAGCACAGTTCGGGGGATGATATAATGTATATATATATATCTAAGGACTCCATGGTGAACCCATCTCCCCTTTTCCGCGCCACAACCTCGCCTCGCCTCGCCTCGCCAGACCGGAAAGCCGCAGACACCCCCGTATCCAAGCAAAACGATAGCCTCAAATGTCGCCAGGTTAGGTGACGAATTGATTAAGCTTTGGGGGGTGGCACTGATTTTTCCTCCCGCGGTTCCCTCTTCCTTGGTTTGGCCGGCCGTTGAGAGGGTCTGCTTGTATGGTTCGCAATGACAAGAGATACTTGTTGGCCGAAATGGCCGGGGGCGGGCTTGGTTGGATACTTTCGAATTCCGCCGGGCTTTGATTTGCATTTCACGGACCGAATGGACCTGGGAATGCATGGTTCGGGTGGATAGATGGAGGAACTGGTGCTCGAGATCCCCCTGTGGTCTCAGCGACGGGCGTGCTGGTGGAGGCCTTTTTGTCCCATTCCACCTCAGCTTGAAACTGCGACGTTGCTGTTTTGAACGACGCCGTGCTCGCAGTTGGGGCTCTTCTCTCTCGGGTCGAAACTTGGAATTGGGGCTTGTGTGTCGTGGCAGCCGAAAGGGTCTCTGCATCGGCCCCGTCGAGCGGCGGGCTGGGCCACACTTTGGTACGCATAGATCGTCTTCTAATCGGTCGTGCTTTTTCGCATTCTGGCTGCGTAGGCGGTGAGAGACAGACCATCTTGAGCCCAGAGGCGATTCTTCGCTGGCGAGGTAAGGGCTTCGATGGGGGCTGGGGAAGGCGAGCTGTTTATTTTGGATTGAAACCTTGTTAGTGTCTGTGACTTATGCGAGACGGCCATTCCTGACAGAAACACTCCGCAAGGCCTTCCCTTGACCTACAGGTGCCGAGAAAGCACCTCGGGCGTCCCTGGATTCCATCCAGAAAGCGGTGACTACCGACATGAAAACGATGAATGGGAAAGAGACGCCGTAAGCTGAAGTGAAGGAGATATTAGATTAGCATGATCGTCTGGTCGCGTTTGTGAAGAGGAGGGGAGGAAATGAGGCGAAAACCTACTAATACCGAAGGCTGTGGTTCCTTTTACAAGCCCGACTACAATAGACAAGCCGACCGCAACGGCCAGACAGGCTAGACACCAAATCCATGACCACCACATCAGAGTGTTGCGAAATCTCGCGCTGGCGTTGTACGTGGCGAGCATCGCATGCCGTGCGGGTAAGCCCAAGTGGCAGCCGTCGACAGCGAAGACGTCCTCCATGACGGTAAACAACGGCGGAGGCGTTAGAGAGCCTCGCTTGACTGACGAAAGCGTGACAAAGGTGCGGATGCGCAGGCAATGAGCCGTGTTCTGCAGCAGCATGTAACCTCCGATGGTGTACAGGACCGAGGGCGGCGCCATGGCGATGACCTTGACCTTGACGTCCTTGGTGGCCGTTGCAGCGACAAGTTCAACAATGACGATCAACAGCGCCAGCGACAAGATATAATATGAGCAGTCAAACCACCAGCGGCCGCCATTTATCGGTCTGTACTTTGGATCGCGCTTGATCAACAGCCGATACCCCCGGGAGAACCTTGGTCAAGATTAAAAATCTGGGGACATGTGGAGAGCTCTCGTTCGCCGTACGTACCATTTGTGATAAGAGGTCCAAAAGGACAAAGATGTAATGAGCGTAAAGACTGGCAGTGGGAGTCAGTCAGCCCGAGAGGCCATTCTGCGCCACAATTCGATCTCTATTTCAGAGAGATCCGGGTGCCACATACTTGTCCAATGGGTCAAAGTCGAACCATACCAGAGAGAGTAGAACAAGATAATGGGAAGCACGCAGCCGTCGAAGCAGAAGAAGGCGAACCAAGTGGCCCAGTTCTTGCGGTGTTCGGAAAGTCTGTAGGGGAGGCCGGTCTTTGAGATGAGGGCGGCACCATCATTAGGGCCGAGTTCAACTCCACCTTCTCCTTGGGATGATCTGGGCCAGGCGTGAGTGCCGTTGACCGGCGAGGACATGGCTGCAACAGTTGAGCAGTAGCAGTCGATGCGGCCCAGGGGAATGCAGAAACACGAGGTACACAATCAGAAAAGCAACAACAACGACAACGACAATAACATTCTTTATTGCCAGAACACTCAACGACAACAACCTAGAGCGATGACGACAGATTTGATCACTTGAGCCAGTCGCCCTGCGTGGGCCGGAAATTGGCCCCTTCAGGCAGGAAGTTGGTGAGAAGCTGGAAAGGGAGGCAGGGCACATTGGGGGATTGTTTTGGTTCTTTTTTTGGTGCTGCCCACGTTGCGACATGGGCGGGAATGAGTGGATGAATGAGTGGACAGCCTTGCCCCTGACCTACTAAGTACCGAGTAAGCTGCGCCGCACCAGACGTGATGCACTGATGATACTGGCAGGATGGAGACGCCGCCGCCAATGGTTGATTGCTCATCCTGCCATACCAGTCACCGCCAGTGAGCCTCCTTATCAAGAAGGATCACACTGGGCATCTGTTGCGAGTTGGTCTGTGCACTGCCAATGGGCCACTGGCACAGTAGGACGCGCAACGGGCAACGGGCAACCACCGACTGGCACAGGTGTGCACAACTTTGTGTCCTCAATTATCTCCTTGATCATCCTTTTTCTTTGGACCCCGTCCAGCATTGTATCTCCCACCCGACGTGGTGTTTGAGATCTTACGGCAGAGAGTGTTCAATCATCCAGCAAATGTTTCCTGCCAAGGCCTGGGTCGCCATATCTTTTTATCTCGCTCAACTGTCCACGTCATATCATATATGCCCTCTAACAGAACACGAACATCCGCCGTTACGGACTTTGCTGCACACAGCCAGTTTCATTTGAGCGTCTGGACGTTTTGAACTATCATTGCTCCTAAATGACCGACACTCCTAAATGTCTCCGCTGTCAAATACATACCTAGGTACTCTGCCCACTGGAGGACATCGTCACCATTGTGCCAAGCTTCCGACTCTCTCGCCGAGAACTACTACCCATTCCGGAGTGGCAGACGGTGATTGAGCAGCTTGAAGAGGCCCATTGGGTGCCAGTCGAGCAGTATATTCCCGACCATGATGAGTAATCGTCCCTCCGGCACGCGATTTACATAAGCAGAATCGCATGGTGATGTAGATGGACAACGGTTTCCAGCGACATGATGCGACAAAATGATGGAGCCGACGAGTCACCATCGTTGCAGTGGCTCTGCTGCTGATTCAGAATTGGGTCTTCAATTAAGGTGCGAGATATGGCCACCGCTGACTGAGCACTCCTGAGATCCAATGTGCATCTCAGCGTCAGACAGAGCAAAAGGGGAGCAAAAGGGGAGCAAAACTATATTTTCAGCCGCTGCAGTATGAAGAAGTAGTGATCCTCGTTGAGCACCCAAGTCCCCTAGTTCAACACTGTCGGAGCCATAAGAGACACCGCGATCGGTCAAATCTGCACAGGTAGTTGGCATGGCACCCGCAACCAATTCGAGGTCAAGCCCCGAAGGAAACAGTCCTCCAGCCAGCGAAACTGACGATGCGCACCAACAAGGGACGGAGGATGCCCCGTCACAAGGTGGCTTTTTGTTCGTCACTTCCACGGGCAAAAAGACGCAGAAGGATCGCAAGCAGCTCAAATCAATGCGCGCTCACGTTATGCGCAACTATCTAGAACGAAGCCATGCAGAGCAACAAGAAACGGAACCCAAGAATTTCTCCGTCATGTCATTCGCAGGCACCAGGCTGCACACGGAGAGACAAAAGACTCCTATGACCGGCGGGCAGAAGATGAGATTTAGAATGCGATCTGGTGAATTAGAGCAAAGATATCCCTACCGAGATCGGAAAGGTAAGAAGAAGGCCAACCCGCCGCCAGAAGAGGCGAGCAACGCAGCCGAATCGGATCTCTCAAAAGACAAGACAGAATCATTAGGAAACGCGCAGCAGAACGCAGCCGCCGAGTCAGGCTTCGTACCTGGCATGCCTATAACTTGGCTTGGATCGCGAAACACCGATGTTTTCGGCGTCTTACCGATCCACCTGGACGAAGGGGATGAAGCGAGGCTGTACCTGTTCCGCCACTATGAAAGGTACCCGTGGTGTCCGATCAACGGACAGAGCGATTGGTCTGAATTCGCCATTAGCGACCAGCTGGTTTTTCATGCCACCATGTATAGCTGGGGAGTGCACTTCCGTCACCGCCGACCGATTCCGGATTCGCAGGAAGAAATGAAAACACTACAGCATAAGTTGGCAGCTATCTCATTGATCAACGACCGTCTGTCAGATCCGCAACAAGCGGCCAGTGATGAAACCATCGCGGCCGTGTCGGCCCTGACCAATATTGCCCTCGTGATGGATTCATACCCAGAGGCAAGCAAACACATGGCGGGCATGCATGCCATTGTCGAGCTGCGGGGCGGCATGTCATCCCTGCGTTCGGGCGTTCAACAACATCTGCAACGCTTGATTAGTTGGAACGATCTGATATACTCGGAGGTCTTCGACGAGAAACTGCGCTTCCCACCAATCGAGGTCTGGGATGAATCCTGGGCAGGCTTTCAGCAACGCAACTTTTCCAGGCCCTTGCCTGGCTTGAGTCGAGCAGAACTGAGGGCGGCTGGCGTTCCTCGTCACAAGGTCCTAGATTTGCTGAACGACATCCGGGAGCTTTGTCATGCCGAGCAACTCAGCCCTCTACGCAGCACCACTGAAAGCGGAAGGATGCGCCGCGGTGATATGTTCCATCGCATCGAAAGGAAATTGAGACTTATTGTCCAAGGAGACACGGCACCCGGGAACAACCGCTGGGACGCCACGGTTTGGCGTTCAGTGTCTCTGGCGGCGTTGCTCTTCACCCATCACCACTTACGAGGTAATCCTCTCAAGTACCGCCATTTCAACGTCTTGACAACGCAACTCTACGACACGCTTTTGACCATGGACGAGGACCTCAGGGAGCTGGACTTTGCTCCGGCCATGTTGATATGGATTCTGTCGACAGGAGCGGTGACCAGTGCGCTGGCAGCAATTCATGCCTCGTACGTGTTTATGCTTGGGAAGGCATGCCGCAGACATGGGTTGCTAGACTATGATCGGTACCGAGAGACGCTGGCCCAGTTTCTGTGGACGGGGCAGGCGGACCAGTCGAGATACCACTCACTGTGGCTGGAGCTGGAGCCTAGTATGCGAACGATGGCGGGGCCATCGTATCAGCAGTATATACTTGAAATCTGAGTCTTTTTGAGGTTCATCTGAGATGGAGCGGAAGAGGGAGGAGACGTTTAGAGAGATACTATGCGGATAAATTAGCCAGTCCCCATCAGCCGAGCCCTTATCTCCGAAGAGGCCCGGGAACAAACTGGCCTCGGATTCCTCTCATGCACTTACTGTACCAACACTTACTGTCTTCTACTCATCATCAACTCACCTCCACCTTAAGGAGTTTCGTTCCTGGATCCATCCCATTTAGTCCATCTGAAAAATGACCAAAGCCTGATTTCCTTGTCGATGCGCTCGCAGGATCAAATACAGAGATATAGCTGAACAGAATACCAAGGTGCCTTCACCATTGACCCCTCCCCGCAAGCTTAACCCCATCTCACCCTCACTGCCGCCGCAATCCTTGCCATGGCACACTACCAGCTGCTGGATTTGGCTCCCGAAGTCCTACACAACATCTTCCAGAACGTGGAACCATCAGACCTAGCATCGCTGGCCAGGACATGTCACCACTTGAACAATTGCATAAGAAGCGATGAGTTCCTGTGGAGACTCCACTATCTGTCCCTCTTTGTAAGAGTCAAGGCCGGCTTCCACGATGATTTGATATCAACGGCGCCGCCTGCTGACCAGGACTTGCTATCAGGATCCTCCTCTAGACGGCGATACCAAGTCCTGGCGAGAAAGACTGACCCGTTTAGTGAGGCTGCAAAAGATCCTGGCATCAGATAATGATGAGATAAAGGCATGACCTGGACCGCGATGTCTTCCAACCGTTTCCATGCCACTAACCATGTCTTTCAGACTGAGGCGCTGGAAGAAGTGCTTACACAGACGGTGAGGCTGGCCGAACAAGCCACGGCCTCATCCACCAAAATCAGCGACTTTCTGTCAAATCTCTACTCCAAGGGGGTCAACATCAACACTTTTCTCTGCCGATCCAGCCTCTTCGCCCGCGCCCGACCTCACCAGTGGCCCGCTGCGCCCACAGAAGCGTTGCGTCAGCTCTCTGCTAAACTCCACGTTCTGGCAGGCCTGAACCTAGACTCGCCCTGGCCAGCTTCCGATGGACTTTCCTGTCCGCACGTCGCGGTAGCCGGGCTTCGAGGCCCATTCGACGATAGCTACGATGACGACGAGTATGAAGATCCGGACATCGACGAGACCAACCAAAGCGAAGAAGAGCGCCATCTTCTCCGAAGCAGTCCGCGTCCCATCCGAGACGTGCATCCCTGGGCACGATCCCGAGTCTACGACCTGCGCCGGTACAACGAGTCGAACATGTGGGGCCCCTTCACCGAGGATGGCACTCAACGCGTCGATTGGGAGAAGGTACAGGCCATCATGGTCGTCCTTGGCTTCAACCACAGAATGTACACCGAACGACGCGGGCTGAGCGGCACCGACTTCCTGGGACTCCCCGGGTCCCCGCCGCGGTCCACTGGCGAGGGAAGCAGGTCAGTCTCGTCGACCAGATCCAACCTCCTCAAACCCTGGGAGAGCCTCTTCGCCGGCATCGCGCCCAACAGTTATGTGTCGTCGCCACTCACGGGGAAAATCAAGCCCGCTCCCAATCCGAGCCTTGACGCCTTGGACCCCTATGGTGTGACGGGCACTTGGATGCGCATCGTCTGTTTCCTCGACTACAACGACCTCTACCGCTTCAATTTCGAAAGAAACGCCGACATTCCAGCGGACCAGGAACGGGATCCCATCACGACGAGAGAGGCGTTTCGCTTGATCAAACTGCAGCTGCACGTCACGAGGATCGAGGAGCAAGAGGAAAAGGGAGAAGACGGGCGCGATTTGATGCCGGCGGTCTACTTCGCGGGCACCAGTCGAAGTACCTTTATGGCCTGGGATCCCAATGCAAATTCCAGTATCAGAGGTGAGGGCAAAGAAGTCCAGTGCACCCCCCTTTTTTCCTTTTTTCTTTCTTTCTTTCTGTCTTACCCGCGCGCGCTCCCCCCCAAACCTTCCAAATTAAAAAAGAACCAACAAAGCCGACTTACTTGAGAATACGCAGGATCCGTCCGCGAGACCCGCACGGGCGCGATCCGCTGGACCTCCTTCTCCATCTTCCACGGCGAGGAACGCTGGCGCTCCGAGGGCGTGCAGGTCGGCGGCCTCCGCTCCGCCCGCGGCATCCTGGGCAACTGGTTCGACAAGGACTACGACGTGCACGGCCCCGCGGGTCCCACGGCGTTCTGGAAGGTGTCGGACGACATCATCGAGGAGAAGAGGACGCTGCCGCAGATGCTGCAGATTTTCATGGCCGAGTAGGATACCCTACGGAGTAGCGCGGGCTTTTGGGATCCCTGCACCGACACACACACACAGGCACTCTCTTCGTTTCCAATATTTTTGGTCCTATTTTTCACGCGCTTGCTTCTCCTCCCAATCTCACTCCTGTGTCTTCTTCAATCTGGTTTTTTAAATTGAAGTTTCATTTCTGCAGATTTACCGCGCGCGCGCTGTGCAAAATGTCAAATTGCAAATTTTCTGGAATAGCGACGAGACGGGAAAGGAACAGAAGAGAGGGAATGGGGAGGGGGGAGGGGGAGAGGCTGTTGCGCTGGTGAAAAATCGGACGGGAGATCCCCCTTTGGACACAGCACGACGACGGCGGGACACCATGCATTGCTTTCCCATGCTGCGACTAAGCGGTAGTGGACGAGGCTTGCTAGCTAGCTACGTACCTAGGGGGAGGTTTTTCGTTCCCAGCCTGAGTGCGGTTGGAAAGTTCAGTCCAAATACAAATACAAATACGCTTTCAAGAGACTCTGGGGAGAAAGGGGTGCATGTAATCGCGTATCTGCTATCTACTATCTACTATCTACTAGGTGGATATATCCTCGAGGGAACGAAGAGACGAAGGAGTCCTAGGGGTACC
This sequence comes from Fonsecaea multimorphosa CBS 102226, assembly GCF_000836435.1. Taxonomy (NCBI): domain Eukaryota; kingdom Fungi; phylum Ascomycota; class Eurotiomycetes; order Chaetothyriales; family Herpotrichiellaceae; genus Fonsecaea; species Fonsecaea multimorphosa. Next base: position 486,482 of record NW_015971658.1, on the reverse strand, counting down.
TAGCGAATATGAAACGGACTCATACTAGGTATCCTTCACGCCATAATTACTCGGTATGTTCACACTAACCTCTGCGAGAACGCCCACATCAGTTGGATAAGGGGACCGGTTTTGTTTTTTTTCTCAAGGTACACGGTTCATTAGAGAAAGGAATAGGGTACTTTATTCACGTATGTGTTCTCCGTGTATGAGGCCCAACAGTGGTACATGGATTCACTGTAGAGACCTTGGCTAGACCGCCTCCTGCCCCTTTTCCAACCTGGCATTTACATTCACATGATATTTCGTACCCTTGCCCAACTCGTGCCTGGTTTCCAAGGTACAGTGTATGCTTCATTCAGCCAATGTCGGGCTGCAACTCCTCGTCAGATGAGTAAAGAAAAAATTCCGCGCACACGGTTGAAAAATGACAACGAGTCATCCATTGGAAACGCCCGCTACATGGTATCCATAAAAAAAAAAGAACTTGCACTGCTTTTGGCATCTCCTTTAATCAATTTCCATCCGCGAGGCAACAGGCCTTGGCGCGGGAAGTTTTCCACTCCCAGATGGTTCCATTTCCGTTGCAAAGGGCGCGTAGGCGCTTCCGCTCATGGGCTTCTCGTCGTCCTCAACGTTCTGCGGTTTGTTGACGTAGGGCTTTAGTCCCTTGTTATAGTTGTGCGCGCAAATGCAGGCGTACACAATAGTGACAAGGATCAGGATGATGGTCAAGACAGCGAAGGTGGTGAGTTCCTTTCGAGCTGGAAGATAAGGTACATCCCACCCAAAGGAGTACATGCGAACCATCTTGAAAATGAAATACGCCAGACCGCCGAAGTAAAGTATCTGCGAAGTACAAGGTTAGTGGAGTGCCCAAGATCGACAAGTTGTACGTATTCACTTACAATGACAACAATGGTGCCAAATAGAGACTCTTTCCGGACGAACAATGCAGCTGCTAGAAGAATGAAAATGGTGACCGGCATAGCGGCAATAGTGAGCGCGAACTCGATTTGTCGTTGGTTGACAATGACCACGAACTGGACGGTAAATCCGAGGAAGAAGAAGAAGTCAAACTTCAACAGGGCGATGTAGACCTGGTACTGGAGGTAGCGTCGTTTCATCCTCAGATCGGCCGAAATGCGTTTGTAGATGGTCCAGGCGAATTCGTCGTACAGTTTCCAGGCGCAGCCGGCCATGAGGACTGTCCCGACCGCCAAAATACAGGGGATGGCGACCAAAAATGGTTCGGTTTCTGACCAAATATTCTTGCGGATGTCGTTATCTTCGGCCAGCTGCAAAATCGCATCCCTAATCTGGTCCATCTGGACGGCGCCATAGATGAGCAGGCCGACATTGTACATGACCAGGCCAATGACCTGAATGGTATTTTTCATTCGCAGAGCGTCCCAGACGAGGACTAGCTGGTATAAAAATCCGAAAATATACAAGGTCAAGAAAGTTGGAATGGTGCGAGATGAGGTCTGATTGCCGGGAATCTTTTCGAGGTGAATCTGGAAATGGGCAAAGACATAACTGAAAGCCGGTATTAGCACTAATTCATTCCATGGGCGGACGATCATGGCCGTACCTTTCAAACGCAAGAATAATCATTGCCTGGATCAAGGCGATGAGGGAGAACGCCCATGTCCACTTTGAATTTGGCCGATACATGATTGATCTTGATCTTCTCTTATCAAAGTCATTCATGGCATAACCTTCGCGATGGTGGTAGCCTCCTGGCAGAGGGTGGTAGTTGTCAGCCTGACCTCCGAGGAGGGAAGCGCGAGACTCGTGAGCACGAATTTTGACGGCTTGGAGCGCAGCTGGTGTAAAATCTCTTTCGATTGATCTTGGGCTACCACAATTGTGCAATTGTGGTCCGGCTCAGCAACGTCCCAACGTCGACGGAAGAAGGCGGGCACTGACACAGGCAAGGGACTGCGAACGAGTCGAGGGCAGCAGGGAGGGTCAAGAGATGGGCCTCTTGGGTTCAGGTTCGGTTTGGATTAAAGAGCGCAAGAGTTCTGTCGGTTGGAGTGACTGGGTCCTGCTGAAACTCAGGAGGGGGGGCAGTGGCAGATGAGGATTGGTTCAAGGCGCGTCTGGAACGGGCGAAGCTGGCGGGCCAAGGCAGTTTAGGAGCAATTGGTATAGACTTGTGTGGTGGCGGCAACTTTCGACCTGGCGCCTTGATCCGACCGTGGTTGATGAGGATTCAATAAAGCGAGAGATGGAAAAGAGAATGTAGGTATACAATAATGGGAAACAATTAAGGAGATGAGTATGGATAATCAGGAGTCTGATGATGGACACAGCTGGTTACAGTACTCGGTAGATCTCGTCAGCTCTAACTACTGTAGGTACGAGGTACTTGGTACAGCGAGAGTAACAGGCACGCAGGGAAGGGTTTGGGGGAGGCACTGGGGGGCACAGAGGGTCCTCGGGAGGGTTGCCCGTAGGCTGAGCGAATAATCCCAGCAAAAAAAGAAACAGAGGACAGGGCTGCCCAACCAGGCGGCAGGCCTGCACAGAGGAACTGGGGGCGTGGGGGCCGGAGTTGCCTTCCAAGTTGGCAGTGCCTGGGCCCCTCGGCCGCCGCCTGAGTCTTTTACTTCTGGTAGTAATAGTGTTTGGGTGACTCTGGGGCAAACCTTGCTGCATGGATAAAGGACTTTTCTCTCTTCACAAAACGCAAACCAGCAGTAACTAGATCAGTCTGGCGATGGGAGTCCGCGGCTTTGAAGCCTTCCTGGAGGAGGCTCGGAGGCTCTATTTTTGGGGGCCAGGACTTTGGTGCAAGTTGGCGCCCCATTTCTGCTGACAACAGTGCCACACCACTCACTTGAGGTTCGACCAGTCGGATCAGCTCTCCGGGAACCCGGAATAACTCGTCGCGTGGTTGTTCCGTGCTATAGCCGACTCACCGAGTAGCCTATTATTTCAGGGCGCCGACTTCAAATAAATGGCTCCGTCTGACACGAAAGTGACATACAAAAGTGCCCAACAATGACGAGGTTTAGACCTCCTTTCCCGTCAGACAACGCCACCTGTCCCTCCAGGTCGGCTTGGCAGCTCGCTACGAGGTTCCCACGTACCTACTACGGAGTACTTTTAATTACCCAGCCATGCCATATTGCCAATGCGCGTAACATCAAGCAAGACTCGAGCGCCCCTCCCTTTGTTGTGCTTCGAATCTGTCTACCCCGCCCGCCGCCGCCCGCTCTTTCCTCTCCCTCTCTCCTCTCGAGCACACATCTCGGGCTGCAAGAAGCACAGACTTATGTCTATCACAAAGCTTCCGCTCCAGCACCTTACCGCCCGACTTGTCATCTCCCCAGCACCGACTACTCTGGGCGAATCAACTGCTGTCCTAAAGAAGCTCCAGTCCCTCGGCCCAGTCCTCTCCTTCAAGACGCGTCAGGCCTCTGTTCCTCGCAATACTGAGCAGCTAGACGTGGACATCGTTTTCTCGTCCCGTGCCACCCTCGAGAAAGCCCAACAGGCAAGCCCCTTCACCGTCAAAGTGAACTACCAGCTTCCCGATCCGAAGCTTCAAGATCCCTACAATGTTCGCAATCTCCAGTCGAGACGACAGCCCCAGCCCAAGAGCATGACCTGTCGCGTCCAATCCCACGATGGGTGCCAGCTTCCCGGCCAGAATATCCTGTCTAATGGCTTCTCGCCGAGCCTCAATACCAGGTTACATCAAAGTCTGACTGATTTGAATCCACCACCTGGTATTGCGGCTGGGCTGGGTGTCTTTGACGCTGACAGCATGTACCTTCGTTCAACCGCTCAGCTTGTGGATAAGCCTCCAGAGCTGATGCAAATGTATCGGTCCCAAATTTCGGATCAAACCAAAAATCATTCGGCATCGTCGGCGAGCTCTGTCGTACATGGTGATTTACCAGGAACCCGACGGTAATCAAGCTTCGGCTAGCTTGGGGGACATGGTGTTTCTCGATCCCTCGGAAGACTCTGTCTTTGCAACTCTACACATCAGATTGCCACTGTCTACAAGCCACACCTTGACTGTACGGGAACCCGCTCGGCCTCAGCAAGCTTTGCATAGATGCCCTTGAGCTCCGAGAGGCGTGTGAGAGCGTTTTAATCGTCCCAATATCCGATCTGCTGAACTCCTTTGTATGAGAAATGCATATCTTACTATGGAGAACATGGCATTCGGCCACGACATTTGAAGGGCTCAGTGGACAATCCTATCGCGGTTGACATCCGTTACAAGAGGACTGCGGCACCTGCCTACACTCGTTACAGAATGGAGTGGAATGGCAGATCTCCTGTTGGAAACGAGATCGTACTGCATGCTGGCTTTGATCGCTCAAGAACGTCTGGTGTCATTTCTGCTCTGCGTTGGACGGGTACCTCCTAGCGGTGCAGGGTGTGAGTATCCTGATTCTCTATCAGGTGAAACCAAAACCCGTCCTCTAATCAAGTTTCACGGCAAATACACAGCTCAGGGCGATGACCCGGGAGCTGATGTTGCCTTCGTCGCTTTTTGCTAGGTCATTCGACTGATCAGACTCTCGATTCAGTTTTGGCCCGCTCACGACTCTCAAAGCACCATAGGAGGATCGCCCCCTTCAGCGGCCATTGGTAGTCGCGGATGTTCCGGCTCATTCGACGGTCAATGAAAGTTCACAGGCTAGTCGTTTCAATGTATCCATACGTATACTGCATCGAATGCGTTTGCCGGCGCGCCTCCGCTGCACTTTCATGAGCTAGCCTGGATGAATAACGGTCGATCCTTGGTTTCTGCCCCTTCAATAGCCTTCGCCAATTGGCGTGGATACCCAAGCAGCAACCCCCATGTCATCGGTGCTCGACGTGTCACCAAATAATCCTTCTTCTGGCTGAGTCTACAATATCCGAAGTATCAGGGAGCCCGAAATCGACGCAATGGAACTATTTTGTAAGGATCTCTGGGGCCGTGAGAGGTCCGATGATGAGGCTAGGTCCGGCCAACAATGACAAGACAAAAGAGAACTACTGGTATCTGAGCATATATTGGTTACGTCTCGCCAGAGAATGCCTTCGAATATCGATCCAACCCAAACCCCGATTCTTTCTTCACCTGTTGCAGCTATTGTTGGACTTTAGGACACCTTAGTCGAGTGGGGAAAAGAGAGGGGAAATATGAATCGATCGCTTATGCCACCGTCCTCCACAGGAATGCTCGATGTCATACGAACGGAAAACTGAGACTGCAGAGATCAGTACCTAGGTAAGTACGTGGCTTACACAGAGTCTTTGTCAGTCGAGCGCATTGAAGCTCGCCCGCTGTGTTTGGTCGATTCTGGCTTTGACTAAGCAGGAGAATATCGAAAGCTTGGGTCCAGGGTTGGTCGACGCCCTTTCCCTAGAACAACCTGGTATATTCTCCAGTATATATGCGATGGATGAGATCTGAGAGATTGCTCATTCCTCGCTTGTGCGATAAGAGAAAACACCGAAAACCCAAAAAAAGAAGGTAGAAAGTGAGGTAGAAATAGGAGCAAAGAGAGAAAGGAAAGGGAAGGTATATGTCTCTCCCGAGCAGGCCGCGCCTCTACAGGCTCCTTGAAGAGCGGAATCGACGACCTACTCGACTCGGAGTCCCGTGTCTTGGACAAAACTGGTCTGGGGTCGCCGCTTGTATTGGGAAAACGCTTAAGAGCGAAAGGAAGAAATTCGACACCGGCCTTCACAGAGGGTCAATAATTTACAATCTGGTATCTGGCAGGTCCATGCGAGGAGCCCGGTTCTGTGCTGTGTCTCTGGGGCCTAGCCGGTCCGTGTGACGAGCACGGTTCTGTGCTGTGTCTCTGGGCTCTGTCGCTGGCCCGTGTGACGAGCACGGTTCTGTGCTGTGTCTCCGGGATCTGGCATCCAGAGTTTCCCCGGCCTGTGCTACGAGCTCGATCCTCTACCTCTGGGGAACACGAATATCGAACCTTCTATTCTCAACGATCTCTTGCCTTAGCAGAATGCCTCGAGACGCAGATCTCAGCGGCGAAGAATACATATTCCTGACACGGCCCAGGAAATCGGCTTTCGAGAGAAAAGGGAAAAGGGCAACAGGATACAGAGAGAAGGATCTCATACCATCTACAGGTCCGTGGATTGCAGTGCCGATATATGGGCTACGTCGCAAGGACACTGGCAAGGTTTACAACACTCTTCCACAGTCCCCCCAGTGAGAGACTCGCGCAAGGGTTACGAACGAATCCGCCTCATTAAGGGAAAGATCCTCAGGGACAACAGAAATACAAAAAAGGAAATATAGATAGATGGAAGGGGGGGACAACCCTACCGGCAGACCGCCAGCGAACCTTATCCCCACAACTAACGCGGCGAATCCCTACTACGGTCACGAACCGCTTCATCGAGAAGCTTAGAAATATATTTATGGGACAACTTTCGAAATCGTCGAAAGAGATGGAGAGGAGGGACCACGTTATGGGTGGAAAATTACACGCGTTGAAGGACTTTTATCACCATCGACACTCGTTCGCGAAACAACAGATAACACGTCAATCACGTGACGAGGAAGTTTCCAACCAGCTTCCAAGGTTTCTCGAGCGGATACTCAGGAATACGGAGGAAATCAAGAAGAATCTTGAGAGGGCTATATATGATTCGGCAGCCTGCTAGATGAATATAAATACAGAAACAAGAAATAGAAAGAGGGAGTGGACTGACTGATCGAGGCCAATGTTGAAGATGACGATTACTATTCCAAAGAAAAAATCCTGTACCGAGTATACAGTTACACAACAAATAAAAGGGTATCTTTGCGCAAATTAAATAGCGGATTGAACATCCTTCCCCATCGTCCGAAAGAAACCCAAAATCTGGAGTTTGATTCCTCCTCAACTCATTCAGTCATGCCATTTCATCAATCTTTCCAAAATTCCATCAAAATCAAAATCCAAACGCCCAAATGCCATGCAAAGAAGGTCCGGGAAAGAAATCAACATCCAACCCGGATTTCAGACAACATAATCCCCTTCCAGATACCAGGTCGTCCTGTAGTCGTACTTTTCGCGTCGATGACAGATGGTCCGGGTTCCATAACTCAAGTGTTGCTGCTCAGAGTGCGAGAACAAACAGCCCCGACAATGGGACGGGAGGTCTTGTATATCTCGTGGTTGGCCGTCCGTGCCAGATCCACGCATATTCCTGCAGCAGACTTGCAAAGTAAGTCATCTGAGCAAAGCAGATAAAGTCGAAGCTCAATGAGCCCTGAGAAGAGAGGTCGTGAAAGTTTCAAAGCCAAGCTCCCATTCTCTCAGACTCTCACGCACGATGATAATCAGTCCATGGACGTCCCTCGTGTCCGATGTTGAACGCGACTGGCTGTTGGCTTCTCATCTTCTCGTTCGGTCTCTTCCCCGTCTTCGTCCGACTGCAGCTCCACGTATCTCTCAGCGTCTGGTCACTCTCTTCCACCCCTCTTCGTCACACAAAGAAGGGCACAATAGGGGCGATCTTCGGGAGAAGAAACAGCGAGACTGGGCAAGGCAACATGACAAGATCTATGCTTTGGAAGCAGTGAGACTCACAGCTTGGGTTCTAGGACCTCCCGGCCTGTCCCTAACGCTGTACGTGTTGAAACCGGAACTTGCTCGGTATTCAGGTGGTGCACCGGTGTCGACGCCGGCGTGCAGTACAGGTTCGGAATGGTCTATAAGACTCAAATGTCTGGTACCTGGAACAAGCGTCGCTGCGGAAGGCTCTTCGTATACAGGACTTTCGAGACCTAGGCCAGCTTCTTCGAGCTGGCGAGCTTCGTACAGGCCAAATTGCTGTTCGATCTCCGCTGCTAGGACTGCTTCAGTTTCATGGACTTGGGCTGGCGGAGTACCACCCTCAGCGGAGATCTGAATAGGGGTCTTCAGGGTAATATGGCTGCTTGAGACGTTGGCGCCTGGGGTACGGAATGAGATATTCAGTTCAACAGAGTAAGTCCTTGAGACAATACAAGAATGGAATGTCGGCACAAATACTCTTGGTCGACTGCTGCTGGACGGACTTGGAAGTGCGATCGGCACCGGTAGACTGGCGGTGTAAAAATGGGAGCCCGCTTCATAGGCGCACGATGGTTCAGGAATCGAAGATGTCGATGTCGTCGAGTACCCGGACGGTCGTCTAGAGAGATCTGATGAAGAGAAGCTCCCACGTTCTGGAGAATCGTGGCGGACCCAGGAAACAGTCGATAGACAGCGTGATGATAAGGCGACGCTTTCTGGGTAGATACCGTGCAGAACAGACCAGTTGTCGTGCTTGCGAACCTCTGGGATGAGTCTATACGGAGCAGCGCCGAAGAATGTGTAAACCTTCAGTTTGCTGGCGATCGAGTCCAGCTGCGGAGGGACGTCGTCGGGGGAGGCAGGATCGAAGCGCAAATGGATGGTCGCCATCGAAGAGACGGGCTCTATCTGCCGCTTCTGTGGATGTGGGAGACGGAGGCTTCTGGGTTGAGTGGTCTCGGCCGTCAGACGGCCCACCTTGCCGATCTTGAACAGGCCCTTTCTGACACTCTTCTCCATGCGCATGACATGCTCCGTCTCGGCCTCGTCAATATTCAACGGCGGCGCTTCTTCTCTCGCTGGGACAAGTCTGATGCGCTCCGCCTTGTCGGCCAACTCCAGGAGCTTGCCAACGGCGTTCCACTTTGTGATTCTGGCACGAATGCTATAGGTGATCTTGGACATATCTGGTGCCATGTCGTCCATGAGTGTATGGCCGTCTCCGGAGACGCTGGGGTCGCCCAGGCTAGGAGGCAGCTGCACATGTTGTTTCCTGATCTCTTCATTGTTGGCCTTGTGTGAGCAGATGGAAGGGAGCAATCTGTCGGGGACAACAAATGTGAAAGGGATGGAATAGGTGACACCAGCCTCGAAGGTGCCGTTTGCCGGCAAGAGGCTCTCGGAGATTGGCTGCTGCACTTTCAAGAATGTGTGTCTCCCTGTCGTGCGACCAGTTGTGGGGGCGGCAGTGGCGATCTTTTCGACATATGTGCAACTCTGGCCCTCGAACGTGATATTGAGGTCGTCGAACGAAGTATCCTTCTCGAACCTGACGTCCACGCGACCCTTGATCTCGTCATATGTGGAGTAGGAGTGGACAAAGTCGGCCGCGCCATCTAGGACGATATCGATTTCGCTTTTCTTGCGCAACCCGATTGCGGTAGCAATGGCTGAACCTCGTCGTGAAGCGGAGGGGAGGGCCAACGATCGTGACCGACCAGAGTAGGAAGGCACTGCTGAGGAGAGGAAGGAAGGCATTTCGCCGGAGACTATCTGACGAGGCGTGGTCATATTGAAGGAAGAGGAGAGGGGATCAAGGGGTGAAGAAATGCAGCTGGGCGGTGATAACAACCGGGTGACTGCTGGCGACTGGAAGTTCGGTTCTCGCGAAGCCGTCGATCCGTTTGAAACGAGGGGTTGTCGTCCACGCGATTACCAGATTCGTGCTGCCGAACACTTGGACAAGCTCTCCAGAATGCGGGGGGTTGATCAGCTGAAAGGCTGCAGGCGTTGGGTGATTGGAGAGATAAGGATAGAGCGGAAAGCTGAAAAGGGTTCAGGGACTAGGTACACAAAGCACAGTCGAGTTATATATGTCATGACATTGTTCTGCGTATTCCCATCAAATGGGTAGTCTCAGCTGACACGGGGCAGTCATATTGGATGCTTCGTAAGCTCCTTCACCGACAATTGTGGGAATGCATCAAAAGGCGTAGAAGCGGGAAATGGATGTCCAAGACCTTAAGTGAGTCATTGAGCGCAATTGACATGATCCAGTGTGGTTTTTTGTATACGGCTACCTACCGCGATGCAAATGATGTGATGCAAAGGGCGGACGGGACCACCAAGCCATTATTATTGAACCAATGGGCCTCCACCCGGCGTACCTTAGTTCTTGATAACCAATTGCAGGGGGCGAGGGGCACCTAGGGGGGCTGCCCGCCCATCGACCCGTGTCCTGGGGACACTTCCCATGTGGGTTGGGGGGTTGGGGGGTTGGCCCATTCAAGGCTCTTGCGCATACAGTATAGGGCCTAGGCATCACCCAGGCAGGGTTGTGACCCCCTGGCCACTACCTGAAGTAATCAAGTGGGTGCCTGACCCTTAGGTGACCCGTTGGTGCCTAGGTTGCTCTGGTCCTCAACTCCACCTTATACGCCCTACGACGATTTTTCTTGCTCGTCAGTCGTGACTCGTGCCCTTTGATCAGTTTCTCTTTGTCAGAAAATCCACCTTCCTGGCGTCTTCTCAAGTCAAAATGAACGACATCTTGGCCAACTTGGCTAAAAAAAAGTCCCTTGCCGCTACCAGTACTTTTTCATCTCACGTTCCTTGTTGAGCTTCAAGAGATATCCACCCACGTGCTCATATCCACATCACGTTCCCGCTCGATTCGTACTCGCGTGAGCATGGCCTGGCATGGAGCAGCAGAATCTTGCATGACATATACATTATTGAATAATAGATCCCGGAGAGTATTTCTCATCCTCCTTGCCAATACCTTGAGCACGCCCTTCGCCGACAATGCGGTGGTCAAACACGGAAACAATGGTCTCGGCTCATGGTCTTGTATCAGTTTGACGATGGTCGAGATAATTGCTATACAATCTAGACCTTCCTTATTGCCGTCTATCATAAGAGGGAAGATTCCCCTCGTGAAGCCATGTGGGAAACAGAACTTGTAGGGAATCAGGTGGACTGACATTCTCAGTCCACCTTAACGCTCCCGTATATCCGTCGAACAAACATGTACGCTGTCAGGAACCCGATGGTCCCCGTCGCCAATGAATATACAGCACAAGCAAGGGCGCTGTAGCTGAAAAACAACAGGCTGCTCACAAACCCGTCAATGTGTAACCGAGTGGCATAGTACCACACCGAGTATACAAAGATCCAAAAGCCTGAAGCTCCACCCACAAAAAAAGACTGCCACCACCAGTGGTAATTCTCGGCACAAAGTTGTATGTAAGTCGCGATGATGACGGTCTCGGCGATCGTGATCGACAGCAGGGCGGAGATGATGCTCAGAAACCCGAACACGTAGTAGTAGGATGACTTGTCCAGATAGAGTGATTTGAACACAAATATCAGTTCGATGAACAGCACGGCAAAAGCCACCAGCCCGGCGCCCAGAGCGAGTGTGACTTGCTGTTTCATATACCACGCCTGTGCTGGGATCTGCCGAGGAATCGCGTTTGTCTTGGTCGGGTGCTCCCAGCTTGATGAGCGGTAGAAGCCCCAATATGAACCCAGGTGGACGAGAGGGAGTTGGATAAGCAGCCACAAACACGCCAACCATAAGAGAGTCGAGAATGGCAGTGCGGTCGAGGAAGCTTGTGCCCAGCAGAACAGGTTGAGGACGAAGACAAGGGTGAACAAGAGCCCAGGGAACAGGAGCGCGGTCTGGTCCATTCAGTCAGCACGGAAACACTACTAATCATACGCCAGCGACACAACTTACCATCATTGTGTTCTTGCGCCAGTTCTGACCGCCGAAGGTCTTGTAGACTCGCGCAGAGAAATATCCTGAAAACCCGCCCGCGAACACAAAGAGCCCGGCGCCCACGCTCCAGAACCCTCCGCGCCAGCTTGGATTGAGGATGCCTGCGCAGCTGAGGCCCAGCAGTCCTACAATCACAAAGACGAGCTGGATTCCAGATCCGATCAGGGGAGCAAGAAGCCCACCATAGGGTGGGGGTCTGAAGACCTCGCCATGGAGCAGTTTCCAACCAGTGATTTCTTCCAGTGGTTCGTCATCCGAAGACAGATCATCGTCGGGCCCGGTGTCTGAAATCTTCTCCAGCAGCCCGCTGCTTGACTTCTTTTTCTCGCGCTTGCCAATTTTCAATCGCGCTTCTTCTAGAATTCCGTCCCCGCGCCCTTTGACATCTCCCTGCATTGTCCGTCCCCAGATCACGATGCAGATTGCGCCCAGGATGCCTGAAATAATCAAGGAGTTGACAATGGCCAACCAATGAGTGAAGGAACTCTCGGCCTGATCATTGAAATACAGGTCCCAGCGATTGGACCACTCGACTGCGCCTTCCTCGAAGAAGTAGACCGAATAGGTGTATGGGATCGTCATGGTGGCGCCGTCCTCCATGTCAATGGGGCTTTCCGGGATGTAGGATGAATCCGCATACTGTTCCATCAAGTTGGTGTGGTTGCCAGGAATATAGAGGGGCAATGGCTCCTGTTCACCAGACACATCGAGGGGACAGCCTGTTTCGTTGCGGTGTCCCGCTTGAATGCTTTTGGGGTACACTTCAAAGCCCACAATGACTTTGCCGCCATTCTCTCCAGCTCTTCCAGGAGCGGGCCGCCATCGGACCACGAGCGTATGGTGATTATAGACGTAGTACATCTCTTTACCAGTGGCCATATCGAAGTCCTTGTATCCCATTTTGAACCCTGATGCGTAGTACTTCCGAGTCCGATCAACGGTAACAAAGGAGGTAGCCCCAGGAAGGTTGTCGAGAATCCATTCGGTGACATATTCTTCCTCAATCAGCTGTTGAGCCCATTCCAGCTCTTTCCGGCCCACCACCCGATCGCACAGGTACTGACAATCTATGTCCTGGCCCATGTTGATCTCAAGGTCCGAAGTCTTGATCCTGTCGCCCCGAAGGACCTCGCCCAGATTGAGAGGAACGCTATGACCGCTGGCGAAGGAGGAGCCATGATGTCGGTTGCCGGTGGGAGGGCAGACAAACGGCAAGTCGAAATATGCGTACTGAAGCTGGCTTTTATCCGAGTAGACTTTATTCACAAGCAGCGGTACGTTCTCCTCGTCTCGATAACTCCGTATTGACACGCCTGTACACTGTCAGCGCTGCTCTGCTCATTGACGAGGCCGAATGCGGACGGATCGGTACCTGGGATGTAGAAGGCGTGTGACAAGCAGGAGAACAAAAGGACCATGCGGCTCAGCCAGGAGACGTGGAGCCGGACGTCTGGAGACATTGTGAAGATCACAGAATTACAAGATTAGCGAGTGGAATCGGCACAAATGGCCGGCTGGTGGGAAGAAAGAGGAATTCAAAGAAGAGAAGAGCAGGGCAAGATAAGGTGGTAGTGGTGGTCTGAGGGAGTAACGACGAGCAACCCCATCTACCTGAGCTCGGTCGAAGCTTCGGGAGGATAGAGGATGGGCAATCGCAAATCGCAGTCTAAAGAGAAACACCACAATGCCCAATGCAGAATGCAGACTGCGGGAGACTAGGGAAAAGGCAAGAGTGCGCTGTCTGGAGATCTTCGTCTCTCCTCTCTCTCTCTCGGACTCGATCGCCTATTATCTTCCTCTCCTTTGGGAGCAGGAGAAACGTTGGGTGGACACTCCCGGACCATCAGGGCCCTTGACAAAATGGTGATTAGTGGATCACGTCAACGCGTGTGCGGATGGGGATCGCCAGGGTGGGATTGGCGGGCTGGTGGGCCTCAATCACTTATTGCAAGCAACTCACAATGGGCGACACAGCGCGGGCATCAGGCAAGCGTCCGGGCCAAGGAAGCTGGACTTTAGGGGGCAGAGGGTGCCGAAAGGTGCCCTAAAAGCTGCCCGCATTCGAAGCATCGAAGATCCTCCGGGCGTATTCCCAATACCTAGGGACCTAACGGAGGCGACATTGCTTGCGTTTACCAATTCAGCCGCCCTCTGACTCAGCCAGATTCTATTCTTTGCATCTCGTTTGGGGAGGGTAGTGACCTTCTGCAACGAGCCGTGGAGCCACAACTACCCTGTCAGAGACGATGCGAGATTCACCTCTTTTGCCATGGGAGCGCAGAACAAGCGACTCGGATGGATCGAGGCACTGAATGAAAACTTGAAGCTCAACTCTGCCAAGACTCGTCTGTCAATCTGGTCTGAAACATGCCTGCAAAGCGCACATGGACCAGTCGCACACTGTCCAACGCCTGCGCCTGCGAGTGTGCGATTCTTCGATCAAGGATGCCCGGCCTGCAGTGCGTCCTTGTGTCTGGAAGAAGGGGAGATTTGTTCCGTACCATTCCAGTGCTGAGGAGATTGGTCCGCAAAGCGCCTATTACTTGATATAACCAGATCTCGGAGGGTATGGGATTATGGAGTTACATTCGCAGTAACAGGAAAGAATACTCTCCCTAGGTACCTAGGTATTTGGCGCCTTTAGTCCCTGGATACATACCTCACATGTCAGTGTCGTCGTGGGATGTGTGGAACGTGTTCGGGCCGGTCCCTCGAAGTTCAAGATAGCCGGCAGCGGCACGGTCTTCCGAACTTTACGACATCAATCGCAACGTTCCCTCCTCATTGCGGTTGGGGTACCAAAAAAAGGCTCTTTTATCTACCTAGGTAGTATTGTAAGTATTCCGTAGACCATCCCACGCGGACAGAAGTCACTGGCATCCGTCATTGCAGGCAGAGAGGCAGGTCTCAATCTCAAGTCGTCCCAACGATCCCCCAAAGTCGATATTGCAAGGCTACCTCCAGAATTACGCCAGGATGCCTTTTGCAACCATCAACGGTCACTCGCTCCATTACACAGATATAGCTCCAGCATCCTCCTCGTCGTCCCAGTCCCCGGCATCACCACCCACTCTGATCTTCGTGCACGGACTCGGCTCAACCCAGAACTACTACTTTCCTATCTTCTCCTTCCTCACGTCCTACCGATGCATCATCTTCGATAACTACGGCGCCGGGCGCTCAGCTTTGCAGCCTGGCACAGAAACCTCGATTCCGTCCATTGCCAGCGACGTCCTAGGTCTCCTCAGTCACCTCGGCGTCGAAAGGGCCATCGTAGTGGGCTATTCCATGGGCGGCATGCTACCAACATATCTGGCATCCGCATCCCCCGACCGCGTCGTGGCAGGAATATGCATCGGCCCCGTCCATCCGAGCGAAACCGTGGCTGACGTCTTCAAACAACGCATCCCCCTGGTCCAGCACAAAGGGATGGAATCCATGGCCAACACCATCCCCAATGGCGCCACGGGACCCGGAACAACGGCCTTACAAAAGGCTTTTATACGGGAAATGCTCCTCGCGCAGTCTCCCGAGGGATATTGCGCCAATTGTCACGCCATCGAACTCGCCACTCCGCCAGAGTATGCCAAGGTAAAATGTCCAATGTTGATCATCGCGGGGGATCAGGATAAGTCCGCCCCGCTGGCTGGGTGTGAGATGATTTTTAAAGAGCTGGGGACGGCTCCGGAGAGGAAGAAATTGGAGGTGCTCAAGGGGGTTGGGCATTGGCATTGCGTTGAGGCACCGGACGAGGTTGGCCGGTTCGTGAGACAGTTCGTGGAGCAATTATAGGATCACAACTTAAAACGTCGTGTTATGGATGCTGGAAAACTACGTTAAACAATAGCAATTGGAGGCCAGCCCGTTACTGCGGCATCTGACCAGTGGACAACCCGCTGAAAATATTTTGATTCTCAACATATGTGATATATTTTCGAATTGAGAATCTGGTCAACTGTTGTACTTATATTGTCCCACGACTCCTGTGCCTTCCGCTCCATCTGATAGAGCATCTGTTAGACATGAACATCAAACACTCCTGGTCCTGCAACAACTCCCTCTCAGTGCTTGTAGCTGGCGTAATGCTTCAAGAACCGTCAACCAGCACCTTTTCCCGCAAAACAGGAGCGACATTTCCTATCTACCGACGTCTTCTCCAAACCTCTTCAAGTACAAGCCGTCTTGGACTGTACAACATGTCTTAGAACACCAGAAGCGTCTGCCACGCTTGTACGTCCACTCACCACAATCCGCACATCTCCATCCCGTCTGACCAGAATCACATGCCTGCCTGCTGATATGCAATTCAACCCCAAAGACACAACAAAGGAAAAAAAACCTGCCCTGCCAAACTGGTATCTCAGTGCCTTTTCCTCCCTGGCTTTCAAAAGAGACCGTCAGAATTTCGGGCTGCTGAAGACGCGAAGACCTTCCCAAAGCGATTAAGACTTGATATTTTTTCTTGACGGGTTATATTTTTGGAACCCTTTTTTCCCAAGGCCTGGCTCCCATATCCACAAGATGTCCATCCGTACTCGGGTGATTTCTACCCTGCATCAAGAGCACTAAGTCAATGGACGCCACGCTAGAAATGCCAAACAGACTTTTGTCAATCATATACCGTTCTAATACGAACAAACGAAGTGAAGACGGCCGTACTGAACGCTTGATAACAGACTTTTGGAGCTCACAGAGCCACGTCCAGGACCAAGCTCACGTCCTGTACTTGCGGTCCAGCCAGATCTTCGAGGACTGGTATCAGATCCAGCAGCTCGTTGTCGTGTGCATCCGAGAACCAAGAGCTTATCGGAACGGCGTGTTGGGGATGGAATATGTAGGAGGTGGGAGAGTTGTCGATGATGATGGTTTCCTTTAGATCTCGGCCGACTTGTGACAGGTCCTTGAGCAGTGTCAGTTTTGAGGAGCTTGCGATGGGTCTTCTTAGCCAACGTACCTTGACATAGTTTCCTTGATGGTTGTAACAGCTCTCCCTGAAGAGCCTGTGATGAACAACGTGGTGAATGTCCAGTTGATCCAGAAGTGGGTCCCCATATTTCGAAACAGAAGCAGTAAAGACAACCACCTCGTACAGCTCCCCAACCCTCTTCATAAATGTATCCACGCCCGGTCGCTTGATCACGTAGACATTGTGGTATTGGCCCTCAATTTCGACAGGAATGGTGAAGTCGGCCTGGTTCAGAATCTTGAAGCTACTGTGCACCAAGGTCTCATCCAAATCGAGAATCAAGCATTTTCTCCCCTTCAAATGAGGCTGCACAGGAGGCAGAAGCCACGATTGCTTCTCTAGGGAGGCTTCCGGAACTGGGGAACCCTCTTTGGGGGCAAACTGTTCTTGTCGTTTGGACAACGGCGGCGGTGGAGGTAAAGGCACTTGTGGTTGCAGTTCGGCAGGCTGGGGCGGCTCATCCAAGGGTTCTTCATCAACGGCCGGAACCGCAGGAGGAGCGTCCGCCATCTCCACGTCCGCGGCCGTCTTATCGTCGCCCTCAAATCGCTGGGGTTCCGCAGGATGCTCTGCTGCAGTGGGTGTTGCTGCTATCACATTGACATCCGGTTTTTCTGAAGGTTCGGGAACAGCAACGGTTGTGGATTTGATCTGATCTTCGTCACCATGAGATCCCAGATCTTTGTTGGCAAGGCCGGTGGATGGCATTGTCCCGCTCGTCCCAGGAAGTGTGACTTTTTCATGGTATATCTCCTCGCGCGACATCCTCGGTCGAGATTCGTCAGGCTCCTTTTTCTCTATTACGTCTGCGTTTCCTTGCTCTCCGGCCTTTCCCTGTGCATTGGCATCGTCGACTGGCGTTTTGCCTTCCAAAGTCTTCTCGTTCTCCACGACCTCGTTTTGTTCTTGCGGTCTAGCCGTCCTTTGAGGCTGGGGTTGGATCTTGATCTTCTTCGCTGCAACATCGGGATCGTCTGACTTGATGTCATCGGGATATTCGGTAGGGCTGCAGCAGTTCAGGAAGGCGAGCAATCCACTGCGAGCTTTCTTCTCGATTTTGGGAGCTGCATTTTGAGGGAGGGGCGGCACAGGCTCTTTGGTGCCATCCGTCGCCCGAGCTGCTCTCAGTGACCTTCGACTACCTCTGCTATTGTTCCTGCTTCTGCTGAGGAGACTGCGTTTCGAGCCTCGCCTGGGCGACGGAGGTGGCTCATCAGGTGCGACTGGTGCAGGGGCGGTAGTAGGGTCAGAAGGTCTCGGGTTAGAAGATGTACGAGAAGGGATTTTGACAAGCGACGGCTGCTGTTTCGGCTTTTCTGTCATGCTCTCCGCGGGTTGGGAAGCTTCAGGAGCAGTGTGAGGCAAGGAATTGGCAGCAGGAGTGGCAGTGAAAGCGGTGTCATTGGGGGTGGCCTCTTGTCCTTGCAGGGAGGCGCCTAGATGTAGACATGTCAGAAACAAAAAGTGCGCCAACGCAGCCAACAGGTCGCAGGATCAGAGACCCGATTGAGATATGATAGCGAAAGGTCGGACCGTACCTGACGAGGGCTGAGTGGCAGCGCTGCCACTCATGTGGGGCGACGGACTGGCCTGCAGAGGCCTGGTCTTCGGTATGTGCGCAGATGGGGGAGATGGATAAGTTCAGGATCATGCGAAAGGGTCGTGTGCAGTGCTCAAGATGATTCTCGAGATGGAACGGAGAAGTAATCGCGCGCAAAAGAGCGTCGGGTGAACCAAGCGGGCGAGCGACAAGCTGAGGCGGCTGAACGGGGGCGAAAGGATGACGGTCGAGAAGATACGGGGAGTTGAAAGCCGGGTGGCTGGTTCAAAGGATGGATAGCAGGTCGCAGGGAGCTGGATTCATCTAGAGATGGAGATAGAGAGAGGCGCGTCGACGTCGCAAGATACACCACATGCGATAGAGAGCTGGTATGGTGAAGAGGTCGCAGGTTGGATGGGAAAGTTAGCAGTAGTAGATTGAGATCGAAAGGAAGTTCAAGTAGCGGGTAGTAGTGGTAATGGTGGTACGTACAGGCAAGCGGTAGGCGTGGTAGGGAAGTTGGTCGTGCTTGGGAAGGCGAAATGGCCGGGATTCGAGCAAGTGCCTAGGCACGAGTTGGAATCTAGGACGGGCACCCACTGGTGGGTGACTGGCTGGATGGGATCATCACCCCCGAAGCACCCCAAGCACCCACCAAGGGCACCTGCAAGCAACTCTCCTCGCCGTCCACTACTGTTACTGTCCATTGTCCACTCTACTTGCACTTTTGCCAGTGGATGGATGGGGTCTCTACGAGGTACCCTCCATTCAAAGTTCCATCCATGATCCATCCTACGATGAAGCTCCGGCGGCTTTGCGCTTGTCTCTTGGCCTGTTGCTGGCCTGTTGGCATTTTGTCGACCCTGCTTCCTTCAACGCTGTGCATGCGGGCGCCATCTGCAAGTTCCGTTTCCAGACCTCATTCCTCTTCCCGGCCCGTTGCTCTAGACTGTGGACAACTGACTGAATTCGATTCTTGAGGGTGTGGACGGTTCTAACCCGTGCTCCAATGATCCTCTGGCTAGGTAGGGGTGTGGTCGATCATGTTGCCAGCTGCTGAACTCATCCCAGGTCCCCTTCCTCTTTCGGGCTCGATTCGTGCGCCTCCTTTGCCTCTTCGACCCTCATTTTGCCCTGCTACGAATACCATCGCCTTTGCGCCCGGCTGTCACATCCCTGTTTGTCCCTGCCGACCTTGTTTTGCCGCCGCAGGATCCCCGCTGATCGTGGCTGAACTCGAACAACCTCCATCACATTCCCTCCCTCTTACCATTGCAATTCCCCACGGTTTCGATGTTTGCTACAATGATTGCTCGCATCTCGGTCTACTCCACGATACAGCCGGACTAGTGCTGGGCATCAATCGCCATGCACCGGGCACTACAGCTCAATACCCACAGCTCTGCGCTCGGGCGGAAATTGGGCAACAGCAGGGGTTTGTCCGCCACGATAACCCCACGAATCGCAGCCGCTGGATCATGCGGACGGCTCGGACTCGCTAGCACAGTCTGAGCTTGAAGAGGGGGGTTGTCAACCGCTAGCCTCCACTCCTAGGCAGCTCTTCGGCGGTTGGCCAGCTATCTCAACACCTTCGAGCCGCTCCCCACGCTAACCGACCATACTAGTTTGTGATGGACGATATCCCCTGTGCTGTTTACTTTGTAACCGCCAGTCCCGTTTCCGACTGTGCTTGCCCTTCTCATTGTGAAGAGTTTCAAAATGGCTTTCTCCAGAAACGTGACTACCAATGGGGAAGCGAAGAAAGGGTTGAAATTACCACATTGGGTACTCGATTTGGGCCATTTGAAATGGTGCAGCCGAATCGCCATTGACTTCGACGTACGATAGGATATCTTCCGACAGGCATCTGGCTCGAGCCCAATGGTGTTCTTTCTCTGTCAACCACAGGGGCGGCCGAGGATTCTGCATCGAAGCACCCCTGAGCCTTCCATGTTCCTTCCTAGGCTTCATGAGATGGAGGCTTGACCACGCGCTTCAGATGTGCGTACTGGGCGCCTCGCATACATCAGTGGCGTTCAATGTGGCTTGACCGTGCTACAGTGCTACGGCATAAAAGGACAAAGGTCCTTACGTATGCCGACACGAGCACACACCATTTCTTCCACCCGTCTTCTTCCTGGCGTCAAAGGCATTTTTACTCTTGTCGAAGCATGACCTTGACCCGGAAATCTACTGGCTTCACGAACCAATAATTCACAGTATCCCATTCTCGCTCGGGATGCTCCAGCTGGAAGTCGAACCTTCTGACGAGTTGAGGGATCAGCTTGGACATCTCCAAGAATGAAATATGTCGTCCTATGCACGTTCTTGACCCCAGACCAAACTGATACACTGTTAGTAGAAGAAGCAATCTGGTCTAGGGATACCTCTCACCGGTAGGTAATACGCATCCATCATCTTCAACCTATCCCCACCTTCTTTTTCGGCTTCGATCCATCTTTCTGGTCGGAATTGTTTTGCATCTGGACCCCAGATGTCTTCGTTATAGTGAGCGCACCAACTATTGAGTCCAATGGTGGTGCCTTCGGGAAAGAAATGACCACAAATCTCTACGCCCCCTTCAGGTACCACTCTCCACAGTGGCAAACCCGTGGCAGCGTGCATTCTCAGTGCTTCTTTCATGACCGCTTGCAGGTACGGCATGTCCTGGCTTTCTTTGAACGAGACGGCGGGGTTGCCACACCTGCGTTGCTCTTCGAATTCGTGAATTTCCTCTCGGAGCTTTCGCATCGTGTCCGGATACCTGAGCAGGTTATATAGGATGGATGACAAGCTCACCGCAGTCGTGTCGGAGCCCGCTATGATGTTGGATAAGCCCATCATGAATACATGATAAGGGGTCACCTTTTCAGGATCATGCTGATTCGCCACGAGCAATTTCTCCAAAAAGTCCATGGGTGCATTGTCATCCCCGATCTTCTCGACATCGACGCCGGCTTTCTTGTCCTCCTCGCGCTGTTTGATTCTCTCGTTGACATACTTCATCAGCCACACTCGGCCTTCGCCGCCGCCAATACCGAGACGGCTCGAAAGGTTGAAGAGAAGAGGATGCCATTTGGCGTATACGCCCACTAGGGCCCCGTATTGCAGAACGCTGTGCAGAGCCTTCAACAGCCCCGAAATATCCTCTCCTTTATCCAAGAAGCCGAATCTTTGAGAGTAGGTGATGTCGCCAATCACGTCAAACGCATAGCATTGAAACCAATGCGCCATGTCAATCGTCTGGCCTTTGGCGGCGAACTCAGACAGCCTCCGGCCGAAAATCTCGGCACACGAGTCTACATAGGACTCGTAGTTGACCAAACTCGACATTGAGTACATGGACTGAAACCTTTTACGGGTCTCAGCATGCCTCTTCATATCCCTGTCCGGGAACAAGGTCCAGCGATTCGGGTCGGGATGCTGCCATGCATAATACCAGTCACTTTTGGGGAATTTGGAGTTGATGCTGTAGACCTTTTTAACCACTTCAGGGTGGTCAATGCTGTACATATCCTGCGCGACGCGGACCACGGGCCCGTATTTCTTGTGTAGGGAAATGTCATCGCGTTCCCAGTGGCCTTGGGCGACTCGCCACAGGTAGTAGAAGCGGCCGAAGCGGGCGGCGAAGGGGCCTGGGACAGTGCGGAGAGGAGATGTCCAGGTCTTGTAGAGGAAGATGGCGATTCGGGAGGCCAAAAGGATTGGGATCGCCCAAACAGCGTAGCGGAGGAGGATGCTCGTGATCGAAGAGCCCTCGTTCGCCTCGACAATAGACATGATGGCGGCGTTGGTTATCTCCAATAGACCGATTGTCGGTATCGATCAAACAAGTCGTGGTCGACCGCCTGTTCTTAATCGTTCGTGATGGAGAATGAAGCCGATTGTCATCCACGCCCAATCTGACGTCGTCTTACGGTCTCAGGCCGCCCACTGCACCTCTTGTAAGTTTCGAACGCCTTTTGGACGGAAGGTTCCGGTTTGAGTGATAATATGCACGTATCTAGTTGGCAACATAAACCAGTGTGAAGGTTAAGCTATGCAAAATAAAATGAAACTAAAAAAAAAGGCTGATCAGGAGTATGTATGTGTGTATACTAGCTAGTCTTTGGAAGAGGGAGGAGGGTTGTCGGATATGTTATATAGTTTTCTGAGGTTCACTTGAGAGAGAAGAGAGTTGTGTGAGAGATCGGCTTTTTCAGGTCACAGGATTTGGGCTAGGGAAATGAAACAGTAAGATTTATTCAATCGCAGGCTGGAGTCTGGAGTCAGGACGCCTTTGTGTTTTTTGTTCGAATGCCGATGTTTAGTTTACTTTTTTCTTACTTGGATTCGTTTACGAGGTACTACCTCTTTCCCGCTTTACTTTCCACCCCCCCGAACTGGTCCGCGGGGGTTAGTGAGGGGAGATGCCAGAGGGGGAGAACGGAGTGGGTGGCGGACGATTGGAGAGCCGATGTACGAAGTTACCTGGTATACATAAAGTCGGAGCCGAGTGACATTACCTTCTCGTACCAATTGTTGGTCTTCTTAGCGAGGGTATTGGAACTAGCCTCTCTACCGCATCCTTGCATGCTATGTATCAGTATATATATACGTTTGATTGTACTAGAAGTCCGTCTTGTATACAGGATAACTCTGCGGAAACAGAGGGCGAGGTGCACCAACGATCCGTCAATGATTCGATTTAGCAAGATTCGCTGTCCACCATCTGCCGCGTGTGAACCCTGACCAAAGAAAAAAACACACGAAGTCCATCCGCGTCCTACTACAAGGCCCTCGGAATGGCATATTGCTGGAATTCCGAGGGCAGGGGAGGGGCGGAACAGAGCAGCCCAGGGCATAGAGAGAGCGGAATCTCTCGAGTAGATTCGTGTGCTTTGTGGCTTCCTTTGATTACTACGGCCGGGAGTTCTGGCAGAAAAACGATTACCCAGTCAGTCAGTCAGCCATTGCCGGACAGAAAGACAAGTGCCAGGTCAGGACAAAATTGACGAATGGAGAGGGTACCGAGTAACTACCTTCGTACATAGATGGCAAGGTGGATGGGCGGTTGTGGATGAGAGAGAGAGAGATGCTTTTGAAAAAAAAAGTCCCTACCTCGATCTGCCGAAGCAAGTACTAGGTAAGACAAAAAGGAAGAGGAATAGGAACGAGTAATCTCAGCCTTGCCTCGGGCCTGGTCGAGGGCCCAGATCGGATGTGAGCATCGGCAGATGCAAAAAGATCAAGGAACCTAACGTAAAAATACCGATCAACGTCTTCAACCTAGGTAGGTAACCTACTCCCCCTTTGGGGCTCCATCGCAGTATTACTCGCATACATACCTAGGTAGGTACCTAGGGTACGGAGGACCTCGTATATGCCATTGTTGTGGTTGTGGTTCGGTTGTTGGGCTGAGTCGAGGCTGCTGCCCTTGAGCTGAGCTGAGAGCGTGAAGCGAAGGAGACGACCTCGGGTGTCTTTTTTTGGTTGGCATTTGAACTATGTACTTTTTGTTTCCCCCATCTTCATACCTCGTCAAAGTCTCCAAAAGATACCTACCTACCTATGTAAGTACGACTAGTCACATAACGCTGTTTGCACCTCTTTCACTTCCCACAAAGAAGAGCCCTTGCCTTTCCTGCAGTTCTGTTCTTCCCGATATCTTCAAAGTCTGAACAAAACAACGCCAACGCCTTGCCGCCACCGATTGTATGTACTGTATCTCCAAGGCTATGTCTATGACGGCAGCCTTATGAAAATTCCCCCGTATGTAATGGCACATAGACCTCCGGTCAATCAAATAGCTCAGTGAGTCAGTCGTGTCCTGCCATTTCGACCTCGTACTCAATTTCCACCCTCCTCACCTCGTCCTGCATCCTCTCCAGCCTGGCTCGAAAATCACGAGACAACTGCCTCCACCGAGGCTGGTCGCGCTTGAAACACGTCTTGTAGTCCTTGGGCCAATCCATGAAGAGCCACTCGGGCTGCGTGGCCAGGATTTTCTGCTCCAGTTCCTCCTGGCGTTTCTTGGTCGCTTCGTCGTCGTCACCCTCTTTGTGGTTGTCGTCACCATCTCCAGACCCGTCGGATTCCGGCTTGGGATCATATGCTTGGAGAACATCATGGACGCGTTCGCCCAGATACCAGTGCGTCCAGTTACTGAGACCGTGGTCCTTGTTGCCCTTGTCGTACCATAGCGCCCCGTTGGCCCACAGCGGCTCAATGCCCCAGGCATCGGAATGGGCCATGTGTAGTGTACAAGAGCTGTGGTCCGGCGGAGGGGTTTCGAGGTTATTGGATGACGCTGAAACAGCCGGTCTGGGGTGCTTCTTCTTCCATTCGTTGTCGTCGTCGAGCAGTAATGGAATCCCCGTCTCCTGCGACTGAGACATCCGGGCCGAGTACCAAGGCTCAAACGAGTACGGCACACCCATCAACTCGGTGGCCACCCAGTACGACTCTTTGTCGCCGTGCCAGATCCGGAACGTGGACGCCTCCCGGACGTCCTTGGTGTTCATCCAGCACATGAACAGCACTGCCATGTAGAGTCCCACCCGCGACTTGTCGACGCAGACGACGGCGGCGTCGGCCTCTTCGCTGGTTAACCGCCGATAGAAGAGGGAGCTCTCACTCAGAGAGGCCGAGGGGTCCCGGCCGGCGGCCTCCATCTGGCGTTCGAGCCAGTCTTGTCGATTGAATCCCGAGATGATGTTTCGGTCGTGGAAGAATAGAGCACCCGTGTCCCGCAGGCTTGGATACTCGTCGAACATCGTGTCCGGTTTGGAGAAGAAGATGGCGTCGGCGTCCATCAAAATCGTCCGCGGATAGGGGCTGGCGAGCAGCGCGAACGGCTTGATGGCGTACCCCTGCAGATGGACCAGCTCCTCGTCGAAGATCGTGGTGAGGTCGATGAAACTGATATCCTTGGCCCGTCGCCTCAAGAACTCCCGCGTCTGGGGTCGAAGGTCGTCGTCCCCCACATAGGCAATGGAGATCGGTAGCTTGCACCCATGGACATTTCGAAGGGTCCCTATCAGATGTGCGGCTTCCTTGGCAAATGAGTCCATCACGCTGATGACAATCCCCGTGCTTGGTCCCCTCGACTCCATGCTGTAAATTATCCTCGACTTCCATGACTGTAACTTTTTCCATGGGTAGTATTTCAATGTCGACGGGTTCCACCAAGGGAGCAGCTGCGACACGACGGCGTTGACCTCGTAGGTGTCCAGCGACGGATTTTCGAGGTAGTGCTCCGCCAGGTCCGACAGCGCCGCGACCTTGATGCTCATAAGGCCATGGTCCTCGTTGCTGATGTCGTGTGCCAATGTTTCTCCCAACGAGTAATGCTTCGTGAGCGTCGTACGCTGTATCTGAGCCTGTTCCCTCGCGCTGTGGTGAAAGAATAGGATGTAGAGGGTCTGAAGGATGAACGCCGCCAGGAGATACTTGGCCGGGCTCCGCGGTAACAGGGCTGCAAGGAATGCCATAGCGCTGAGAGACAGAATCCCGCGCCGCAAAATGGCTATAGTGAAAGGGTACTTGCCAGTGATATCACATTAGCATACAGGAAGATGTAGCGAGAAAGGAACTGTGGGAAATCGGGAAGAGCAAGACTGGAGAAGGGTATGCAGGCATTCCTGCTTTCTACTCATATGGCAATCTTACGAACACCATGAGTCCAGTTCCAAGAGCCCCTGTCTGCACACTAATAGAAGCCACTTCAACCTCTCCATCCTCCCTTCCACCCCTTCTCGCGCTGTTGCAAGTGTACGGAGAGAGCTGGCTCCAGGACTCCTTCTCATCCCCGCACCAATCAGTTCAAGGTTGTGATGAGCCAGCTTGAAATGGGGGGAGATCTTCGAACCTTCATCCAGGGAGGGAGACCCACCTAGTCCCTCGCATGTAGATGGGGGGACATTCGAAAGGCTGAGAAAGCTGGGAGATGGAAGAGGAACGGGGAAGCCAGTTCAAGGCATAGTGTAGAAGGTGAACCGTCATATCCTGTCGTACAACCTTGGTCTCCCAGAGACTAGAAGTCATTGTCAAGCAGAGAAGAGGATATTTGCAGCTGGAATAAAGGAGGGTTGATGAGTGTGCACATCGAAGTACGCCCCTGTTAGGCAACACAATGCAAGCCAGCTTATCTTCGCACTGTCGAATGATAAGGCGCCTATGGTAGGATCCACGACGAACATGCGGTAGGCTGACCGTTAAGTAAAGTCAAATTCCCACATTGCCGCCGTACGCCCCTTTCTCAAGATCTGATGCGATTTCGCAGTTCGCCTGTCCACGCGTCTGACGACAGCAGAAGGGCTGCAGTGGCTTCAACCAGGCCATGGTGATCGCTCTTGCTTTCCACCAGAAGCCGAGGAGAGGGTGCAGCTTGGAGGATCTTACTAGAAGACCGAGGAGAAGTGTGCCGCAGATCCTTGTTGTTTGAGGGCGTGAAACAACCTCGCAGGTGCTCTTCCTTCGTCCACACTTCCGAAGACTGGTTCCATTGAGCCCTCAAACCTCGCATATTTCTTGAAACAATCTCCTATTGTCTGTTTTTGCCTTTTCGGATGCCACGTAGTCCCAAGGCTTGGCTCGAACAATGGGAAGTGCAGAGCC
Source organism: Fonsecaea multimorphosa CBS 102226 (assembly GCF_000836435.1). Classification (NCBI taxonomy): domain Eukaryota; kingdom Fungi; phylum Ascomycota; class Eurotiomycetes; order Chaetothyriales; family Herpotrichiellaceae; genus Fonsecaea; species Fonsecaea multimorphosa. Next base: position 459,861 of record NW_015971658.1, on the reverse strand, counting down.
TGAAAGGTGGAGCGCTTGCGTACGAGTACCTCCGGGAAACTTGGTCGGCCGAACCTTGTGAGTGACCACGCACATGTCAACTCCAGACGCTGTCTCTGAGGGGAGACTGGTAAGAATGAATGTCCCTGTTGGATGCCAATAAATCGGGTCAAGAAAGGCGGCTCCCACCATGTAAGGTGCATCTGCAGCTCCTTCGCACTTGTGTAGTACCGAGTAGATAAACAGCAGTTTGCCGTGCCTGACTTGTTGCTCGCTAATTTGCGGGGCGCATAGCCTAGGCCAACTCGACATCGCATTCCCCTGTTCTTCCACCTCCACTCTTCCCCCCTCTTCCGACCAGCCTGGGATGCAGCCTGTGCAGGTCAAGTCTCTTCATCTTCATCGCCCCGTGCATCCTGGCCTGTTCGATTTTTTCTTCTCTAGAGCTGAATTTACTCGAAGCACTTGTATTTGGGAACAATCGAGCTCGGGTGGTTGAACTGTCGAGTTATTGCCGTTCCGTTAAATATCTCTCGTAGCCGTATTGATGTGTATATTTGTGTCTGTTAGGTCTCTTCCAGATTGATGTGTGAGGACCTCTTCCGCATGAAGGTGGCGTACCTTGGGTAGGAAATACGGCGGGTTGTCTCCTGCATCCTGAACCGAGCCCCGAAAACTTACTCGTAGGCTGCTGGCTGTTCCGGTAAAGTAGAATTTGAGCTTGTCGAGGTAACGCCATCCCGCATCAGGACAGCCTTGTGCGAAGCTGATTGCGGCGCCCATTTCCAGAGAAAAATAAATGTAGGAGGGGTTTGCCCACCAAGCCAGCACACAGGAAGCTTGACTCTTCTTCTGTCGCCAGCTCCTGTTGTTGCAAGCAAATCAACTTGATGTTCGGTTCCTTGGCTAAAGGAGTCATCTGGCCAACGAATTGATAACGTGGTTACTCAGAGATCTAGGCTTCTTATATATGACACCTATGCCTTTTTATCTCAGTCAATGAGAAAAGGCCAGCACCTAGGCCAGCGCTGCCGTGTCTGGGTGCTTTGTTGTGGGTGAAGACATGGAATTGTTTTTGACCGAGAAGAATCATCAACAGGAATTTATCCTCGACCTTTAGGCTATTGGCTACTGCAGGTCCAAGTGCCAGTTGCTTTTACTTTACCATACGGTTTCCCGTTGGATTCTTCTGTCAGTCATCGTTAGTGCGAGCATGTGTGTGCTCCTTTGACACCTCGATCCAGCTCCTGCAACACCGATGACATGAGGCGTTGCGCGTCGCGTCGTTCCGAATTGTGAGGAACCCAGCAAGGTTCATTTTGTCCGATTTCGGGGAGGAATTCAGAGGAAAAATGAACAAACCTTCCATCTTCCTAGGAAATACAAGAATCGCTGGTACCTCTGCAGCTGGTCACAAATTGGATTGTGTTAAGACCGGTCACGCTGGATGGTTTGTTTATGTTCTACCACACTTATCGCGCAGGCCGGTCCTCTTGTTCCATATCCCTAGTGTCATAACGAAGTCGTCTCTTTCTCTTGGAGGAGCCGTGCACCAGCTGTATGGAGAGCCTCTCTGCTCTGCGCCCCTGTGTCCTTGTGCCTTGGGGAGCTTTGCCTGCGCTCTCGACGTCATTGGGCCAAAAGAAAGCATTGGTAGGAATGTGCGACAAGTGTGGAGGCTCTGCGGTCGGGTCCGCTGCAGGATCAGATCTGATGGTTGGATTGTAAGTCAAGTTACGTAGTTGATGGCACCCAGATGGAAGGTTCTGTGGGAACAAGTGGCAGTCTGCGCTCTGGTAGAACGGGTCACGCTACCTCATCTCGTTCCCACTGCAGGTCAATTTCTGCCCCTGACGATTGCCCTGGTCAGTGTGCGCTGCCCAAGCACGTTGACGTCATAGTCATTTATTGCCTCTGCTGCCATCCTGGTGCCTCTTCCCTTTATTTCACTTACAAGCCTCACACGATCCCTCTGCCGCAGGTCAAATTGTACTCTGTTCACATCATAGACGAATCTGACTCTTGCAATTCTCTCGACCAGAGCCAAACCCTCGAGTCATTTTTAAGGTCAGTTCCCCCAAGACACAGCGTCTTGCACCTAGCGACTCCGTCTCACTGTCAACAGCATCAACCCACCCCACCAATAGCCTTCCTTTCCAACAAGTTTCAACTTGAGACGGTCGTGTGATCACGCAATTCCAGCTTGAAAAATATTTCTCAGTGTAGAAGCAGCTCCAGCTACCAACATACAACAACATGCCTCGCGGAGCCGGCGAAGTCACCAAAGTCTTTTACAAGGGCAGCACCGATGACTTCATCGTCTTTATCGAATCTCCCGAAGACCTCAAAGCATGGCAAGCCGACCACTCGATTCCGCTAGCACAGGTGGTGAATAGCTTCAAGATTATGGTCACCCACAAGCATGGTGCGCAGGGTCAGTTGGACGAGGCAAGCAAGGCCAGCCTGGAGAATGAGTTTGGCTCCAGCAATGAAGACGAAGTCATCAAGAAGATCCTCATGGAGGGGCAGCCACAATCAGTGACGGTATGTACTTTTCACCTACTTCTCCACAGCATTAAAACGAGCGTTGCTGACTATGTTATCCCTCCCAGACTGGCGAACGGGGAGGTGACCGCAACGAGACCAAGGGTCCAAGACAAGGACATCCCACCGCATAGGCCCCGTGCCAACACTGATGCGAAGGGGTGCTACTTGGGTTGACTTTTGTCTCGACTTCCCACGGCCGCGAAAGAGAGTGGCAGTTGTGATAAATGGAGCAGTTCCCAGGGTTATGGTAAACCCGACGGTGGCGATACAGGTTGGGAAGGAGATTATGAAAACAGCAGAGTGCGTGGCCAAAGAAGCGCTCAAACATGACCGACCAGCAACACATTACTGGCATATGTAGCTGCCAAAACATCAAATCCAATAAAAGTTGCTGGCTGCTGGGGATAACTCCTCTGAGACGATTCAACAAGCATCTTTTTGCCATCTTTCCCACGCTCTTAAAAATGTATCACTGCACTGCGGTCCACAGCTTGATTACCATAACATGATACATTTCCCCTCCAGTGGACATTAGGAGCTAGTAAGCTAGCATCTGGAAAAGTGAACAACTTCCAAGGCACCACTACAGGCTAATGAATGTATGCTTGGCGACGTGGGAAAAGGTAAATCGACAGCGAGTTCACCTTGACACTCATCCGGCTGCGCGGCCTTTTACCACTGCTCACCCTCACCTCGCCCTTCTACCACTGCACCTTCGACTCACCCTCGGCAGTGCTAAGGCTATCACTGGATCTAAATCGGGCTTCGGGTGTTCGCGCGATTTTGCATGACTCGATAATGAAGCCCAAGACCGCGAAATCCTGCAAAAGAGGACAGAACGATTTCATTCTACGAAGGCCACGACGGACCCGGCACCACGACGCCCGACACTTTGCCAAATCCACATCTTCTACCATCAGCCGTCTTGAACCAGCCTTGGATGGTGAGTTCATCGCCATCCTCGAGCCAGGACATAGGTTTGCCGGCAATTGCGGGCAGCTCGTGTTTCTGCGCAAAGCTCTCTAATAGACATCCATACGTGCCTAGTCCTTTCTTGACCTCTGGCACTGGAGATGAAATGGTTCCACTGGCCACCAGATCACCTGTACTAATACCCCAACCCCCTGAGGACTGGTATGCTATCATTTGTGGAATGCTCCAGTAAGAATGGCGATAGTTCGACCGAACAATCTCGATGGGGCTATTGCCACAACCTATCGCAACTTGAGCAGTTGTTTCAAAACAGAGAAATCATGACAACTTACGAGCCACCGAAGCTGTAAACTCAATATCATACACACCATGACTCGTCTCGTCGGTAACGAGCGATGCATGGATCGGGCTTGCGTTCGACGTCGGCGGGCCAGTACAACAATTTGCCAGCGCATCGACAGTCACAATCCAGGGTGAGATTGTCGTAATAAAGCCCTTAGAATGCATTGGCCCTAGTGGAGGCATCTCATACGGCTGAATATCTCTGGCTGACCAGTCGTTGTGGAGGACATAGCCGAAAATATGATCTGCAGCAGTCTTCGTGTCAATTGTCCTTCCATGGGGGACCGGCTTCGAAATAAAGGCTCCAAGCTCGATCTCAAAGTCTACCTGTCTAGATATTTGGAAAGCCGGCTGTGTCTCGCCTTCTTTAACGAAAAATCCACTTGGCCGATGGATCTGGTGGCCTGACAGGAAGATGGAGGAGCGACGACCATTGTATCCAAGTGGATAGAGCTTGAACGCTGGAGGTAGGTCAAGTCCCAAAGGTTTCAGAGACTAGGCACAATTTAGAGTGAGGGGATGATCCCGGAGAATGGCAGTCTTACGTTCTCGGCATGAATGAGAGATGAAAACGAGTCGGTATAGTCGGTGATGTCCATAGGTAGGTGCATTTGCGCGTCGCGGCCAAACACGAAGGCTTTCTTGTTCAGGCGTGGATCCGTAAAGAGGACTGACTTTTCGCTAGTGACATTCTCGATGATTGCCAGTCTGACCCATCTCCTTTCGCTGGCTTCCAACGCAGCGAACGAGTTCAGCGAGGGCTGGTGATAAGTATTAGGAAGCTATGACTGTGGCAGAAGAATGAATCTCATGGTCACCTCGAGGAAAACATGTTTCAAGATCTTTGAGGTGTTTTGGTGCGCATCGAATACTCCGTGCTGAGCCAGCTCATGGAGTTCGATGACAAACTCCCCGAGCGCCACTCCGGCGCGTGGTTTGGTCTGGGCATTACAGGCTCATTAGCAGGGTTTGTATGGAGAAGGCCGTGTATAAAATACTAACTCCAAGACCAACACCCTGTGGTGTGCTGAAAATTCCAAAGGGTATGTTGTAGGGGCCGAAAGGGCTATCCTCTGGAATCACCACCGGAAAGGAGACGGCAACCATGCTGAATAGAATCCCCTGTGCGACTTCAACGATCGCGCTTCAGAACAGCTATGGCAGGTGAGTCGGGAGACCAGTTCAGTATAAACTGACCTACTCAACTGGTTTTGGAGTCAGGGCCGAATGTCAACAACTTGCGTCTCGTTGATCTCGGGCCGACAGACTTGTATAGTTTACAACCGAGTGGCCTTCCCTGAATCGCATATGATGACGGGCCGAGCCACCCACACCGAAAAGTACCCCGGATTCGACGCAGACGTCTACTGAGCTACGTTGAGTTCTAAATCTGGACCTGGTAGGTCAGATCTTTGTTGAGGACTGACACATTCAACCGCTTACCGAATCCCTCTGTGCGGGTACTAAGCAGGCATGAGTATTTACTCCTACATACCCACCTTGGACACCATTAGATCTCACTGTTGACGGCTGCATCGCACTCTCCCCACAATGGCTACTCTCAATGGTACTACAGTCCCCATGGGGCCCCATACTGGTGGGCTCATGGGGGCTGCCGACTCCAAATCGCAGAACGAATTTGAGCTCCAGGAGGAGGAGTATTCCGACTCACGCCAAGGTAATCTCACTTTTGATCAGGAAGTATCTCACTTTTGATCAGGAAGAGGTTGAACCTGAGCTTCATGCACGCACTTGGATCGCTCTCGCAGCAATGAACCTGTTAGTTTTCACTCAGGTCCTGGCGCTTCAGGGGCCTCCGGCAGTGGTTCGTGAACACCCCGAGTACACCGTGTCTGAATTTGACAGTGTCCCGTCTATATCACCAGTTGACCTATATCGGAACGGACCTGCACAATACCACCACCCAGACATGGGTCGTCAATGCTCTATCGCTGGTCCAAGCTGTGGTAGGACCTATCCTGTCCACCGCATCTGACGCCTTTCAGGCCCGAAAGCTCCTCCTCGTGGGAACCTCGCGCGATTGCCTTCATTGGGGCATGCATCGCTCCTGGGTCCGAAAATATCTATCGACTTATTGGAGCAAGCATCCTGGTTGGCTTTGGCTTTGCAGCAGTCCCTTTGGGATATGCTGTTCCTGCGGAAATCCTCCCTCGTCGATGGCGACCTAGTAAGTTCAATATATCTTCACCCTTTTGTTTACCTTCTCAGAGTCAACTAACCACAGCCATAAGTGGCCCAGGCGGCTATGAACGCCTCGGCACTCCTCGCCACCGTTGCAGGGCCGTTGACGATCGGCGCACTCACTAAACGCAACCCGCATACCGGTTGGCGTGACTTCTACGTGAGTCTCGAAAGATCTACTTCATGGATACACCATATCATTGACGCTAGATGTGATAGTGGTTTCAGGCAGCTCTGTGGGGCACCAACGTGATCTCTGTCTCGATCGCATATCGACCTCCGAAGCGGCACACAGAGCTGGACAATCTACCATTCTGGCACAAAATCAGACATCTTGATCTCGTTGGATGCGGCCTCCTTATGATCGGGCTCACCCTATTCCTCACCGGTGCTAGCCTAGGAGGCGGTCAGTATACCTGGACCGACGCTCGCACACTTTCCACTTTAATCATTGGGATCTTCGGCCTCATCGCCTTTGGCCTTTACGAGTGGAAGGGTACCACAACTGGAATTGTACACCATGATCTTTTCCGCGAGAGCAAGGCAAAAGCGAGAACGTTTATCTTATGCGCATTCTTGATTTTTGTTGAAGGCCTTTGTATATTCGCCTTTGCTATTTTCTACCCTATCATGTAAGTCCTCTACCTTCTAATAGAAGGACTTAAAAAGGCTGACTACTATCGTATATAGGTCTCAGATTCTCTTCACAACGGATCCTATTCTCGTCGTTCTTCGATCCCAAGCGGCTTGGATCCCAGTATTACTTTCTACGATTCCTTGGGGCTACGCCAGTACTCACTTTCGTACTATCCGGGAGCCATTACTGCTCGGCAACGTAATCATGACAGCGGGAATGGTAGGGCTTGCCACCGTCCAACCAGGTCAATCAACCAACGCCATTGCTTTCGCTTGTGTCGCTGGCCTTGGCTTTGGAGCTCCTCTCGTTCTTACTGTCAGCGGCGCACAGCTGGTCGTCCCACATAAAGTACTTGCGACCGCCTCGGCGGTGACGACAACCGCACGTGCGATTGGCGTCGCCATCTTCACAGCTATCTTCACGGCCGCTTTCAATACGCGAATCAAAGACTACCTGCCTAAGTATATCACAACTGCCGCTAAGGCCTCGGGACTTCCTGATTCTTCGATTCCAGCCTTCATCAAGGCATTGGCTGCGGGTCAGACAGCCATGTTAGCAAAAGTCCCAGGCATCACACCACAAATCATTGCTAAGGGCTTCATTGCCTTACAGCAGGCTTACGCGGATTCGATCAGGGTGGTGTTCATCATTGCAGCGGCAATTGGTCTGCTGGGCAGCTTTGCGTGTTTATTCCTTGGCGACATGAAGAAGACCATGAATTATCGGGTCGATGCTCCAGTGGAAGAGCTGCATGCGAAACGGGATCGCCACACGGAAATAGAGAGGCGCGGTTGATGTCGAAGTTAGCAACCAGGAAACGCGACAAGATGTTTGAACTTGGTACTAGCCCTTGGCTTCCACTCTCAACATCACCCTGGTACTGTTTCGTCGGACCTTGAATTCCTTTGACTTCATGTAATGAAGACCTGTAGGAGCATTATTATCAGTTGGCTGGTCACGACCGACTAGTTGATTTCGCTGTGTACGAGACAGTTTTACGATAGTTGTGCTTTCCGCTAAGGCCTGTATTGGCTCAATGAAGAATGGGCGAGAGTCTTTATAAATGAGAAATGCTCGGCTATTCACAAGCCTTGCCTCGATGCGTCTTGCCACAGTAGGTTTCTGACGCAAGTTAGTTTATCACTTAACTAAAAATCATCATTTAGGTTTCGAATCTGCTTTTCTGTTCCAACTATGTGGCCAGTCTACAATTTTGCGCCCGTGCCAGCTTGCGCAAGCTGGGAAACGACCTTTTCTATCTGATAGAAGGGAACATAGCCGCGCAGCTGTAGGAGCTCGTCTTGCGTCAACTTCAGCCTGCGCAACGCGGCATCGCCCTCACACAGAATGGCCTTGACTTGGATCTCCAGCTTCTTCCCGTTGGCATTGTAAGGCACAACGTCGGTTTCGAATATATAAGCCGGCACGTGTCTTCGACTCAGATCCCGTGCTATCTGCTCGCGAATTGCGGCCTCGAGGTCCTCCCGGACCCGGAGCGTGCCTGTGCTTGCTCTCGGGGTGCATTTGATGAAAAGTACCACTTTTTCAGCTGTGTCAGAGTAGCGGGCCGCGAGCCTCTGCTGGCCGACGACAATAGCATCTGCGATCAAATTGCTGAACCGCGGGGAGCCGAGAACATGGTAGATCTCGGCGCTGCCAAATCGCACGCCAGATGGATTGAGCACCCCGTCACTGTGTCCGGCAACGTCAGTAGGCATGAAGCGTGACAAACCCCCGTATTCTTATGCCACTCACCTTCGGCCAAGGACATAAATGCCTTTCGTCTGAGGGTTGACTCGGATAAAATCGCCGTGTGTCCACACGTCTTAGTATAGCGTGTGAGTATCTGAAATTGGCGGAAACAAAAGCCTGTGATTACTTACGTGGGAACCCCTGAAAGTATGAGCTGTAATACCTTTTTCGGACAGGGTCATTCCAGAACATAGCCGGCATGTTGGGGAATGGCTTTCGGCAGACCAATTCACCGCTTTCGCCGTCCGGCAGCTCGTTACCGTCTACGCCAAACACGGCCACGTCCATACCCAGTCCTCTCACCGCCAACTCTCCAGCATATGATGGAAGAGAGCGGGTACCATGTAGGAATGAGCCACAGATCTCTGTGCCGCCGGACATTGAGAGCTGACAGACGGGCCCAAACGCTTCGACAAGCCATTCTGCAAGGGCTGGGGTGAGGACTGCTCCGGTGGAAATGATAGAATGAAGGGTTTGACAATATTTTCCTGAAAAGGCAACAAATTGGGTCAGTCACTTCATGGCAGGGAAACCCTCACGGCTCGCGGTATGGCGAGATTGCGGAAGAAACTGACTTGGCTTCACTGCGGCCTTTTGGAGTTCAGCATAGTAACGTGGACCTGCTCCGAAGGACGTAACCCTGCTGCCATCAGCATCTGTATCTCGAACCATTGTGAAGCGTTCGGCTTACTTGAGATGAAACAGCGATTTCAAGAACCGCTCAGGCGACGGGTAGAACGGACTGCCGTCATACAAAATGACCGCGGCGCCGACAAACAAAGCGTGAATCGAGATGTTCCACAAGGTCCACCCAATCTGTTTTGCGATAAGCCGGAGTGCAAAAGTGACGCCCAGATTTAACAACCAGCACTCACGTTTGTGTACTGATAAGCTAAATCCCCAGGACCAAGGTTGTTGTGAAGAAGGTATTCTTTCCGGCCATTCACAACCAGACCCTTGAATGTATCAGCTTGTCTTCTCCGGCTTGGCTTAAAGTCCCAGAGAGGAGGTTTACCCCATGTGAGTGGACAATCCCTTTTGGAGTTCCTGTCGTTCCAGACGAGAACATAATGACAGCTGGGTTACCAAAGGGTACTTGCACAAAATCCACCGATGCGCCGTTATCATGGGTCAGGAAATCCTCGAAGGACACACTACGCTCAGTCAATGATTGCCACAGGATGATCGAGCGTCCTCTAGGAACTGACGTTTCCAACTTTAGGCTCTGTCTGGAGCCGATGACGATGGACCTAGTCCTTCCACTCTGTTGAAGTTGCTGTATAGACGAATCGAGTTTGTCAGAAATGTCGTGGCACTTGCCATTGTACACATACGTCGACTCCGCAAACAGAAGCCGTGGTTGCAACAACCGAAGGCGGTCACTCAGTAACTAGGTAGGGCTCGTTGTTAATTTCTCTCTTTTTCGCAGACTCGGTATTTGGTACAAACCTTGGAGCCCATGTCGATTGCGAAAGAAGCAAAAATCGCCCCCAATGCCGTGGTAGCAAGGAGCAATGCGAGCGATCGTATGCAGTTAGAGCCAACCACTGGCCCAAGAAGTGAGCATGTTCCTTTTCAAGAAATGGGTCGTGGATTGTTCTCACATGCCACGACTTCCTGTTTCTGCAAGCCTGTTGATCTGAGAGCGGCAGCATAGCGTCGCACGAGTTCACGAAGATCGTCCCACGAATACTCCTCCGGCCACGACAAGTTGTTTTCGTTCATGTCGACGACAGCCAGACCACTGAACTTCGGGTTCAGCATATTTTCGGCGAAGTTCAACTGAGCGCCTTCAAAGAAAATCGGGAACTGATCAATGGCAGCCCCATCCTCGATCGCCTAGTGTATTGATTCAACATCCGTCCCCAATGATCTCAGTCATAAACGTTGCTCACCTTCGGAGGGTGGACGGATGCTATGACTCCCGTAAACTCCCATACCGTCAACCAGAAATCATTCAACCGCGTCACCGAGAACCTATGTAACTCGGCGTAGCTTTCTGACACCATATACAATCAGAAAAGCTTGGAGTGAGGCTTATCAAGGTAGATGCTCACTAAGGTGCAGGTTAAACTTGCGGTTCACGAGATCTCTGAAGTCGTCCAACGGTGTCCGCAAGCCCAGAGGAGGCACATAAGTCGGTTTTGGTGCCATTGTAGCAGTCTATAGTATGGGTTGAGAGGTGAAGTCGTGGCAAAGCTTGAGGCTTCTGTCTAAGAGAGAATGCTCATAGAACAAAGAGGGTTCAATGCGGCTGCTGCAACATTTACGCCTACGCTGATACCCAATTCGGCTCTACTACAGTTCAAGAGTCGATGGGTCATGAGACCCAATGCCTGGTCCGTGATTGATCGATCTTGGCATCAATAGGAGAACCTGGTGCTTTGCTCCCTTCGGTCCGAAGCTCCAAACGACTTTCCCGAGAGCAGCCATAGAGAGTCGAGACCCTGCTGCTCCGAGTTCCTAGCAGTAGCGTCCAAGTGCTATTCGATGTTCGAATGATGTTGAGCTGTCTCGACCGCAGCGTGACGAGACATGAGTTGAAACCCTATTGGATCTGCCGTCATTTCCGTCGGCCCCAAGCCACTGGAGAAATGTTCGAGAGTTTTCTGCTAAAAGACGTCAATTCAGTCTGGAATAAAGACCGTACCTAGTCAACAGTTCTTTGATGAGCCCCCTTGCCTTGTACCTCAATTTGCATGCTTGGGAGCGAGATGTCCGCCCCACATGACGCTTTTGTCCTCGGGGTCGGTCTAACCAAGTTCCTCAAACCACGCCAACTGAGACCGTATCCTGAGCTCGGCTTTGAAGCAGGAACGAAGGCACTCCTTGATGCCCACATCAACTATGATGAAGTCGAAGCTGGAATCGCTTGTTACGCGTACGGCGAGACAACTTCCGGTCAGCGTGTCTTCTATCAATTTGGCATGACCAATATACCAGTCTATAATACCAACAATGCTTGTGCCACTGGAAGTACGGGCCTTCACCTCGCACGCTCGCTGATCCGTGGAGGGATCTATGATGTCGTCATGGTAATCGGCTTCGAGACAATGCAGGCAGGAGCCATCAAGGCCGATAACGGAGACGGACGTCCAAGTGCGCTCGGTCTTATGACTCGGATGATGGAAGAGACGAGAGGAAAACATGACAGCGCGAGAAACGTACAGTTCTTTGCAAATGCCGGACGACAGTATATGGAGGAGTAAGGAAGAAGGACAATTTTCCCCCGGGATATCTTGAACTGACCTAATTTCCGCTTGGTAGGCATGGCGCCTCTGCACGAGATTTTGCTGAAATTGCCCGGATCTCGCACCAGCATTCGTCCCGCAATCCTTATGCCCAGTTCAACACAGTTTACAGCCTCGAGGAAATCGAACAGTCGCCAATGATTCACCCGCCTCTCACGAAGCTGCAGTGCAGCCCAACCTCTGATGGTGCCGGATCTGCGATTCTTGTCTCGCGACGATATCTTCAATCTCGCCACCCGGAATTGCAAACACACGCTGTTTTCATGGCTGGCCAGGCTCTGATGACTGACTCCCCCGAGCTTTACTCTGGGAACGCGATCGATCTGGTAGGAAATGATATGACCCGTCGCACAACGCAAGCAGCGCTTGCAGAAGCAGGCGTTCAAGCAAGCGACATTCACGTCTGCGAGATTCACGATTGTTTCAGCACCAATGAACTCATTCTCCTCGAAGGACTAGGCTTTTGCGACGCGGGTCAAGCACATCATATGGTGCGGAGAGGGGATATCACTTATGGGGGTAAAGTGGTGGTGAACCCTTCTGGTGGACTAATCAGCAAAGGCCACCCACTTGGAGCAACAGGACTTGCGCAGTGCGCTGAGCTGGTCTGGCAACTGCGTGGCTGGGCAAACAACGGGAGACTGGTCCCTAATGTTGGGGTTGCGTTGCAACATAATTTGGGGCTGGGTGGAGCAGTGGTCGTGACGATATACAAGAGAGCGGATGGACGAAAGAACACCGACATTGACGTGAGGCAAAGCGAGGAGGAGATTGCCCGGCTCAGTGGCATGGGATACAATCCGGCGGTAGAGGCTCGAACAATCACAAGCCAGATGGCAGAGAAAGTCCGAAGCCGGCGGAGGAATGATTACGCCTTGGGCGAAACGGCGCATGTCTTGCACCATACAGAAGCCAAACTGTAAAGAAGCGGCTTGGGCATGTAATGACCATTTACAATCCATGCCATGTAAAGGAGGATTGGGGTTACAACTCGTTGGTATTTATTTTAGTTCAGCCATGATCTAGGACCATTTATGTCGTGACTTGTTAAGGCACCAACCTCATGACAAGAAGCTGCATAGCGGAGTCGGCCAGTAGCATGCTTATATCATGTTTTTCGCACTTCCACCACCTTGAAAGACATCTTCAAGCGATCGGGTCGTGTATCAATAGACTAGCCAATGCATCAATTCTTTAGTTGAGACCACGGTATCCTACTGCCCCCTCCGTTGTGTTGGCCAGCCTGATACCTAGGTAGTTTTCGAGCCGTTCTTTGCTCAACAAAACTAAATCTGTCGAATTGGCTTCGACAAATACCAGTCACTCGCCTACCAGCCTGCCAGCTTTTGCACCTTGCTTCAAATCAGAAGACCATCTTGTTCCCGATCTTTCCAATTTTCTCAATTTCAATTTCGACTAGATCGCCAGATTTCAGATAGGTCTGAGGTTTGGCGCAAGCGGCGACACCGCTGTTCTCACCGTTAGTCTAAGCGCGATTTGAGTCTCCTGCAGCGGAAAAAGAAAAGCGTGACATACTCCGGAGTCCCTGTCATGATGACGCTCCCCTTTTTGAGCGTGGTCCCTCGGCTCATATGCTTCAGAATTGTGACAATGTCGAAGATCATGTTGTCGGTATTGCCGTTCTGCCTGATCTCCCCATTAACCGAGGTCTTCAACTGCAAATTCTGTGGATTCGGAATCGATGCAGGCGATGCGATGACCGGCCCAATCGGCCCAAAGTGATCAAACGACTTGGAGAGGCCCCATTGAGTTCCAGATTGCTTTGGCCAGGCCCAGAACCGCGCCGAAACATCATTGCCCACAGTATAGCCCAGGATGAAGTCTGAGATGTCGTCGTCATCGGACAGGTCTTTCACGTCCTTGGCCAGGATGACGCAGAGCTCCCCCTCGTAGTCCATCTCCGATTTGGCTACTGGTGGGACGTGGATGTCTTGGTACGGGTCGGCAAGCATATCTGAACTCGCCTCAGTCGCTCTGGTCGATACGGATTTATGAAGAGAAGGTACTCACCACCAAACTTGGTGAAGATGACGGGATATGCTGGAATTGGAAGCTGATTTGTCCCCGTTAACGGTTTTCTTGCAGTATTGAGCGGAGAGCAATATTTACCCCGGCCTCCTCCGCATGCGATTTATAATTGAGTCCGACGGCGTACATGAGAGGCGTTGTCGCCAGTGGACAGAGGATCTGAACAGTGGTCAGTCAACACGCAGGTACAAGAGATCGGTAACTGCTACAACCTTTGCCACTTTGACATGATTTCCAGTCAAAGGAAACTCGGAAGCCCATGGGTCCGAGATATCGTATGTTGGGACAGTCTGGCCATGAAGATCCTTCTCCCAGTCGGGGCCAGCCTCGCCGTAGTGGATCTTTCCTTGCGCATCCTCGAACCGTATAAGCCTTGTGAACTTTGGCGTCATCTTTTCTCTTCTGGAGACAGACAAGTTGCTCTAAAACTTTGGTTCAGGCGATTGACATGTGCAGCCAAAGAGAGACTTGTCCGGCAGTGCGCTATATGACTGATTTCTGGGTTGTAGTGACTCGTAGTAGTGGAAGCACTGTTCAGCACTCGGGTCTTGAGGATTTGTCATAGCAAACTAAACGGCCCGCGCGATGCATATATCTTTTGAGGTCGATGGATCCTGTCGTATGGAATTTGACGTCGAGTTCGGTTTGAGAGGAAGGCTCCATGCCGTTGGTTTCTGTCGGCCCGAAAGGGTCTGGTGACCTCTGGTCCGGAAGAGCTCTACCACCAATTGTCCTCCCTGTCGACCAGCAAGTTACTTGCGATCGCCGTAATTGAAGTGACGCCAATAAAGAAGTTATCGTTGAATCAAGAAGATTGCCTTTAGCTTCTTCATTTAGAAGACAGCCTCTTCTTTTTTTTCTGTCTCGACTCGACCGACGCTCAAGAATCAAACATGGCGGACGACAAAAGTCTTTCACCTGTGAAACGACATCTTACCACCAACAATGACGACGGCGTGTCAATCTTCTCTTCGAGAATACCTTCAGACCCTCCATCGATGCAGCTACCAGATGGGACGAAAATCACCTTTTGTTACGGTTGTCAGCGCTTCCCGGTCGACTTGGCCGGCGAGCAAGATTTGCAGTCTTACCAGCATTTGATTGAGAATCCGCCAGGAATCGTGGTTCCGAATGGCTTTGCCTTTCGCATTCTGGACCTGCCTCCGGGATACAATTCGGTCTCACATCGCACCATCAGTGTGAATTTCAATGTAGTGTTGCAGGGACAGATGGAGTTGACACTGAACTCGGGAGAAAAACGTATCCTCGGCCCCGGCGACTCGGCCATTCAGCGCTGCGTCGATCACTCATGGAGGAACGTCAGCTCTACTGAATGGGCACGCATGGCCGCCGCCGTCATCCCAGCAGAGCCTTTGCAATTTGGTGGTGTCGATGTCAAAGGCAGTGGGGTTCCTGGGATGGGCGCTTCTTAGAATTCGCATATGCGAAAGTGTCCGTAGCAGAAGTACGTCCTAAGGCGACAGTGTTAGGAACATCATATAAAGAAAACAAGTTGGGACCAATATCTCTTTGGGTCCCCATATTCAAGCCTATGGGAATCTTCTTGGGCTCTTTGTCTTGTGCATAATGTATCAATCATGAGAGGGGAAACCCCTCATGTCCCTCAAATTTGACACCGTCTCTCCATATTCCTCTAATATTCAGCATGTCTGTAATGTCGACCATGGGATTTCCTTCCACCAGAACAAGATCAGCCTTGAGACCCGGCCCTATCCTTCCTCGATCCGACCATCCAAAAGCATCCGCAGTGACGCTAGTCGTAGACTTCAAGACTTCCAGCGGCGTCATTCCGGCTTTGTGAACCAGCAAGAACATCTCGATGTGTAGGTTCACACCAAAGACTAGGCCTGGCGCACCTGGTGCAGAGTCGGAACCACTAGTGACAACACAATTCTGTCAAAATGCTTTCCCACAAAAGAGCTCCTTCTTCTGAAGACTTACGTGACGATCTGGACGCCCGCCGCTCTCAATTGCCTTACACTGTCAATGGCGTAGTCCCATCTTGCTGTGTCGGCCTTCAAGTGCATGCAATGTTGCATGACCTGCACATCCGTGTCAAGCACTCGGCTCCGGACTCTGGGATCCTCCGAAAACTGCTTGACGATATTCAACGACTCGCCAGTCATGCTGCCGGAACAGCCTAGTGTTGGGGTACACCAGGCGCGATTTCGACGATACAACTCGATCACCTGGGGTGTAATAGGCTCGTCGAAGAAGGTATGGGCGAGACCGTCTACCCCAGCTCTCAACACCTCGAGCGTGTCTTTGCGCGACAAGGCGTGGGCAATGACCTTGAGACCTTTTTGATGTGCTGCGCGCACCACCGCCGCTTGGACACTTTCGGTCGGCTGTGCGATGAGACCTGGAGGGATCCCGATAGCTGTGCCCACCTCGTGCATCAATTTGATGTAGTCGGCACCGTCCTGCAGTGATCTCGCGATGTATGCTTCGGCGTCTGCTTCGGTGGCAATGTTAGGGTATTTGTCGAACTTCTCGTGCTAAAGAGAGAGAAAGAAGTTTGTCAGCTGCATTCAAAAGCACACAAACTGCGACGAGGGTATAGTTCCACCAAATACCTACTCCATCTTTGCTCAACTTCTTTTCCACGAAGGCCGGCCAACCGCCTGAAATGGTGGCCGCGTAATGACAGCTTTTGATGTCTGGGAAGTCCGTCCTTTCTCTGGCCCACTGTTTCTGCTGAACTGCGTGTTCGTGGACGTTGTGCATGTCCATCAATGTTGTGATGCCAAACCGAAAGCACTGCTCCGGCAGCTTGACATTGTCATATGGATGGCAGTGCGCCTCGATCAGACCTGGAACCAGTGTGTGGCCAGGCTTAGATATGACAGGAGTTCCATCTTTGCTGGCGTTGTCACCGACTTCAGTGATTATGCCATTCTCTACACGCACGCTGCTATTCTCCACCACTTTGTCTCCGTCGAAAAGACGGATGTCTTTTATGATGAAAGAATTCATGGCAGATATCTTGACTCTTTTGAGACGAGAAGTGGGATCCTAGTGAATATTAATGCAAAGAATAGGCTGACAGGCATTCCCAGAATTATATATTGGCAAAGGTAGCACCAGTCGTACTGTGTCGACTCAAGCTCGGGTCAGGCGCAACCGGTATCTCCAGCTGGCCATTTCCCCATTTGTTTGGGAGGGTTGTAGGACAACTCTATTTGGAACCCACTTTCCGGCCACTAGTTATGCAGGACGGATACCTGTACTCGTGCTCTTCTCGGAGTAGGACTGTATGCAACCTCCGCATCCTCCGGGGACAGTTGACTTTACTATAGCAGAAGATCCAGCGATCTGCCTTTTACCTGGTGGATTTGTCATACAATAGTGACGGTGGCAGCCCTAACCCGAGAGATCCAAGCTCTGGCTGTTACTGAACTTCCAGTCGTCAGTGTTGATTGGACAGGATTCCCCTGTCGACGCGTGTGAATAGCCTTGAAAACTAGTCCAAGCATCCCTCATGGTAAAATGAGTCTGTGATTGCCAACCCCTCCCTTTCTTCGGCATCTCTATTGATGACCGACGATATTTCTAGGCTGATATGGCTCCTCGAGATAATTGATCTCGTCATCGGTCAACGATTTGCCTCGAACTTCACATATCTCTTCCAATCTGGCCAGGCTGCTAGCTCCTACAATTGGGATCGTGCCTTTCTGGATAATCCACGCGAGTGCAACGTGGCTCATCTTCCACGCATGCTTCTCGGCCAGTTCGCTGACCCGATTAATTATCTCCACATCTCCTCCATGTAATCCAGCAAACGGGCCTTTGATACTCTCTTCGCGCGTCGTCTTGTTGGAGCCCAGTGGGCGCGCAAGCAAGCCACGATAAAGTGGCGCCCACGGAATGAGACCAACCCCTGTTTCGTGGCAGTACCGGTTCATCTCACGCTCCTCTTCTCGGTAGCACAGGCTGTAGTGATTCTGCATCGAGATGAACTTGGTCCAACCATGGACCTCGGCCACGTACTGCATCTGTGCAAACTGGTACGTCCACATACTTGAAGCCCCTGTGTTCATTAGATATTTGTTCTGGGTTTATCGGATCCTGCTTTATCTCGTTGCTAGTGTAGACGAGCACAAGGCGCATAATTGATTGACTTACCAATGTATCGAACCTTTCCACTCTGCACTAAATCATGCAATGCTTTCATTGTTTCCTCAACTGGGACTGTTGGGTCGAATCGGTGGATCTGCAAAAGATCCAGATAATCTGTCCCAAGTCGCTCAAGGCTGCCATTGACGGCGTTAAGTATTGCAGTACGGCTTAAACCTTCTTGATTGACGTAGTTCTTGCTTGCTGATATCTGTTTCGGGTAGCTAATGACATGTACATTAGGCTCCTCACCAACTGGGCTGAAACACTTGGACATCAGAATGACTTTGTGTCGTGGGATGTTGTGCTTTCTCAGTGTATTGCCAATCATCTGCTCCGAGAGGCCGTTAGAGTAGACATTGGCCGTGTCCCATGTGTTCAGACCGCGATCAAAGGCGCCCTTGAGAATCGCGTCCACCTCGTCCGGGTCATCCAAGACCCAGGGCTGCCAATCTTTGTGGCCTGAGCATGATTAGGTGGATGGACTAACAATATAAGGCGTAGTGGAAATACCAAAAGACATGGTCCCAAGGATGGGGACCGAGACACGGAGGCCTGAACTGCCCAACTGTGCATAGGAGACCTTTGTGTTGGCCAGACTCTCCTGTAAAGACCGTGGGAGGACCGTCGTGGCCCCCATGATTTATTTGACAGTTATCGAGGTAAATAGTTGGAAGTCGCGATCTTAAAACTTAGTCAAGTAAGTCGTCAGTATACCTAACACGATGTGGTCTTGAACAACGCAACGGAGTTGTATTTTTATAATGCTCGCTTGGAAGCCTACGAGTAATTTATATCTTTACCATTCCATTTTTAACAATGCTACGATCATATCGTTTCTTACTGGTTGCTGAAACGAAAAAGCATTGTGTCTATTCCATACTAGTTGGGGCCACCCATCCGAACCTCGCAGTGTTTATCCAGGTTATTAGGTGTTAAAGCTTCCTGACACCTTGTCATGTATGTTAGTTAAGCCTGCTCAGCCTGTTGAGACGCCTCCACTTCAATGCCAAATGATCATTGATGCAGTCAGTGTCCTGTGTTCGGCCCGCGGTTACCCATTGGTTGGGCAGTGTGCTTGTGGACCCCTTGTCTTCCCCAAGACGGCCCGAGAGATCCCAAAACTTCGGTCCGGGAGTGCGGGATCATCGTGTTTTGCAATTCGAGGGTTGAGAACCGCCCAGGTCAGGGCTGCTTCAGGACTACCAGGCTTCATCTTCAGGAACGGCATGTGGACAAGGCCGCAAATTAATCAGGAAACTCACACCACGTCTTCCAACATGGATGATGTAAGGTGTAGAGAGCACAGACGCTTTCTGGCCATAGCAGTTGTTGACTCTGTCTCTCATTCGTCAAACTTGATGATGTTTCTCAGCTTCCCAATTCTCTCAATCTCCACCACCACCTCATCCCCGTCTTGCAAATATTGTGGAATCTTCATGGCCGCTGCAACGCCACCCGGTGTACCTGTCATGATCAAACTTCCAGCTTCCAGCGTCTGACCAGTACTGTAGAAGCTGACCAGCTTTCGAACACCAAAACATAGGTCAGAAGTGTCAGAGTCCTGCCTTAGCTCGCCGTTCACATACGTCTGGAGCCGCAATCCCGAGGCGTCGCCCAGGATTTTGGGGCTCACGATTGCCGGGCCCACGGGGGCATATTTGTCGAACGACTTGCCGAAACACCATTGGGGCATCATGCCGGCTTTGTCTTTGTCAAGCTGCCAGTCACGGCATGAGACGTCGTTCCCAACAACATATCCCGCGACGTAGTCAAGGGCTTGCTCTTCGCTTACATTCTTGGCGTCTTTCCCAATGACAATGGTCAGCTCGCCTTCGTAGTCGCATTTTGACTGAGAGAGTTTGGGGACCGGGATGGGGGCACGCGTATCGCCAACGGCCTGTCCAGGCTTGATAAATAGTGTCGGATTTGTTGGTATATCCCAGTTAGACTCAATAACTAAGATTTCCAGTTAATGAGACCAACTGCCAACAAAGACAAGACTTACTATGAGTGCGATAGTTGAGGCCTGTGCAACGGACGATGGGCACGTCTCTTGGAGTGAGAGGACCGAGAAGCTCCTTGACGAGATCTTCCTCTTCGTCCGATGGTCTTGCGGCCAGCCAGTTGGACCCTTCAAGGGGCCGAACTTTCAAAGTACCTTCCGTCGCCAGCTGATCGATGTCTGCAGTTAAGTCTGCTAGCGGTTCACCATACCGTGTCTGACCAGTCTTCGCCGACACGTAGCGAACCAGTCGGTCCCAGTAGGTGAGAGAAATATGGCCATTGGCCATGCCGTTGGCGTGACCATTCACCTTGGGTTTGTCGTAGAATTGGGTAAAGTCCACGAGAAGTCTCATATCGTTCTGATTCAATCAGCCTCACATTACCCTCCGTCCAGAGTTGTCAACACTGACCTTTTCAATCTCTTCGAGAAAGCTAGCGTCTTCGCGGGACTTATCAAGCAGAACGAAGAAAGGGTCCTGGCCACCGGCTAGCGCCGCCGGATCGCTTTGTACGCGAGCAAGATTGGCGGTAGATACAGGATCGGTGACGGTTCTGTATATCTCCCGTCGAACCTGGTCGTACTGGTCGAGTATATCATAGCCCGCTTTGCCGTCATAAATTCCCTGGAGACAATCAACCAAGCCACCCACGTCTGACATGCCGCTGGTGAGACCGAGGCCGCCCCTTGAAACCATTAGCCTAGCATGAGTGTCGAGATGTGCAAATACATACATGGGGTTATTTAGATGCGCAGCGTCACCTGCGAGCAGGATCCGACCAACCCGCATTTTCTCGGCACATCTTTGGTGTAGATTGTAAGGGTTAAATCTTTCGATGGTATACTGATCGGGAGTTGGATTCCCCGGGAGAATTCGTTGTAACTTGGCCGACATCCGTTCGTAAAGCTCGTCGTGGGAGAGCGAACCCTTCTCTCCGTAAGAAACACGCCATGTCCCTTGCTGGTCGATCAGAGCCACCACTGCCCAATGTTCAGGATCGACAATCCAGGACGTATCTTCCCAGCCATACTTTGAGAAATCATAGCCACGGATCTGAAATCGATCAAATATCAGCTTATCAGTCTTGCTCTCGCTTCTAGCGATCGAGTGAGTAGGGGCCACGTATTACATTCGTAGCGACCATGATCACGTCCCAAGTGTGGCCTGGAAAATTGCTGCCAAACAAGGACTTCCGCACAGTCGATGTACCACCGTCGCAGCCGACGACGAAATCACCTTCGAATTTTTGACCATTCTCGCACTCGACCCAGGCTCTTGTTTCGTTTTGAGAAATCACCGTCACTCTGTGGTTCCAATAAACCTGGGCGTTCGGGAGCTGACAGAGTTCATCGTAAAGGAGAGATGCCAGGTCATAAACCGGTAGACAGACAAACCCTCCTTTGTCAGGGTTTCTGCTCATCCCGGTCAGGCGATTGATGACGGTGCCATCCACCTTCCTCCAGGTGAAAGAGTCCACGGAGAGGCCCTTTTGACGGATTTTGTCCAGGACACCTGCACGGCGGAGGACACTGCGCGGCATACAAGTCAACAGAGCCCACAAGAATACATGTGCCCTGCTGGAATAGGGCAACTCAAAACAGAATATCTAAATTCATGTACGTACCTGACAGCCGCTGGACCATATGCTGCGCCACGCGGCCTGGCATCCACTGCGTCCAGTGCTTCTACCACATCGACACTAATACCGTGCTTCGCAAGCATCAGCGCGAGCAGAAGCCCTGCCGGGCCGGCTCCCACAACAATGACTTTGGACAAGCTGGTATCCTTCATTTTCTCTCCCGACTGCACAATAAGGGGCCAAGCCGAAGACTGATGGAAATCAAGAAGTGAGGGAGCACATCAGAATCCCTTACAGTATATGAAACGATTGGAGCCATATGGAGCTCTAAATCCCCCACATTCCTTGGGTATAGCACTGGGGACGCTGGTACGGCGATTGGGCTCGGTCCGTATCATATATATGGCCTGGCCACGATGTCAGATGTAGGTGCAAATGACCATAAGTAACGCTCCTGATTGTGAAAAGCATGTAGTCATAGTCACGGACCGGGTCATCGGGATTTCGGTCCGCAATCACTCTCTGCCGTATTTACTGGTTCGGCACCTCAGTCAGGATCACACCTAGGTAATCTTGTTCTGGTAAATAACACTGGTTTAGGATGGATTGCGGCACATAAGTTCGCTGGCGAAAATGGAATAGATGGAACAATCCTCACTGTGTCACTCAGGTGATAGTAGAAGTAGTTCCAGGTTCATGGTCTGACATGACTCCAGTATAGATGTACACCGAGGCCTGCAAGAGGCCCGGCCTCTGTCGGCTATACTCTGCTTTTGAACGGGCATATTCAATGGTCCCCACGACACCGGACGATGCAACCTTGAAGTTTCGGACCATTGATTGACTGTCAAGGCCAAAATAGGACTTGATTTCGGCGTCGGATCCGGACAATGGAAGTACATAAATAGCCCTTATCTAGGGACGTAGAAGAAGGAAACTCTCATGTTTATTGTCATCCTCACCCAGGGTTTCCAAAAAAGGCATCAAAGCTCCAGTCGCCATCAACATTTGCAAAGTCCCCCTGTGGAGAGTAACAAGTTAGCGAAAGCGGAGACTGCTTGCCTCGACATGCCCACATACCTGGCCTAGCGCTGCAGAAACCCCCCGCGAGTTTGTATGCTGGGGGCTATAGCTGTCTGATCCCTTGCTCTGCGCATATGCGCTTTGAACTCCACGGCCATGATTAAGCCTGGACGTTTGACCCTTATCATGTCTTTTGGTGGCAGCTTTGACGAATTTAGCCGCGAGGCTGACAGACTCTCTTGCTAAAGAGATGGATATTTCAGAAGAGGTCATAAAGTCAATATATCCAAAATGGCCAGCACAGATGTCGAGTAGGCCAAGGTCGGCGCTGGCAGTGGGAAAGGTCGGATGCTTCAGCACATGGACAAATAAGCTCAGATGTGCATATATAGGATAAGTAACTGCCAGCCATGTAGGTGTAGCTGCATTTGCGGTTACCGTCCGGACAGCTAGTAACATCTTCCGGGCTGCTTCCGTCACAGTCTTTGACGAGGAATGCAATTGCGCCTCCAAGCCAGCATCTGGGCCACGGTCACAAAGCCGTGCGGAAAGCCACGGGTAGAAAAAGTGCGAGTGAATCGCCAATAAACTGCCATGGATTGCGAAGTAGAGATACAAGGTGTGGAGACGATGGGCCATTGGATGTGTCTCTTCAGATAATTTAGCGAGCGTAGCAACCCGGAGGTCGGATGGAAAATCATCAAGCAGGCTTTTGAGCTGTCGGTCGATGTCATTCACGACCTTGAGAAGCTCATGGGTAGATAACCTGTGTGCTTTCGTTGACACGATTTCCCGAAGTATTCGGGAGCATATCTGAGCGTGCCGAGTTGCAAGAGTAGCGGCTTCTAGATATATGGTGCTGTTGGATGGGACTTTCGATGGGATTGATGCACTGATCATATAGTCGTCAATCATCGATGGCCTTCCGCTGGCGAGACAGAGATGCTTTTCTAGCGCATAAACTGCCCACCACACCCAGGTCTTTTTCAGTTGGTCGTCTGATGAGGAGCTCATTCGATTGTTTGACTCATGAGCAAGATGTAAGCCCTGCGTGAGTGCCGCATGAACCGCGTTATGGCACAGCACGCGCTGAATGTCAGGGCTTCCAAGCCCCTCAACGTAACAAGCCTAAGTTTCGAGAATCAGCTATATCCCGCCAAATCAAAGGCGCCGTACCATCAATGCCAGTCCCTGGACGACCATAAGCCTCGAAGGCGACAAGAGGAGTCCAGTCAAGACCGACAACGCGTTCTGGAAGTAGCCTTCCGAAGCCTCCTTTCGGGCTGTATGGAATGGGACTTTTGCGGTCTTGGCCAATATGCTTCGATAGCCAGCCGCAAACACGACGTTGCGGAGAGCAATCTCGGCATAGTCATTGCGGGAGGATGAATCGTCGAGAAAATGCGCTTGAAGCTGGGCTTCAAAGTCTGGGCGATGGATGAGGCCTAGGCGAGCTTCCCAGCAATTTTCAAAGAATGCTGTTGAGGTTTTCATTAGACTAGGATCCTCAATTCTGCGGTGTTGGTGCGGGAAGAACTCACCATTGACATACTCCCAGGCGGTTTCCTCGCTCGGCTCCGCTCTTGTTGCGCCCAGACCAGGCCAAGCGCTGGTTGGAACCCATGGCTCAATGCTTCTGCCAAATCTCTCTGCAATGTTGGCAAAAGTGGCGCTGGCGGTCGTCTCACACACCCATGCGATTCCAGCATCAGAACAGGCAGACAGCCAGACACCGGCGCTCCCCATCCGAGTCATGCTCCCCTCCTCGATGTGACCCTGTCCCATTGGAGTAGCTGAGCTATAAGAGATATCGACTCCAGCAGGGCTCGCCGCCGCAGCTTTCTCCAAGAATGGCCCTCCCAGTGAGAGGTGCGACTGTACCGGACCCAGCGAGGATTCACAATCTTGTGCTCTTGGAACCCGTGAAGGTGATATTGAGTTCGAGGTCGCTGGGATGCTCTGGGTTGTTGTTGCAACACCTTCTCTCGCTACAGCACCGCTATGCTCGGCACTGGTTGATGAGGACTGCCTCTCGACAGAGACAAGGGAAGGATTTGGCAAATCGTGTCTAGCTTCCTGGTCTTTGGGCAGAGACACCACATCTTTGCTGGCAGCCGCGTGATTGTCTCGCGTTGTCCTTGTCCTTGTTCGACGTTGCTTAGGTGGATAGATACATTCTGTTGTCGCTTTCGCACAATGTCTGCATGGATGGCCACCAGAGCCTGGAGGGAGTTTAGGCGAACAGCAGGTCAGCCAAGGAGAATAGCAACTTACATCTCACTTTCCGGAGCCTGCATGCGCGACAAGCAATAGGTACCCTGTCGCTTTTCTGCCTTTCTGACGGTGAAGACATTGCAATCTGCGCATCAACTGTGTCGCTCTCTGGACATTGGTTTCTAATCACACGCAGCCCCCATGGCGAGGAGGTGGCATTTTGGGATGATTGAGAAAATCAGCCGGGGAGGCACCTAAACTCTCCATCTTAGCCTCCCTTCCCCCGCGACGAAATCCGACTTGGCGACCTCTCCGTGCTCTGCCTGCTAATCCTAACCCCCGCGGGGTGTGCATAGCAGACCACCACTATCCCGTCAGGCCAATAACTGCTTAGGGTGAAATGAATGTCGAAACACATCCACGTCAAGCACAAGTGGCGCTGGTACAGCCCCTCGAAACCTTGACTTTCTACCTCGGAGCACCGCCTGGACGGCCTCGACAGGCTG
The DNA here is from genome assembly GCF_000836435.1 of Fonsecaea multimorphosa CBS 102226. NCBI lineage: Eukaryota > Fungi > Ascomycota > Eurotiomycetes > Chaetothyriales > Herpotrichiellaceae > Fonsecaea > Fonsecaea multimorphosa. The sequence continues at coordinate 434,704 of NW_015971658.1, read as the reverse complement.
CCCTGCTCTCGTACAGGGAACTAGTCATCCCCCGCTGCAAACTGACCTCACTAATTTGCCCCTCTAGTTGCTCCTGCTACCTTGACAGTGTCTTTCTCCTTCTAGCATCCTATGTATTGACTGTGAAATCAACAGTCTATGAGAAAATCAACTGGCATAACTCAACTGGTTCGTTAGAACAGTGTCTTTTTCTCTTCCATTTGGAAAGGAGCCCATGGCTGACCCAGAATACATCCAATTTGAATCTACCCTCCACCCAGCCAGTCTGACATGCCAGCAACAATATTCCTTCAACAGTCTCAACTTCCAAGATGTTCTTTTTGACGACGCAGACCTGTGGCCTCTCGCTGAAGGGTTCTTTGACCCAGCAGGAACCTCGGCAACCCTATCAGGGACTGACACTTTGCCTCAGATTGTCGCACCAGAACCTCTGGAAGAAAGCGACGACTTGATAGAATACCAGTTCATCTCCCCTACGGCAAATTCTCACGCCATTGGTGAACATAATATTACCAATCCAGATGATGACGGCGATGCAGGGACACTTGGCTCTCATGACCTTGAAAGCGTAAGTGACAAGACAGACGTGTCCAACTTCGACCGGGAATGATGCTGATACTGATTGCCTTGATAGATAATCCCAAACCACTATGGTGCGTGTGTTCCGTTCGATAAGCCTTCTCAAAGTGACTTTGGCAGGGTTTGGATACTGGCTCTCAATCTGTTCTGGTCCTGGAATTGCGTGGATTTGCCAAAAACACCAATCCAACGAGTTTGCTGAAATCGCCCAGGAAATGAAAGCCAGCTGGGCACAACAGTCGAAACTACAGCACACTCAGCCTATGTCTCAAAGCGCTGAGCCCGAGCCACCACTTGCTTGGCAGTATTGCAAAGCCTACTTCGAGCGCTCAGTGGACAATCTGTGGGAGAGCGTCTATCGACCCGACTTTGAACGGCACTTACGAGCCCACCTTTCGGGAAAAGTACAGTATGACGATCCTGCTTGGTACGCTCTTCGTAACGTCGTCTATGCTGGGGGCTGTCGAATGTATCGCTCTCAATTTCCAGAAGCCAACCCTTCCGACGTTCAAAGAGAATCCTGGAGCTATTTCTCCAATTCCTTATCTGTCCACAGCGAATTGTTGCTCACCAAGCCCACACTGCGCTCTGTTCGAGCTCTACTGACCATGGTGAGCTCTTGCGCTGCTATATCGTGCAGAAAAGGTACTAAGTATCGACCAAACCCAGGCTCTGTTTGCAGAAGGCTTAGCAAGCCCAGCATTGAGTTCAGGCTTGGCGTCAAATGCTGCACTTCTTGCTCAATCCCTAGGTCTTCATCGGAAGCGAGTTGATACCGACGCTGATGAACATTCGGAATCTCTACAGCCCACTTGGCTCTTCTGGGCGGTGTATTGCACCGAGAAACACATCGCACAGCGCTGTGGGCAGCCTTCTGTAGGTTGGATCAGAGCTTTGAGGAGCCTATCGACTGATCCGTCTCCAAGTTGATTAACGATGATGACATTACTTGCGACATACCCACGACAGTCCACCCCGGGAGCACCATTGAGCTTGAGACACTCACCTATATCATTCAGACCTGTCGGCTCTACCACCAGCTCAGTAAGCAAATGCTGACTACCCGAGCGCTCCAGGAGCCTCCGGAAAAGATGCTCAGCCTTGTGCGGCAGTTTGACCATCAACTCCAAGCATGGAAAGAGTCAATGCCGTTACAGCTCCGGCCCACCGATTTCCTGAAGCAATTCAAGATGCCGGGGAACAGGAAGCTTTTGGGACTAATGACGGCACACTGTTCCTTCTACGACCTTGTCATGGCGGCTCATTCTACCTTTCTGTACCCATGGGTCATCCAGTCGTGCTCCGAGAATGTAGACGCGGAACTGGCTCGGCAGATCAAAGAACAAATTCACGTCAGTTCGCATTTGGTTGCAAACGCCTCACGGAGTCTCATTGTCATCATAAGGAGCCTGGATATGGACAGTGTTGGTACCCAATCGTGAGTGTGTGGCAACTGACATCTTTCTGGTATCCTGCTGAAACCACCTTCCCCAGGTTCGCGTTACATTTTCCAATGCGGGCCTTTGTCAACCTCTTCGTCTTTGTTCTCCAAAATCCGCGATTGCCTTCGGTTCAGTCAGACCTGGCGCTCCTGGACGTAGCAGCGGGGTATTTCGGCCAGATGGAATTTATAACCGGGTCCAAGATCAGTTTCCCATTTGCTCGAGACATTGCAGCCCTTGCTCGAAGTGTCGTCGCCGAGGCCCAAAAAGCCTCATCCCAAGCCCCCGGAGAGGTGACTCGCAATGTCAAAATGAACATGTGACCAGCATGAAACAAGCGTATGCTGAGGTAAAATATGAATCTAATCACTGATGGGCACAGGTTAACGGCTTTGCAGAGTACGACAGATGCCCGGAGGGAGGACTGCAAATATCGATTTGGACTCTTGGACCACTACAACGCGGCTCATAGCACCCTTTCCGATCACAAGCCCGCTACCATGAATACTTTAAAATAGCTTCACTGGCAGTATTCATCCTGCGTCAACCTTTGCCAATGTGCCCACCTTGCCAGCGACGACGGATTTCCACATCAAGCAGAAGCAGCTCGATCAAACATCCGCGAGAATCGGTTGCTCGGCCGAACCTGGCACGATCGGCTGATAATAACGGATCCGGGGACCTTTGACTGTATCTCGGACGATGGCGCGACCAATGAATTCCAGCGCCGTCGCCTTTCCACCATGTGGCTTAATGACCGCCCCTCCCACGATCAGTAGATCCAAGTCCTGTCCGCCGGCATCATTCAAATAGATCTTGCGAAGCTCGTGACTTCGAATCTCAAACGCTTCCCAGATGCCGTCTCGTGACAAGGCGATGTCTATAACACCAAAGTCTTCAGAACACGGCTCCGATATCTCCGAATTTTTGGACTTCTGGCAACAACGGGAGATGGAGTGTAGCGTAACAACATACCTTGCCCTTGAAAATACCCCGACGATGAATAAAACTTTCCATCCTCGGTGAACACATTTTGAACTAGCTGAGAGCCAGCTTGCGGCGATTTGGTATCAAGCAGTTGGAAGAATAAGTCTACCAACGTGATCACTTCTCCTCTGAGGCTCGCGGGCCAGCTGACAGTGCGGTTGGTAGATGACATTGATTCCAGATGAGTTGTGTCTTGAATTGCGCATGAGACGGAGAACCTTTGGCGGCTTCGACTCGAAGGGCTACAAGCATGACTGTTTTCTACGACCACTATATATCATGGCAGCGGAAGTGGAAATAGATTCATCTTCGATGGGTTTCGGGCCGAGAAAAGGCGTCAGATATTCACAGGACATCTGTTTAGTGTCTAAACACACTTTTTCGAAAGGAAAGAAAAGAAATAAAGAAAACCAAAAATGCAAGTCAGTATCCCGGATGTTCAGAGCGAGCAACTTGGTGTTATGGTCTTCTGTGAGAATTATATCTTCAACTGGAGACATTGATCTGGAATACAAAACACTTGAATCGCAAAGCAATCTTGGCAGCTTCTGTGGCTCGGAACTTTGAAACATGGCGGAATTTTTACTAGGGAGACTCTCACGTCCAGCAGAAAAAGGATCCATCTCGATGGCCTCGCAGTGGGTGTCTTGTACTTCGGTAACGATAGGGCTCTTAGCAATGCTACCGAGCTTTCAGTCTCGCAGGGCACCTCCCTTGGCCTTGAGCCTCTCTCCATAGATTTGGAGAGCCAGAATGATAAGCCCTCCCGAAGCGACGATCCCGGCCTGCGCGCCGAACGAGACGTCAAACCCGGCCCTCAGGCCCCAGCCTTGCTGGAAATACCCAACAGAGAACCCACCAATGATGCGGGCGAAGTTGAACCACGCCGACACCTCGCCCGGGGCATTCCGGTAAGAGTCGAGAGCGTAGGCGAACAGGGGCACCGAAAACATCATGACCGCGGCAGTGTACATGGCCCAGCCAAAGGCGACTGCGACCCACGAAAGGTGCTTTTCCAATGCCTGTCCGACCAGGATGAGACCGGGGACGGTGAGGAAAAGTGTCAGGTAGACCGGTGGCAGACGAGCTTCCGGCTTGAAAACCCCGTTGTGCTTTCGGACGTAACGAGTGGTGGTCCACTGGAAGGAGAATTAGCTGTTCAGCCACCACTTCCATCGCATGTCAAATGGGAGAACTTACGTCGTTGATGAAATGACCTAGTGTCTCGCCGACTAGCACGGCAATAATCGGCGCGAAATACAAGTAGCCGGTGGAATTCAGGCTCATTCCATAGCCACCCGCGGCCTTGGGAGTGGCGAAGAGGATGGCAGATGATTGATTGATGCCGATAGCCCACATACAGCTCAATAAGCTGGTTTTAACTGTGTTAGCACTCACGGGCTCAAAAGGGCGGTCTCTGCGAGGACTAACTAGAAGATCAACAGCGGGATAATGATTGGTTTGAGCAGGATCTCAAACACCCGGAGGAGCGAACTTGCGAAGCTTGCAAAGTATTGATGGTGGACCTGAAGCTGCCACCAGCCAATGAGGCGCAGGATCCTGTTACCGCGCTGAGGCTGTTCTGACAGCGGCAGGTCCCTTCGATAGAACGATTCGTCGAGGAAGAGGGCGAGACAGAGCAAAACAAAAGCTTCCAGGCCAAACACCATCCAGTAAGTGGCTCTCCAAGATCCCGTGGCAGCAATGATGTAGGAGCCAAACATGGGCGAACAGTAAGGGCAGATCTGCACCGCAAAGATCCAGATGCCGATCTTCCTCGCCTGTTCGTGGAGAAAGAAGATGTCTTGGATAAAGGCCAGGCCAACCGCGGGACCGGAGCAGAGGAAAAACCCCATCAACGCTCGAAGACCGTAGTAACCGGCAAAATCAGGGACGAGGCAAGTCGCCAAAGTGAGGACGGTGCCGATGAAACTGGTCCAGAATAATACAGGAGCCCTACCCCAGAAGTAGATCAAAGGAATCCAGACGAGTCCCCCAATCCCACTAGAAAATCCAAGTCAGTCCGCGTTAGGGAGTCGATGGGTGAAGGGATTCATCAAACGTACTTCATCAAGACATTGAGATTCCCTGCATAGTTGACATGGACGGGAGAGAGATTCCACTCAACGCCCTGGAGGGCGACACTCGGGACGCCTGCGGCGGTTTGAAAGTCGCTTTGAAACGCTGAAAGGCTGATGGCGAGCAGGAGGAGATTTTTCTTGAGATCGGACCAGTTCAATGGGTCATTGGGATCATCCGTGGGCTGTGGGATGAGGACAGTCTGCACGCGAGTCAGAACATAGGACAAGTCATTATTGGGTCGGTAGTACTGACATGGCCGTCCTTGGTCACCTTCAAATTGGTTCCTCCTGGCTGCCCCTTTACGTGGCTAATGTCAAGGAGTACGGCACCGTTGCCTTGTTCGACGACCGGCACGTTTTGGCATTCTTCAAGTTCGACAACTTTGCCTTCAACATCATCTTCACCTGCTCGAGGCATTCCCATGGTGAAAATATGGACCGGTTGACTGCGGGGACAGGAAGAGCTAGAATGCCGTGTTTAACCAGAAAATTTTGAGTGAGATATTTTGATCAGGAGGTCACCTGCCCCTTCGTTATGATATGGATTCTGCACTACTTGTAGCAGATGGCGTTAGGGAGAAGCCCTGAAAGAGTAAATCTGGGGTCAATCCGGGGTAAACGACGCGGGTTCTCGCCCCCGACGTCTGGGCATTTCGTCTCTCGGGCCGATAGAAATTGGCCTGCGGGCCGAGGGCTAGTGTCTATATCGTTGCTAACGTGATGATCTCCGTGAGTAGAGGCCACCCAGAGGCTGCTCGTGGCGTTGTTGTCCTTCGGGCCGAACTTTTGTGGGGACCTGTCTTCTCTAAACATTCAGTCTCGAGGAGCACGGGTTGATGGAACACAAGTTTTTGTGCACCAGATACGACATGATGGCAGTGCATGGTTTCGGATACAGTGCTGCCACGAAACGGACTTTTGATACTCATGCATCAATTGCTATGCTTGACTGTCAGACCTTGGCCATTACTGGAAGTACCAGCTTAATACAGGTGTACCGTGTGTCAAGTTGTCCACATGCACTGCAGAGTATGATTGTAGCGTAGACACCTCGAAATTAAAACTTCCTAGATCTAGTCACTGCCAGAACGTCTTCGCGTATGCTTGTACTGCTGCAACCGGCTCTTGTACTGAACTCAGAACGCTCCAGATAGTGCTGGAGACAAAATTGGCGGAGCAGCTTAAAACTATGACGGTTGCTGTTGTGACGGGTGCGAGTCGCGGCATTGGGAAAGCTATCGCTCTCCGACTCGCACGAGATGGCATGGACGTCGCTGTTAGTACTCGCCATGACGAATACTTACCTGATAATTAATGATCTAGGTCAATGACATTGAGAGTCAGCGGGCTCGTCTGGAGGAAGTGAAGACGGAGATAGAACAAATGGGTATTTGTCAAAGCCCAGGGGCAGTTCACCTTTCACTTTCAACCACAGGCTGACTTGTGCCACATATCAGGCCGAAGGGCAGAAGCTGTCGTTGCCGATGTGACCTCTGAATCCGAAGTTGAACGCCTGATTCAGACCGTCGTGCACTGTTTCGGTGAACTCAATGTGGGCTATCAAGTGTCCGATTGTTCTGGCCTGCTATCTGACCGTGCACAGGTCTTCATCGCAAATGCAGGTATTATATCGATGAATGGAATCTTGACAGAGACAGTCCAGAACTGGGAACGGGTTTTAGAGGTGGAGTCCGGCGTGCTTGCCAGACTTGAGCTGTTGCTAATGAGGTGATCAAGGTCAACTGCAAAGGCGTCTTTTTATGCTATCAGAAAGCAGGTCCGTCCGTCTGAGACGACAGTTGCTTTGGAGCTCTTTGGTCTGATGTTGTTCAAGCACGTCAAATGATCTTACAGGGGAAAGGAGGGAAGCTTGTGGCTGCATGCTCAAACTCCGCTTACAGGCCGGTAATCAGTTTTTCTTGAACCTATGCCCAGGTGCTGGAATAATGCTGAAATCAAACAGGCTCTAGATGCTTTGGCCTACAGTGTGAGCAAGTGGGGTATTCGGGGCCTCACACAGTGCTGTGCGCAGGATTTGGCGCAGTACAATATAAATGTATGAGACTATGCCCTTGTCGAGGTAAAATATCGATGGTGAACAAGACCTACTTACATTGGACACAGGTCAATGGTGTGTTTGACTATAGAATTTGCGTCTCTTCTCACAACCCCAAATCTGACCTACGAATGAAACAGCTTATTGCCCCGGACCAGTTCAAACAGATGTGAGGCTCACTGTTGGCGCAAGGCCAGAACGGCCCTTAGTTAATTTGATCTTAGATGTACGAGAAGATTGACCAGATACGTGGCGTGTCTCAAGGGGCTGTCAAATGGGAGAGTTTCAACCAAGCTGTTCGAACAAAGGCTGCGCTCAAAAGAGGCTCTGTACGTTTTCTGAGCGTCGATCCGAAGGAATAGATTTGACAGTGATTTCAGACTCCTGAAGATATTGCCGACGCTGTCAGTTTTCTGGCCGGAGCGCAGTCGAACATGATCACTGGTCAAAGCATCATTATCGATGGCGGTGGGTACATTCTATCTCTGAACTTTCTTGGTTGTGAACTGAAAGAGATACAGGAATGTACTTTTCATAGACATCTGGCAACATTTACGCTACATAATTAGCAACTTCAAGCTCCCCAGACTACTACCATTGACCAGTAGATATCTGCGAACTATCGCTGAGTACATCGAGTGAGAATTAGAGACAGTAAAGTCTAGTTCCTAAGATATTTCTTTGTTGCAACCTAGCTTCTGAGCAGGCTTTCTTCCGGAAACGGTCCACTGTTGCTCCCAGGTCACATATCGTCTCATCTACTTCACCGGGACGTCCGCTGTGGCTCACACAGTCACGGCAATGCCGTTAATCTCCCTCGGCTTGAGGTCATAAAACGGGGTCATGTCCACTGTAAGATTGTCCGAAGCCTATTTTATATGTCTCTTAAAACGTGTATCAAAAGTGCCAGATTGTGTTCTTACCTCAAAAAGTTCTTTGGCCGTGGCCGGATCCCGTGAGGCCTGCTCAATTCTCCGTAAGCCAGGATCAAGCAACAAAGCGTCTTCTCCCGGTAAGAACAATCGTTTCAAATTGGCTGTCGAGACGGCATCCGTGACTGTATGGTACTTCTGCCGTCGTTGTTGGTCGTACTTGTCGAGAATGGACAGACTGGCTAGTCCTTCGTGGATGGCTCCGAGGCAGTCGACAAGGCAGCCAATATCGGCCATCCCGCTTGTCAGTCCGAGTCCGCCCCTGATAATGAGGTATGGTGAGTGAGTATTTCACGGTCACAAGAGTTGCAGCCTGGGGCTTACATGGGATTGGTGAGATGGGCAGCGTCGCCCGCAAGTAGCACTCGGCCAACTCGCATCTTCGGCACACACCTTTGGTGTAATTTGTACGGACTGAATCTTCCAAGTTCATAATCTTGTGGTGCAGGTGCTCCAGGAAGCAGAGTCTCAAGCTTCTTGGGACAACGTTCTCGTAGCTCTTCTTCTGTTAGATGACCTGGTTCGCCATACGACACCCGCCAGATGTCAGGATTAGTCTCGATTTTGCAGATCACAGCCCAGTTGTCCGGGTCAATGACCCAAGAGATGTCACTCCATCCGTGCTTCTCCATTCTGCCGTCGGGAAAATGAAGCTGCGGACAGTAAATACTCCCGCCGTGTTTTCCTGAGGAAGCCGCACTCACATTTGTTGCAACGATTTGCACATCCCACGTATGGCCAGGAAAGTGGCGGCCGAACAATGCTTTTCGTACTCCGCTCCGTCCACCGTCGCAACCAAGGAGGAAATCTGCCTCAAATCTTCTTGCCTGTCCCTCATGCTCGGTGAATATCACAACCCGTTCTTTATCCTGTTCAAAACCTGTGAACTTATGCCTCCAATGTACTTTAGCAATTGGATATTCTTGGAGCGCTTCGTAGATGATTTGGGTCAACTGATCGACAGGCATGGTGACATATCGGTCCTCACGGTTAGGATTGAAGACGTCTTTGATTCCAGCAATGTATTCACCGGAAGGCTTTCTCCAACAATAGTCGTAAAGCTCCAAACCCTCTTGACGAATCCGGTCGAGGACTCCGGCACGTCCCATGAGCCTTCGTTCTTTCTATTAGTCGAGAACGATTGGAATCGCCGTCTTTTAGACCAAAGGTTGGAGAAGCAACGTACCTGACTGCGGATGGTCCGTAGCCCGCCGCGCGTGGACGTCGGTCCACGCCTTCAAGCAGATCGAAGACATCGACAGATATGCCAAGTCTCGCAAGCTCAAGGGCGCCGAGAAGACCAACGGGCCCTGCACCCACGATAGCAACCTGTCGAATTCTCTGGCTCATTGTCGGCATGTTGCCATGTAGATCAATAAAGCTGCTATGTCCAGGTTCTCTCGCACAGGACAACTTTGCAATTGGTTGTCTGCTCAGCAAGACTTATATTTCAGAGTCTTGGTCCAAGGTGGGTACTTATGTTCATACCCACGCCGTCTATCTTGTCACAGCAACAAGGAGTTAGGCTGGCTATTCTCCACTAAGTTTGCTACACGACTGGCAGTCGGCATCACTTTAACGGGCCGAAACAGTAATCAATGGCCATCGCAATGTCATGGCCTACGGGCTTATGAGGACCGGAAGTAGCAAGCCTTCACGTTCGCCAAGATACCAGCGCACATCTCATGCCGATACTGCCAGACGCTCCCGGGTTTCATGGCGACCCAATTTCCCACGATCGAGCGCAGACGTGCCTGGAGTTCGGTACTGACCAAGGACGAAACGCGTGTAGTCAACATAGTGATATAATTCTGTATCTGGCCTTCTAAACGACAGGCATGAGCCACATACCTCAGCTCGGTCCTGTAGACAAATCAAAGTACCGCCACAGCACGAAGGGCCATCAACTTTGCGCCGCCTGCGACTGTCTTGCACGACCTCACATGAAATCGGGGGTTGTCTTCCGAGGACCAATTTCCTTTCTGGTCTTGATACGCCTGACCTCATCCTTTGACAGTCCTTCGCTTCCATCAGGCAGCATCTTACTCAGAATCTCAGCGGACCATTCCTCTGGGTCGAAGTCGGTACCAATCGGGTTTTGCACGAACAACGAACTTCTCATGAATTGGTCGGCCTCCTCGGGAAGGTCGAAATTGTCCACTTGGAGCTCGACTTTGTTGCCGTCGGGATCCCTGTAGTACATGCTCGTGGTCATTCCATGATTGACGCACCAGATTGGGACGACTGGGTTTTCTCGCTCCTTTAGGGCACGATATGTCCTTGCTAGATCGGTCAATGTTGCGTACGTGTAGGATGTATGGTCAAGTCCTGCTGTGAATGGGCTCGCCTCTTGTGGCGTAATTTCCGGTTTGCGTACAATTGCTATTCTGTGATGCTCATAGTCGTATCGTAACATGGCAAAGTAATCTGCTTCGAGTATGATCTCGGCCTGTAGAATGTCCAGGTAAAAATCCACCATGCACCGATAGTTGTCCTCGGTTGTTTTCAGGACGACATGAGCGAAAGCAGAGGGACTTGGATGTGACCGCTTCGGTGGCTTCGAAGTAATGGTGGTGTTAGAATAGCTGTCGCTCTGGTTTAAAGTCTTTGAGAGCGACATGGCTGAAGATCCAAGTCGACAGGGATTGAAACGGCAGCACCAATGCTGAAGAATGGGCTTAATGAGAAGTTGTGTACGATTTATACCTAGGTATGTTTTGATTACGGCCTGGATGGGCGCTAATTCCGAACTCTCGGGCCGTACTTGATACACTTCCCTCAGGCACGGAACGCGGGCTTTGTCGTGTCTGGGAATCTAGTGCCACGCACTAGCTTGAGGTCGATCATGTCCTTCCGACAACGTCTTGCTGCTAGCTGTGTCGCCGCCTGATGGACCAGGAGTTAGTGGAAATGATGGGAAGTTGTCAGAAAAGCGCACTGAAAGGGACGAACAGAGAACTCCGCCCTGTTGTATTGGTATAAATCGTTGCAAGTCAAGAGGGCTTTGCAACACCTGTGTAGACGACCCTATTGAAACACATGGAGCTGCTGCTGAAAAAGGCGCGAGGATATATTGCGCCTCAGTCATACGAGGACGATCATGGTCCCCAGTACAATTGCTTCTCCAAGCAGCTGGACAGGGATATTGTGAATGTCACAGTCCCTGAGTTCGAAGAGAAGGAGAATAACAACTTTCTCAGCCACAACCTGATCGTCCCGATTCAAGGTGATGGGTCGCATGATTCAGTATTAGTTATGCCGAAAATGATGTGTGAATATGGCCGACATCTCGAGTATCAGTCAAATCCGTTAATACCTTGTACGGTTTAGATCTTTCGCTTACGGGATCCCAAGCCCGTCCAGTCACAGGGGCCAGGCTGGGGCCGCCGTGCCAGTAACGAGTTACCCAGGAGTCAGGACATGCTCAGCTGAAGCCTAAAGAGGACCCCTGAAGCCGATCAAAGCGGCCTGACTCCCTTTCCTGAAAAAAAGTGGCGAGGGATGAAGCACAGTTCGGGGTATATATAATACATATATGTCTGCGTCTCCCTGCTCAATGATCCTCTTGGATCCACTCCCTCTCACGCTCTCTTTCGACCACTCCCTCTCGTGCGAGGGGAGGGACTGACGGCTGTAACCTGATAGTATACATACACACAAACAGACAGAAGAGCAGACATGAGACCCCCGCCGCCTCAGTCTTGTGGTCGTCTTGGGTTAATCCATCTATCTGCTTGATGCCTTCTTTGGCTCTCTCGCACACCCCATGCATGCTTTGGTATCTCTGGCGTATCTTTGGTCGCTTCAAAAACGAAAACAAAAAAGGTTCGAACAAAAACAGAGTCTGTACATGATGTCTGTTGCCCGCGGATCCCAATATCGAAGGACGGAGAAGGAAAAGTGAGAGGGACTCGATGTGTCTCCTCCTGATGTCGTCTTCACGTGAACGGCTCAAGCCAAGGGCGAACCACACGTGGTAACGTCCCAGACTTTTTGGGATTTCCTCTTGCTCGAAGAAAATGAGTTGCCCATCTCGAGGTCTTGCGCGGTGGACAGTCCTGAAAGCCCAGAGCCAGTCTGACCTTTCAAGACACTTGCAGCGGCAAGGCTCTAGAAATGTTCCTTCCAAAACCTGAATTTGACGAGATCGTTGCTCGTCGCTTTACAGGCGGTTTTGATCTCTCTGGCCGCGGCGCTAGGCCCACAGAAATATACACCCACGGTGGCCTTCATTTGCGCCGTGATGGATGATTCCTTGCCCACGTCCAGATACGTCTGGTCCATGAGACCGTCCCTCATGGCGCCGAAGAGACGCTTGAAGTCGGGCCGGCCAAATTGCGTCTTGGTGCGCAGCGTGGTCAATGGGTCGACAGCATTGCCCACAGTGTTGAGGTAGATGTTTGCGGCCGTGTTGGCATCGACACGTTGCGTGAGGTATGTGTGAATGCGAAGGAACTCAGGGCCGCCAACATGTTCAGCCGCTTCCGCGGATTGTCGCTCGAGAGAAGTGAGCAGTGTCTGGAACCACTCGAAGGACTCTACAGAGCGAGTGACCCAGAGGAATTCAACACGCTTGAGACGCCTAGGTGGGTTGGGTCCCGCGCGGATGTTGTAGATGTGTTTGAGCACTGATGCCCATGGCGTGACACCGATGCCTGTGCCGATGAGCACAGCAATCTCGTTGTCGAAGACGTCTTCGGCGGGTGCACCGTAAGGTCCATCAACACGGATAGCAGGCATCTCTTGGTCCTGTCGCAGGGCAATTTCATAGATGCCCTCCTTGTCCAGATCGTCAAACTCCTTTGACTGGGCGGGACCGCAACCCAATGCATCACCCACAGCCTTTGTCCAATCACCAACCTGGCGGACGTGCACCGAGATATAAGGGTCGAACGGGCACGAAGTGATTGTAAAAGGGTGCCATTGTTGGCCCGACACAGCTGGGATGTTGATGAACAACCATTGGCCTGCTTTGTACTTCATGCTGGGTTTCTGGAACTGGATTTCCATGGCATCATACGGGTGGCGGACGACTTTAGTAATCTTGGTCTCCCTTCTTGCCCGGACCTCGCGCCAGAGCCGTTCGAAAAGATAGAGGCCGCCGGACCAGAGCTCCCACCGCCAACCCTCGTAACCGAGGCAGTGAGTCCAAAATATCTTGCCAGCAAATGGGGAGAAAGGTTCGGCTGTATCTCGCACGAAACAGCCCACGGCGTGTGTATATAACGCCAGGAGGAAGGGGATAAAGAGATGATGGGTGTACCAGAAAGTCTCAAAGGATTGCTGTCGAATCTTATGGTGGGCGGTCGTGTACATGAGCAACATACAAAGCAGCATAATGTGACCGGTGATGCCTCCAGGCTGGGTGTAATGGATCTGAATTGCCGTTTCGGGTCGGATCTGGTTCTTTTCGACGTTGAAGAAGTTGACATAGTGAGCGGTAACATGCACGGTGGAAAACAGAAGGAGGGCATAAGCACACTGTCTGTGGAACCACTGTGTTTCGTCAAGAGGTAGCCACCTGAACTTTGGTCTCAGGAAACGCATAAGATTCCGGCACATGGGCAGCAAGATGAGCATGACGTCCACAGAGAGGACAAGACCAGCTCCTCGCGACATCCATACCGAGAATGTCAGGGTGTTGAGGCCGGCTAAACGGGGATCTGATGCTTGCTTCCACCTGGAAATGGTGTTAGTCACAGACGATATTACTCCTGCTGTTGGGGCACCTACCATCCAATGGCGAAAATACCCCAGTGAAACCCCCACCATAGAATGTAGAAAACAATCTTGCTCGGAGCGAAATGGGACTTGAGGGTCGCCATGACTTGGATTCAAGTGCAATGATATGGGGAGAATGTATACGATCGACGAGACAGTTGGTGGAATATTCCTGTCTTTCTCGAGGGCTATCTCATCTGCATATCGACTAGAGCCAAGAAAGGTATGTCGTGGCAACGTGAGCGATGCTGTGGATGTGCTGAGGACCAAAAGAGCGTCGAATGAAGATTGCGAGTGGTAGAAGATTAAGCTCACACCAGAGCCGAGAGTTGAGGCTTATGAGAAGACCGATCAGATATGGCTATAGGGTAAAGTTGCTGTCCGGAGACTGGCAGTCCGAGATATTGTGTCTTGACCAGTCGATCACACGGTAGATCATACGAGGGCGCGGTACTGATGGCAAATTGTTCGATTAGATTTGAGATGGCCAAGGATCCGTAGTGTCGCAGTGAGCAGCAATGGTGAAGCAGGAGTTCAAACAAGACAGTCTGGGGCAGTGGTGAGGAAGGGAGAGGGGGAATCTGACTGAATTAGTATGGCAGATGGATGAGGGTTGAGGTCGAAACAGGCTGGGAGTGGAACCCGCAAGATCTGGGACAGGAGCTGTAACAGGAGGGGAAGGAGATTTAGGAGGCGGGATATTGCCAACCTGTGCTGAATGTATAGAAGATTCTTTCGGGAATATTGCAGTAGAGAAGAAGAGACAAAAGACAGAAACGGATGTGATTGTGCCAAAGAACGGGATGTTGTACAGAACTAACGAAGCGGTTTACCGTCCTCGTGGGATACCTACAAGCCATCCAAGATTGATTTGATAAAGGTGACTTGCGGCCTGTCGGTGAATTTGTGGAGCTCAAGGGCACATCCACCTGCATGAAACCCTGGTCCTAGTGTCAAAGCGAGAGACTAGGTCCCTATCTGAATGGCACAAAATGGACCCTGGGGTCAGGCACCGAGCAACGGCGTCTTACCTGATCGAGGGGTCTGGGCGGTTATTGGGTGGTGGCGGAGAAAAGGTCAGGGAAACGGCCGCCGGAAACAAGATGAGACTCGAGAGCCAGTCGGTGGTCAATGGATGATAAGATGATCTGACAGGTGGGAAGTGGGTGCAGGAGTCAAGAACGTGGACAGACATGGCAGCTCCGAGAGGCGTGGCATGATGAACTATCAGGTAGAGGTGGTGATGGCGGGATATCGTCACGCATATAGCTTCAACACCATCTCTCGAGCTCATCCATAAAGAACCAGAACTTGTAGAGCCGAATGTGGGAATAGCGAGAGGTGAGAAATGGGGGATGGGAATCCATGTGCTGCAATTTTGGCCGGAAAGAGAAAGGCGGGTGGCGGGTGCAGGTCAAGTGAGAAGTGAAAACAAAGTGAACGAAGGCACAGGGACAGAAATGTGAAGCCGACCAGCGTATCAGGAAGCGTTTCGAAGCGCCCTGGAATTCGCCCGGAGCGGTTAGTGGCCCGTAGCCTGGACTGGCCCCCGTGGCTCCCGTGGGCGTGCCTAGGCGTCTCTGGGCGAGGGATCAGCAACCCCGGGCACCCAGCTCACTGGCTGCTGCCCATCGAATCACACTCGCTTGGCCTCTCTTTTAGGCTCCTTAGCGCCCGCTGCAGCTCCCGCATCACATCCATGTCGGTGCTTAATTCTGCCCCTCGATTCGCTACTGTCCTCACCACCTCACACCAACAACTCGCTCCTTTGGCTGCAACAATAGGTTGAATGGCTTCCAGATCTCGACAGCACCTTGCTCCTTGCAGACGTGCTGCTTGCGATTTCTATTTTCAGGCGCTTAAACCCACCCGCCATCACCGAGTCACCTCGCTCCTCTCCGCACTCAGCACCCCCTCCGCGAATCAGCAACCTCATGGCAAGGAATATCACCAGATCTGGCGCGGACTGGCCAGCACTATTGATTGATTTTGTTTCCAATTGCTGCACTGCATCTTGAACTAACGCAATAGCTCCATTGATAGTCAACGGTCCCAGGTAGGTTGGCCTTTGCGGGTGCTCGGTAGATCGCGGTGAGCTCGTGGTCCCTTGACCAGAAGACAAGCACATCTGGCCACGAGCAACTACATCTCTGAATGTTTTTCACTGTTTCTTCATCTCAAAGCTTCTTGTTGAGTGAGTACCCTCGAGGACCGTGCAAATTCGATCTGAATACCATAACACTGCCCCTTGCGGCGTCTGTGGTCAAAATTCTCGCACACTCCACACCTGTAACACTTTCTGTCTCCGAACCGCCTCAACCACTCTGCGGCAAGACGAGACCTGCGACCACCTGCGACCAATCTCTTACGCGCCAACCCACCGACTTCAAGTACTCGAGCCTTCAGACACTGCCGGACCACCACTTTCCAGGCTCCTGATACTTCTCCTCCGACTGCTGATCCTCATTGTCGATACTCTGGTCAGACATTGCCAAACACCCACTGATACCGGCTTAACCCTCACCGAAATCACCTATTCCTCCCTGTCGAAGGGGAGGAAAGCATTCACCAAGCTTTGCTTGACCGAATCTCCTCATATACTTCGCCAACCCTGATGTGCCTTCGGTGATCTCCAGGCGCAGGTCGTCCTTTTCTGCGTGCTCGTTTCTTTCGATCATTTGCTTGGGCGACGACTTTCATTCTTTACCTTCCATCTTTTGGTTTCTCGACCTTACACCTCAAACGATCCTCTCCTTTGAAACGCAGAAGTCTTCATTCCTCGAAATCATGGGCAAACTGATCAAGAACCACTGGGCCCGCCTCATCGTCCTCACCGCCGCCACATACCAAGTCCTAGCCAGCCTCGAAGGCTTCTTCTGGCCCAAGATCTTCTGGGACTTCCTCACCAAGAATCTCGACGGAGCAGTCAAACCTTTTCCCATATTGCAAATCATCAATCTGATTCTGGCATTCATAAGCCTCGCGTGGGAATGGCCACTCGCTCCGGTGGTCAAGCTGTTGCCGGGTCTCCATCGGAGCATGGAAGCAAGATTGGT
This sequence comes from Fonsecaea multimorphosa CBS 102226, assembly GCF_000836435.1. NCBI lineage: Eukaryota > Fungi > Ascomycota > Eurotiomycetes > Chaetothyriales > Herpotrichiellaceae > Fonsecaea > Fonsecaea multimorphosa. The sequence continues at coordinate 417,850 of NW_015971658.1, read as the reverse complement.
GGTGTATCCGTTGTCCGCTCTGGCTGCGGTCATCATGTATCAATCAACCAATGCAGGATTATACTACATCATTGGCGTGGTTGTATACTTCTGGGCCTACTCAGAAGGCGAGGTAAGACAATTGACTCGATTCACCCGTGTACAAGAAAGAACATCTTGCTGACATAATACCTACCAGACTGTCTGTCCAGAACCTTGGACTGTGCCAAGGAGAGGCGGTGCCAGGCTCGGCAAAGTATGAGGATATAAACGGCTGTGCTGTTGTTTAAATTTAAGAGAGTTGCTCCGGAATGCCGGAACAATGGCGTTGGTTATGGTCAGAGATCCCTCTGGATATCAAAGTCGTCTGGACCAGGTACCGGGATTGGATATGGCATGTACGCCAGCAACTGTAGATATGCCCGACATGGGAAATGAGACATCATGCTATACCACTATGGCAATTGGGTCATTGGATTGCTTTGTACAAGATAAAGCGTATGTTGTCGTTATTAGTTGGCAAGACTAAAGGGGGTGAGGCTAGCTAGTTATGATATAGTAGCGTGCCGTACCACCCATGCAGCAAACCTCATTTCAGGCCCCCCCAGTGTTTTCGGGTTCATTTCGCACTCAGACACGCCATCGAGATGTCGTGCATTAACGATGTATACAGCCGGTGCTTTGGTGTGCCTGGCCATTATTGGCTTCTTAACGAGGCACTTGAGGACGCCTGAAAGACCTCAATCGATCTGGTCTGGCTCGGTATGGGTGGAGGATCGCGTAGGAGCATGTGAAAGGGCTTCCACTTAGCCATTGACCACTATTGCCTCATCACACTGTTGCAGCGACGATCGACTGCTCCTCGAGCATGCACGGCTCTCGAAGATTGTCTTACTACTTGGCTGAGACCACTACTGTACTTTCAGCGGGACTATACTTTGGCCAGATCTTGAACAGGCAGCGACATCGGTCGTGTTCAGTTCCCTGCCTCTTCTGCTCGTCCCTGCGCTGTTCGTACACGTCACATACGTCCTACGAGGTATTCCCTCTTCTAAAGACACAAATATGGTGCCCCTCGAGGACTTGAAGACATGGAGGAGACAAGCGGTCCGGTTGACCGCACGATCCGCAGATCGACTGTCGTTCGTGGGTTGAGTTTCGCGCAGAGCATAGAGGTTCAAGGCATAAGATGGAGGAGAGGAGCAGATTACAGGTTTAGGAAGCTGAAGAAGCCGTCCAAGACAACGTGGATATCGTCGTCAGGGACAAGCGGAGGCTCGAAGCATGGAGGTCGTTCATCGGTCTCCGATGGAACAGCGAGTTTCCAGGAGGTCAATTGCTTTGTTGTGTTGGGTGACTGCAGCAACGGGAGTAAGAAGTCGGTTCAACGATTCAATGTTTGTTGTTGAAGGTTGAAGGACTCCGTACATACCTAGGTACCTAGGTAACAATTGAGTTGTGGACAAGTCAATGGTTGGGTTTTGAAGTAACTGCGCCCACATGGCAGCCTCGTAGCCAAGCATGTTTGTCAGCTGCCAGTCATTTCTGCTCATCAAGCCAGACATAACCTTCTTTTCTCCAAAACCACCTGGAGCCTCGCATTATTGCGTCGAGGATAGACGGAAACACAATCCAGAAGCAGTCTAAGAACGCAGAAGATCTCCATCCCGCAGATCCAAAAGAAGCCTATCGACGGTGGCTTTTCTCGTTGGCACCACTGCACCGGTGGCTGAAACCGCTTGGCGAGGTTTGAAATCCAAACACCACCAACAGTGATCGACCAACGCCACATAAGCAGGCACCTCAGGCCATCATCAGCAACAGACCAAAAGACCTTTTCTCCATCGCTGCATTCACGCATCCGATGACCTTCTCTTCTCATCCATTGTTGCAGACGCTGGTGCCCAGGCAGATCGAAGCCTTGGACACATCGTCTGCTCTGAAATTGCGTGCTATCGACGGTTCGTTGAGTTTGCAACACCAATTTCCTGATACCCCTGTCGAGGACCACTTTGGGGTGGAACAGACACACCACAACACCATGCGACTCGCGAGGCTCTGCCCTAGCTCAACCTTCGACGGCACAAGGTTTGTGGCTTCTCCTTTCTTATATCAGGTTTGTCGCCCGGTTATAGTTTCATGCCTTTTTCTTGTTTGTTGTTTGTTACCATTGTGTCTACACAGCCGCTCGTTTTATTGTCCTTCTTGTAAAACAGAAGCCCACGTTCTTTTCGTTGCAACTCGTCCACAAGGCACTTCAACCTCTTTCACTGCCTACTCTTTTTCCGCTTGCAACCAAAACCCGAGTCAATCACAGTCCTTGACAAGAATCGCACAATGAAGTCCTTCCTCGCCATTCCTGCGCTCTTCGCCCTCGGCGCCGTCGCCGACTCCTGGGGCTTCACCTGGACCTTCTCCAACGAGCACAGCACCTGGACCTCATGCACCTATGCCTCTGAGAACGCGACCACCACCACCGCCAGCAGCGAAGTCTCCACGACCTCCAGCGGTCCCTGGTCCGAGTGGATATACACCACCTCTTACACCGCGACCTACAGCTCCGGTGCCTCTACATGGGGAATCCCGACCGCCGTGAGCTACAGCGAGGCTTCCAACTTCACGAGCATGATCCCCGCGGTGACCTCGAGCACTGCTGCATCCGTCACCAGCTCCGCCCTGCTCACAACGTCTGTTGCGGCCACTAGTACCTCCGTGGCAGCCTCGTCAACGAGTGCTGCCGCATCGACATTCACTGGCGCCGCTGCTCCCAACGTCAATGGAAAGATTGCAGGAATGGGTGCCGTCGCCATGGCTGGTTTGGCATTGGTTCTGTAAATAAAACCCCACAGGAGGGTGGGCAAGGGAAATTTTGGAAGACGGCAAATACAAAGGCAAAGATACCCCCCGTGAGACCACGAAACTCGGAAAAAAAATAATGCTCCTTCATGTACGGCTTTTCTGATACGCCGGCGTCGAACGTCGAATTGGGACACAAATATGCCGTCGCGATTCCCCGGGACAATGGGCCGGCCATCTTCAGCGACGAAGCATTGATTTCCTCACCATCAACCCGAAAAAGACGATACATACATCACACGAAACTCGTCCATGTCTTTCCCCCAATCGAATGTGCCTTCGGCAAAACATGCAGATATGTTATATATATACACGTAACTTTGGGTGCAAGAACCTGTTGTAATCAATTTCTTCATACCTTGCGAGCTCTACAGAGTGCTTTAACCTGATATTATTCCGTCCCGATTTCCAACCAGAGCGCCGACCGGCCATCTCATCTCACCCTGTCAACCAGGAAATTCAAGACTCAAAAGGCTGCTCGTAGCAAAATCGTCCTCGTAACCTCCACTCTTGACTCGTACTCGTAATGCCCAAACGAACGAGCCGAGATTCCGATAACTCTAATAATGTCTTACTAGCTACGAGTGATAATGATGAATTTGGTACCTATTAATAGGTAGTAGTACAGGACTATGTCGGTTGGTATCCATCTTTCTCAGAGCCGGGCTCGACGGCGGGCGGGGCGAGTAAATTGATACTTCTTCAAATATAGCCGCGATCGTCCAGCATCCCACCCATCTAGTCCTAGCTTCGCTCTGACCATTCGCTCGCTCGGTACGAGCGCTTGTACATTGAGCTCTATCGCTGGAGTCGAGAACAACAGACAAGTAGGTAGTGAAAAAAGCCTGACCCGAAACGTCCACTATGAGGCACGCAGCCTTGCCTCACTTTGTGATAGGAACTCAGAAGTAATTCGGATAGCGCTATGACTGAACGCACGCTACTGATTCTATATGCATGCCATCAATGTCTTACCTTGCGTGCCCTACTTACTTGAATACAACATGTGGCGAAGTCCATCAGCGGACAGAACCTTCAATATACCGAGCGGATTGCTCCATCGTTTCTTCCTACCCGCCAGCCCTTCCTCCACAATCTCCGGCTGCTCTGGCATCTCCTTCGATTCAGCATAATATATCTCCGCCGGATCCTCTGGCCCAACCTCAGGTCCACCGGCATCCTGATCGATCTTCAGGCTCTTAGTCCCTCTCCTTGCCAGAGCGTGATGTCCTTGAGAGATAGACACATTTCTTGATAGACTGCTCCCTATCATCCGACTGACCACGTTATCCATTGTATCGACCTCTGGTATCTCACGCGACTTCGTCCTCGCCGGTGGTAACTCGTCCAAACTTTCTTTGCGTATTTCGAAGATAGGTGTCGAAGGCTTCGTTTTGCTATGTCGGCTCTCGTTTGACAGGTCGAACGACTTGCGGCTGCTGAGCGATAGACTGCCAGACCGCCTCGAGAACGGAGTATGGATGGAACTCAGACTTAGCTTGCGGGCCAATGAGCCTGCTGACGCTCTGATGATTTGACCACTGCGAGAAGTAATCATGCCAGGGTAAGGCAATTTCTCCTTTGTCCATACATCACCCAGTGTTGATTCGAGCCTCGAACGCTGCGACCGTTTTGGTGCTAGGACAACAACTCTGTTGGACGTCATATGTGACTGAGATCTGTTGATTAATGAAGATGACGGCTGACGAAACTCGTGCAAGTCTTGCGGATTACTTGTGTTTCGAATGATGACTTGGCAAACAGTGGCACGATTTCCTACCGTGGCTGCTCTTTGTACTGAAGGATTCCTAGACAAGGTCGAACTTTGCTGACTGTACACCTGCCCAATCGATCTGAGGTTGAGGCTGATGCTCGAGGGAATCTGGTTCAACAGCTCGGCCATTCGTCTGCCTGGAGCATCCTTGTTTTGCAAGCCCCCTCTCCAAGCACTTTCCTCGATGGCTGAGCAGGCACTCAGGATAAATTCATGCAGGTGGCCACTGATCTCGAAGCATATCTTCCATGTGTAAAGGGTCGAGTGACATTGAAGTCCGCGACCATCGCTAGCCGATTCAACCCTGGTGTCTCGTAAATGCAAAAACGCGACCGCTTCAAACTTTGCGGTGGCTCCTGCCGGCAATGCAATGATGAGACTGGTGTCAAACAACATGCAGAGGGCGTAGCGACCGTCGACTTTGTTAGTCCTAGTCTGCCAAGTCACATGCAGAACACCACTTAGTTGGATATTTCCCAGCATTCGAAATTGCTCGACTCGTAAAGATACTTTGTCGCAGATCAGCCGTGTCTGCAGTGACCATCGACGTTGAATCTGAGCTCGAGTTTCATGGTTGTCCGTGGCTTTGTTGACTGTTTGAACAACTTCTCTCAAACATGTCATGATCGCTTCTAGATCGGAATGTGCAGTAGGGCAGTCCGCCACAGGTGTTTGTCTTAGAAGATCGTCGAACAGGAGAGGATATTTTGTCATTCGCTGTATCGGTTTGATAAGGAGATCACCAACCGTCAACCCTTTTCTTTCACTTTGGCGTTTGCGATCGAGAGCAGCAAGGGATCTTGCCAGGGATTCGATTCCTGACTCATAGGTTGACCAAAGCGCAGGAGAATGTCGTTGCAACTCGCGGGAAATGAGGCTGTGATTGGCACAATACTCCTCGTAAACCAGGAAGTCACTCAAGAAATGCCTAAAAATGCCCGCCACGTCAGCAACATCCCTTGGTTCTGCTCCACCCAAGTATGTCCGGCCGCGAGGTACTTCGGTGGATTCAATTGAGCTGCGGGCTCGACGATTGCTGCGCCCGAGCTTGGCGGCAACGCTGGACTCGAGGCTTTTCCACCGCTTGTGATAGGGAGGTGAACCGAGATGTCGGGGAGAGGTTGTGTCTGCCCATTTTCGTGCTGCAGCCTCGTACGCAGCCTGGTGCAAACGCTCCAGGAGTTTCTCATGAAGAGAAAGAAGATCGTGGACGTTCCTCAGAAGAGATGATCTGACCCGGCCTGGAACCGTCATCGTAGTCGCCAGAAGAGTCGAATACAGGTAGATCAGGGCCTTTAAATCAGCAATATAGCTCTCTTCAGAGGTGACCAACTCCACAAGAATTTGCCTCCTTTTGATGGCTCTTCGAAAGGCGGCTTCGTCCACGGATGCTGAAGTTGTTGGTCGGTCACTCTCCACTGAATGTCTTGCACTGGAGCTAAAGATGTAAGAATCGTCTCTTGAACGGCCGACACGGAGCGACCGAGGCACGAGGCTGAAGCTTGCATTACTGAGACTCGCTGTTTTCATGGTGTGCACGAAGCCCGATGATGCGGTAGAGCATCGCTTCCGATGCAAACCTAAGGGTGGCCCTGTGTCCGACGTGTCTTCCGACGTATCTGCAAGGAAAGATCTCTCGAGGAGAGATTCAGGCTCATCCACGGCGCTAAACCAGTCCCGAGTGTATTCTCTTGGGTACGTACTGAGATCCTGATATTCTTCCTCTTCGATAAAGAATGCTTCCGTGGACAGCGACGTCCGAAGCCTGTGTTGCTCTCGAGTGCTTGAGGCGATATCATGGTGCACGCCTTGCGTGCGCTTCTCCCCATTATGCGGTTCTGCCAGCTTGTGGGCAGCCTGAGTTGGACTAGCAAGATATCTCTGGGTATGTTCAGTTCCGCCGTGCACGTCTGAACGAGTGGGTTGAAACAAGCGTAATCTTGGGTCTTCGGGTATTGGCAAGGATTCGTAGTGATTCGAGTGTATTTTGACGCCATTGGTCGACGAAGGCCCTGGAGTTTGACGGGATAATCCCGGAAGGATGTTCTCGCTGGACGGTAGGTCACGATCTGGTTTGTGTACCTGCGCCGGGGCAGACGAAACCGAGGGAATCGATGCGGAAGAGCTTTGTGGATCTTGATAAACGCAGAAAGGTTTCAAGGAGGATGAGGAGATAGTTGGACAGGAAGGATATGCTGACCATGAGCCGCAATAGATGTTCGCGCTCGTATCGAAATGTCTGTTGAATGGACTCGTTATGACGGAAGGTAAGAGCTGAGCCGTCATGATTTATCAATAGCACATAAGCTAAGCTTGTAAAAAGATAGGACTTCAACGATGGAAGACAAAATGAAAGCCAACGGTCAAAATTCCCATTTGAGGGACCAAACGACCAACGTTGAAAGGGTGCCCAAAAGTTGAGTGATACGACATGGCAACAATGACAGTAAGAAGGCGAATGAAGGTAGACAGCCTTTGAGTCGACCGGTTTCGAATCTGGCTGGCGAGGAAGGTGGTGGCTGCGACTCATAGGGAGAAGGAGCAAGAGTCTGGTGATAGAACGAGTCTGTCACCTTTTTCTGGGCGATCTTTGGATACCAGGTAATGAAACGATTTCCTACCTTGATACCTATTCCAGAATTTGACGAGCGGAAGCACATCAAAATGAGATTGTCTGTGGAACATGGGCGCCGGAGCCATCAAATGTTTGACAGGTAGACCAAAACATGTTGCCGTTCACGGCATCAGAAGCGAAACGTCTCTGGCAAATAGGCCAGGAGCAGTAAGGCCTTAGACAGCAAAGCCATCAGAAGCGTCTCGATCGAACGACAGGGTTATAGCAGATGAATGCGTCACAAGATGACCAAGATCAAAGTCCTTATATCAACGCAAGGACGAGATACAGTAGTGACGCCGGCTGGCGACAACAGTTGTCGGAGAAACCTCGGATAAATACCGGCGTCCTTGACTCCCCCAAGCTCCCTTGCTCCCCCACTCACATGTTTACCGCACCCACGCGTTCCAGGAGTTGCCTGCGCCCAACATGTCTATTGCCCGAACATTTGTTTCTGGCTTGCCTCTCTTGACCTACCTACACATTTGATGAATGACCATGGGACTTCCGATGGACCCCAACCTCGCCGATATTCATGTCCCCAGCGGACCTACCTCGATCCACCAGGCCGAGTCGTTTGAAGGTCTCACTCTACAGCAACTCATTGCCCGCAAGGACAATCTCGAGGCAGAACTGAAGGCTTTGGGGGCCGTCCTCGATAGCCATGGAGTCACCATGCAGACAAGTCTGACCACATTTGATGGGTATCCGAGATCAGATATTGATGTGGCGCAAGTACGAGTTACAAGAGCACGCATTATTGCACTCCGTAATGACTGGAAAGCTCTGATGGACAAAATCGAGAAGGGTCTCCATGAACATCATGCCAAGTACCAAGCCTCTGACGAATACAAGAACTCACTGAATCAGCCTCAATCTCAACCAGCACCCAGTCCCGCACCAGAGCAGACACCCTCGGTTCCCGAGACCCCATTTGCAAAAGTGAACAGCGTTGAGCCTGGGAGCCCGGCGCATGAGGCTGGCCTGAAGGCTGGCGACCTGATAAGGAGATTTGGTTCTGCAATATGGTCAAACCACGAAAGATTACGCAAAGTGGGGGAAATTGTGAGCCAGAATTTGGGACGGCCGATCTTGGTCAAGGTCTCTCGTGGTACAGGATCGGAGGTACAAGAACTGGACTTGAGGTTGACTCCAAGACAGAACTGGGGTGGAAGAGGCACACTCGGATGTCACATTGTTCCCATATGAAGTCTCAGACTGGTATTGCTACGAGAGACTAGTGTGAGATCGATGCACAATCGCGGGAACATGCAGCTGGGCTCGGGCATAGCTTATGCTATCCCAGTGTGTGGACGGTTCCCTGATCTCAAGGTCTCGTTGCTGCTATGGCAAACAACTCGAAGATCCTAGTCGAAGGCCACTTGTGTCTGGCTATGATCCACTCATTCTTGTAACAACAGCTCTACTGGGTTCGATGAATAGACTGACTTGGACTCACTTTTCTCTTCTATCTCATTATGTAAGCATGCCTGGCATGGTCACGTGCCGATCTGTGATGCAAAAATCGCAAGTGACGCTGCCGGAATATGCCAAGCGCTGGTCGTGAAAACAAACCGACGCCTTCAACTTGCGCCTACCTTCACTTTCCCCGAGATACCATCAAACCACCTTCTCTTCAACCTTTTCACTACCTCTCCTTGACATACCACGACTCTCAGGATTGCGTATTTGTCGTAGTCACAGACTTTGCAGTTGACCTTGTCCATCTTGACTTGATATCAGAGGTCCCAACAAGACCACAATCACCATGGCTGAAGCTGCTTCGAATATTCCAACCTTCAAACTCGTCCTGGTCGGCGATGGCGGTACTGGAAAGGTGAGCACCGTTGCACGCAAATCGTGCTCTTGCTCGTTTGGCCTGCCAGAAACGGAAGCGTTTGATACCAACAATACTAACACTTGTCATAGACCACATTCGTCAAGCGCCACCTGACGGGAGAGTTCGAAAAGAAATATATCGCGACCCTTGGTGTCGAAGTTCACCCTCTAGGATTCTCAACCGTACGTCAGCTGGTTGTTCAAAACGCAGACAAGTCTAACCGCAGTTCAGAACCTTGGGCCGATCCAATTCGATGTGTGGGACACCGCTGGTCAAGAGAAGTTTGGCGGTCTGCGAGACGGTTACTACATCAACGGACAATGCGGCATCATCATGTTCGACGTGACTTCCAGAATCACATACAAGAACGTCCCCAACTGGCACCGTACGTCAACCGCGCCTTGAGTACATGATTAGAAGAGTATCAAGACTGACTAAAAATTGCAGGTGATCTCGTGCGCGTCTGCGAAAACATTCCTATCGTCCTCTGCGGAAACAAAGTCGATGTGAAGGAGCGCAAGGTCAAGGCCAAGACTATCACATTCCACCGCAAGAAGAACCTCCAATATTATGACATCTCGGCCAAATCCAACTACAACTTCGAGAAGCCCTTCCTCTGGCTGGCGCGGAAATTGGTCGGCAATGCTCAACTCGAGTTCGTGGCTGCCCCGGCTCTTGCCCCACCTGAGGTCCAGATCGACCAGGCACAACTCGACCAATACCACAAGGAGATGACTGAGGCTGCGGCAATGCCTCTGCCCGATGAGGAAGACCCTGATTTGTAAATGACGACAGCTGATGCCCTGCGCTTGGGCTGCGGTATCGCGAATCAGAGGTATCAATGGTCACGGAATTGGTCTAGCGAGACGACAGAAAGAAGGTCGTACTGTTGCCATCATATGATTAGAACGACAGGGGACGGCTGGTGAGGCTGCGTCAAGCTTCTCTGGCAGAGGCTCTGCCATGCTGGAAGCGATGCTGGATGAGAATGGTGCGGAAGTCTTGAGGGAGTGATCCAACGCGCCTGGCAAGTGGTAAAGGACATCAAAGCCAAGAAAATCTCGGCCTTTGCCTCCTCCCATGCGAACCGAGTGGCCCTTGCAATAAATCATCTTGGGTGACTGCTCTTAGCTTTTTTAGACTAGCTTTAGCATAGCGAGACAAGAAAGATCATTGCTTCAAACCAAAGACGAAGTTCCCGAACCGCTATCAAAGCCCAACTTTACTTGAACGATGTTGATGAAGAAAGAGTCTGACCGCTTTTTGGATCATATATACTAGGTAGGTAGACAAGAACGAATATACAAAACAAAGTGCCTAGTGCTTCCGCAGAAGACAATATGATCCCACTTGTGGACGCTGAATGCTTTTCCCCCGTAAAAGACAAGATCAAGAATCGAAGGTGCCGGCTAAGAGACGCGCGCGTGTGTGTACAAGAACCTCAAGCCAGACCCCCAAAATGCCCATCGCAAAATCGTAATGCATAGTCCCATCGCACATCCATATCCAATTTCCGTGTCCCATATCCCATTATGCCCATATTCCGCGAATCAAAGTAAAGTCGCATATCAAGACAGAAAGGGGGAAGCTTGAAAAGCAAAGTTGAAGAAATAAGCAGCGTCCTGTTGTCGGCTTTTTTGCTTTTGATCCCTTTTAATTCCTGGTCCAGCGCCGCCTAGCGTGCGAATTCGCTCCATCGAAAAACCCAAGGTAGCAGCAAAATTTAAAGGTGCATGCAATCCTGTCCGAGATTGCAGAGAGGGCAGCAAAGCCCACGAGAGGGTGGAAACCCCGTGGTGGAGAACGGTGATCGGATCAATATATGTCGACTCTTAAGAACCTCTCCTCCTTGCACCGTTCCGTGAGAATTGGATCAAGCTCCTCCAACTCATCATAGTCTTCGTCTTCGTCCCGGCGGGGAGGAGTCTGGGCCTTTTTCTTCTCGCGCGCACAATCGTCGCGGTAGCTCTCGATGTCTAGACCGACGTTCCTCATGACGGCCAACATGGCTCGGACGTTCAGTCTGATGGTCTCCACCGGAGACTCAGCGTTCATGAGATACCTCGTCAGATTTGGGAAGAGCACGCCAAAGTCGGACTGTGACAAGTGGGCGGTGTTGGGGATTAGGTAGAGGTGAGGGTCTGAGGGAGATGGTGTATTGGGGTTCGGGGCGACGGAGAGCTTGGGGAGATCCAGTGGGAGCAGAGAGAAAGGGGAGAAGGAAAGGTCGAACTGGTCGGAGTGTTGTCCATGTGCGTCAGGAGAGGTCGCAGTTCCTTTGACGTCGATGTCGGAGGTCGAAGTTGTGCTGGAAACGCTGTCGCAGGTTGGCGACGGGGAAGAAGTGCGGCTAAGCTGGATGGATGAGGCGGGCGTCGATAGCGAGGACGTCGACTCTGAGGGCGAGGCTGAGAAACTAGTAACGTTGCTAGAGGTGGATGATCTAGATGTAGAGGCGATCTCTGAGTCTGCCACTGCCTCTTCGTCTAGTTGGGAGCCAAGCTCGATGCTTCCAGCCACGTCCTCGTCATCGTCTTCCGGCTCTGAATCTGGCAGTGGCTGCCTGACAGCCTCTCTCATTGATTCTTCGTCAATTTCTCTCTCCACGTCCATGTCGACATCTTGAGCTTCCAGCGCTCCTCCCCTCCAGGCTTCAAACCCGCTACGTCTATTTGTCATAATCTTGTCAAGTGGAAACTCTTCTCCGGGTGTCGCAAAAGGTGTCACGAAGAGCTCGTCCCCATCATCAGATTCTAGATCTGCACTCCGATTCGCTTCGAAACCTCGACGTGAGGTAACCTCTGGCTCTCGTACATCTGGCGGAAGCTTGTCCCCAGGCGTTGCCACCAGCTGTGGTTGCGACTTTTGCTGTGGCTTCACAGACCGCGCAGCTTCGCGCTTCTCCAGCGTGTACATGGCCTCGGCGGGTCTCGCGGACAGTGCGGCCTTCATTCTGTTCAGCAGCTCAGGCCATTTGTAGAACTCGGAGGAGATGATTGCGACGACGTTCGTGGGAGGGTGACTTTGGCCGTCGGCTGATCGGCGGTCATAACATGGCAGAGGCCTTTCCCAAAGCCATTTCGTCAGGCCGGCACGCAAGGGCATGGCCCACAGGTCGAGCAAAATAACGGGTGAGTCTGGTGTGATTTGCCTGACCAGCTCGCTGTTGTCGGCCGGCTTGTAGAGAGGCCGCCAGTCCAGGTCATTTTCGAACTCGGTACCTTTGAGCGAGGGCAAAAATTCGTGATAATAGACTGATTTGACAAACTGGACGGTGGTGCAGGCGCCAAAGGAGTGGCCTGCCCACGTTACGTGGCCCGGCCGCAGATCCAGAGCGTCTTTTAACGGCGGGCCCGGCTTCGATTTTTTCAGCACCGTGGCATAGTTGGAGAAGGTCTTGCCTTGATTGAAACTTGTCAAAACGGTGAATAACTGCTCCAACTCCCACAGTCGTATTCTCAGCTGAGCGTTGCGAGCATTGAGGACTTTGGTAGTGGGAGCGTGAGGGTGCTTTTGGTAGGGGATTGTGGTGGATTTGCGGCCATCAGCTGAGCGGATCGGGGAAATAGGGGCGCTGCCATCGCGATGCTCGGGGGCCACGCACACAATCCCAAAACTGGCCAGGGCTGCGCACACTGCGCTGTAAGCGTTGAAATTCCCTCCTAACCCATGTGAAAAAACCACCACAGGGTACCTGGAGGAGGTGTCCCTTGGTAGTAGTGGTGCGCCTGCCACCGCTGGGATGGTGGTCATATTAATCAGCATAGGTATGAGTGAAATCAGCGACGAGACACGAGGACTCGCGCCCAGGAAAGATGCATATGCCTGGTTCCATTCCCGTTGTGGTGTTGGAAGCCAGGGAACCGAAGTCTTCGACTTTGCCTTGGGTGTTGTGGGATAAAAAAGGCGAAACTTGATGGTTGTGATTTTGGGCTCCGGAGTTGGCGACGGCGAGGGGATCTCAGAGACAGGAATCTCCCATTCTGTAGTGCCGACTTTGTGTGGTCCAAAGGGTTTGGGAAGAGTTGGAATCGGGCTCAGTTGTGGCATCATGGTGAGCCTTTTTCCCTTTCCCCTGAAGGCCGATCTTCGAAAGATGCAGCAAGTGGTCTCGTGCCTAAGGTCTAGACAGCAATTCTGGGTGAAAACGACTCTGCATACAGGCCAAAGCGAGGGAACTCTAGTATTTACAGAGAAGTCTATCGATAGCTAGCAGGAAGAGTGGATTCCCTCGTGTTCTTGTAAGGATGCCAGGTACTTGGAGCCGGGGAGGTGAAACTTGCGAGGATAGGAGAAGAGGGCTGGAGCTAGTGAAACGCCTCATGATGATGGAACATGGGGGTCGAAATTGTCACTTTATACCAAAGTTGCTTGTGGCTCTCACTCGCGTGCTCACCTGCTTTGTTCTGCGAAAGATTTTCACATCGGATCGGAAGCTGATAGGCAGGCACAGCTAACGGCGAATAAAAATGCTGTAGATGCGTGAAGATCGAGTCGACGTTTTCTGCAGAGCTTGATGTCATTGGGGAGGGCGATTGGCTGCATATGTCAAAGGTCACGATGTCACTGGGATGTGCGTGGATGTGGCACCCTGTGGCATCCACTCACAGAGGGCGAAAGAGGGCCAAGGAGGGCCAAGAGCTCGGGGAATTGGATGGAATCGGCAAAAAGTCAGCGTGGCGATTCTGTGAAGAACAGGGAATGGGAAGGAAGAAAGGAACCTGGAAGGGAATTGAACGAGCCAGCCAGTGCCAGCCACACGAACAGCAGGGTTTTGGGGGCGCCCGGTGCCCAAAAGATCCCTCGCGGTGGTGACTTCCAGGTTGTTTTGTGTGATGTGATGTTGTGGGTTCCTCGGAATGCTCGGGGGCGATGATGATAGGGTGCGTTCATTATTTTCGCTACTCTCACTCTTTCTCACTCTTCTCACTACTTTACTCGGGAGTCAGTGGGTGGTCAGTGGCTCACCAGAGTCACCACCGCCTATCACCAATCATAATAGGTAATCCCGCTGGTCAGCCAATCCACGCCATGAGCATGACGATGGCTGCTTGACTGTTCTCGAGTCTTCCCTACGAACTCCCGCACTGCCATACCTCGTCGCACTTTACCCATTTACCCCAAGAGATTCGAGTCCTCCACAGCACAACCGGTGACACCTCCCAATCGAGACTTGAACACGGCGCTCACACCAGAATGACGCAGTCCGGTCCACCCGTCAAAAGGTGGGACTTCTTGTGCAGAACTTTGAAGTCGTCGTACACAGTCATTATGTAAAACAGCTGCCTTGCTGGCCAGACCAGACGCCACGGTGCGGACCGACCGATACAAAACAATCAAATCAGGCATTGGGGGCTGAAAAATAATCATCCCGTTGTGCCGACGCGCCGGGTCTTCGACAGCCTCATGCTCGTACTCGGTACTCGCGTGGCATTGCGTGGCATGCGATCCCAGCACAAATAGCCCTGCATGAACCATGGATCCCGTCCCTTATCAACATTAAGATTACCGACGGATCCATGAGACAAGGTGACAAGATTGCAAGTCTTCAGCTTGTCGTATATCAGTGTCCTTCGCGTCAAGAGTCCAGGCGTTCACAATAACGTCGCGCTTCTCCAACGGATTCGGGGAAGAAGGTGAACAAGACACCAACACGGGGGACTTTGTGGCGCGAATCCGGCACGAGATGCAGCCATTTATGCACGAAATATGCACCTCAGGTCCAGCCTCCTGCTACACCGTCTCCTGCGGCCTATGATCACGTCGCTGTCCTGTTTCGCGCTTCCACGACCGTGCCATAATCGCGATATAGCTCCTACAAACCATCTGCACACAACGCTCCCTTGTCCTCCAAATCCACAACAGACTGGCATTACTATCCTCTAGCAAATGTTCCGAACTATATCTCTTTCCAGCCCTCCATCCGTCTCGATTCCAGAAGGTAGGTTCTTGACCGTTTTCCCAACCTTCTATGCCTGGGCCATTTTGCAATCGAGATCTTACAATTAGGTACCTATTCTGCTGTTGTCAATTGATCTCGATGCAATCCTTCCAGCCGTGGCAATGAAGTAGCTGTGCTCTTTCTTCTGTCCTTGTTGACTCCAGGTTCTCCACACTTGCTGTTTCAATCGGCATTTTCTTGGTTTGAAGATCATCATTCTCACCACATTTCTGGCCTTGTCTGTCACTATCAAGGAACGCCTGACCCACTGCCTCGAGATGTTCCACATGAACAATGTCTTCAACCGCATTCGCCGCGTTCTGGAGGACCGACCTCGTTCGCGAATGCTTCCTATCTCATGTCCAGAAGGATGATTTGCAATCCCTGCGACTCGTGAGCAAAGCCCTCGCCGACGACGTTGCTCCCACCCTCTTCAAAAGCCTCGAAATCCATTTCAGGACAAACACATTTTCGCGCAGGTCGCGCATGTCTGCATTGAATAGGATTGGCTACCATGTGCGACGCCTTTCCTTCATTATGCCACACCACTCCGACACTTTTCTACCTCCGTTGCTCATTCCAGGCACGCTGGAGGAAGTCACCTTCATGTACGAACCGCGGATCAATAACTCAAGGCCGCACTCTTCTTCCAGTTCTTCCTCCTCATCCTCGTCGACTTCTAAATTCGGCTCCTGGGAGATGAACGACCTTCTGGTCAAGCAATATCCTCCTCTCTTCCATGCCGCCACCAACGTGGACTCCTTCTTTCACGCTGTTAGCTCGATGCCAAGGCTACAGCATCTTCATATCTCCTGCCCTAATCAACCCGCAGGTCAAAGATACCGAAAGGATATTGTTGATTATGCTCTGATTTCGCTGAGATTGGCGATGGAGGCTGCCAAACCCAGTCAACTGGTATCATTGACGTTGGCGCCCATACATCCTGCAGCTGTATTTTACCTTCGTCCTCACCTGAGCATCGGGACATCCCCAGCATCCTTCCGCGTCTGGAAGGGCATCAAATCTCTGGAAATTGAGATGGACAGCTTCGAATATGGCCGGAACCAGCCGTCAGACCACCTGAAGATTCTGCATAGCTACCTGCAGACATTCCACGCTTTGGAGCATTTCAAGTTCCAGTGGCTCGGCAACAAGGGGCCCTTTCCCCTAGCTCTTCACATTGAGCCTTGCACTTCGCGCCCGACGTCTTTAGACTGTTCAAAGGCGTGCCCGGACGCCAGTACGAGATCGTCATGCCGACCACTCAGATTTCGGCATCTGAAATCCATGCGCCTCAGCAACGCAAGCTTGGATGCTATTCAAGCCTCTGGGTTTATCATGAGCCATAGAAAAGCGCTGCACGAATTTCATTTCGACCTCTGTCATTTGAGATCTGGAACCTGGGATGATGCTTTGGCTCCATTGACTCGGATTGTCGGAAATGATAGCTGGAAGCAGAAGCAAGAAGAGGTCATGGATGTGCCAATCATGCTAAGCCCAGTCAATGAGAAGACCGGGATGGAATGCGTCCAAGACCACTTATGGGACGACGTGTTGCGCAAGAGCAAGGGCCTTCAGACTCTCCGAAAGGTCAGCCTGAGGACCAAAGAGCTGCTTCCGGAACAAGTGAGGCGACTTTTAAAGAATGCCAGGCTCGCGTGGCATTGAAAGGGCAAGAGACTTCACTTTTGCCGGTGTGTTGGCCCAAATTCAGACGTTATGGCCTCAACAACCATTTGAAATGCGTTGGTTTACCGCCGGCTCTGGCTACTGCTCCCAGGGTGGTGTGGTGTATACGGAGTATTCTACTGAGATAGCAGAATTGATGTTCCGTTTCGCCCAAAGGATACATTAAGCAATAAAACAAGTACCACGGATTAGGTTGTGCGAATGATCGGCGGCCCTGGAAGTATCAGGTAGGTACGTGGTGCAAAGCTGAAAGGTAGTGCTCACAAGTGTTACTTCTAGTTCAAAGCAGTAGTTCGTTCGCCTGTGGCTGACGTGTTTGTTCAATGTGAGGGGCTCCCAGGCCTAGTGAGCCTGCTTTCGGGGGTTGTTACGGAGGGTTTGGACCCCTGAAAATAGCTACCTAGGTACCCAGGAGTTCAGGAGCTGGACAAAGTCTGCCTTGGGGGGGCTTCAGCCTCGATCCCACCGGGCTAGTGAGGCCCAAGAGTTCGCTGCTGGTAGGTTAAGTGGCTTCGGGGCCCGGTTAGGTGGCTCTTGTTTCAAAATTTAGAGGCTCTTTTCAGGCTAGTTAAGTGGTTCGGGCACATCAAGGGACCGCCGCGCGTCCAGCCTTAGGCCGGTAACCTTCCTGCCACATCAGCGCTTGGAGGTTCAACACCAAAAAAGTGGCACATGCGGTTTGCCTTGTTGCCGTCTTCGCAACCAACGAGCAATTACAACTTCATTTTGCCTTGTTCTCAACCTGCCATTTCCATTCTCGCTATTTACGCAACATAGATCATACTAGCCGCTCGTTTAATCTTTGACCGCTGCTTGCGTGCAGCTTCCAACACTCGCCCCGAAGCCTCGTTCCATCGCAGTTGCGCGTGCGCTCATCCGTTCTTCTCTTCCGGACACAAACTAGAGGAATAAATCTGCGCAGAAGAGCCTGCACAGTTCGGTCCTCGAGCGCCATCGAAATGCCGCGCTTCGTCCGGAGATAGTACACACTGTCCGCGCCCTGCTCTTACTAGGGCCACGATACCACTATGTCCTCTCGCGACAAGACTCCCCCTAAGGCGACCGGTCCACAATCGATACCTCTCCGAGATCTCTCGAGACCACCCGATAGCGGTTCAGATGAAAATGATATTTCAATAGGCGCAGTATCAGGTCACCAGTCACGGCACAGTCGCACTAGGTCCTTACTGATCGGACGTCGGACTCCCAATTACGCGCGACTGAATGATGAAGAGTCACCGGCAAGAGGAGGGCCTTCTTCTGAGACTGTTGGAATTTCTATACGAGGAGGAAGCGGTAGGGAATCGCCGATTGAAGATGTGGGCGGATTTGCAGCGGCGACGGTGGGACTGGACCTTCAGCTACCTTCAACACCACCCAGTGTCGGATTACGACGACCGAGCATTATTACTACGCCTGCTGATGGGGACTTTCATGATGTGGAAAGTCCCTTCTCGCCTCCAGACTCCGATACTACTCCCCTGACTTCTTCACGCCGCGTGCCATCTTCTCTCAAGACATCTAGCTCGGTATCCAGAGGCCAGAGGCATGACAGACAAGGGAAAAGGTCCAGCGTTCACTGGACGGATGGCGAATCCCCTGCAGCGGCTCGCGGACGAACTTCGCGTCTCGGAGACGATCTGCCAACGCTCGATACAAACGCTGGAATGCATCGCAAGCTGAGTACAACGAGTGGGATCAGCCGTCTCTCTGTAGGGCAGGGCGAAGCTGGCGAAAGATCGAGGTCTCTGTCGCCATCTCCCTCGCCAATGGCGAGGGCGAACTCCATGTTGCGAGAGATTTCACAACGTGTGGTTAACCTGAGTAATGATTCGGACATGGTCGAGCAGAGTATCCGACGCAAATCGTCTATACGACAGAGGCGTCCAAGTGCTTCAGCTCATCCCTTGGATATTGTTGGAGACGAAGAAGGAGCACAACCGCAGCAAACTCCCCTCGAGAAAGTTCCGTCATCTGACGTTGTCACCGAACCCTTTACTCCGATAGTCCCATTTCATCACCCGAACCCTCTTGTTGGCAAAACCTGGGGGATTTTTGGACCGGAGAACCCTCTTCGCAAGTGGCTCTGTGAAATCCTCGTCCATCCACTGACCGAACCCACAATCTTGGCTCTGATTGTCGCTCAGACGGTCTTACTGGCTGTCAATGCGGCGTCTGATGCTGTTTACTTGCAGACTCGGACGAAGCGATGGGGAAGCACAGGGTTTGATTATGCTATCTTCGCGCTATTTGTGGTATACACCTTGGAACTCATTGCCCGTACCATTGTGTCTGGGTTCGTCTCGAACCCCGTGGAGTTCAGCACGATAAATCGGTCTATCGGCTTCAAAAAAGCTGTTCTTCAAAAGGCTCACACTCTGTTCGCCCCCCAGGAAGCTCGAGAGACACCCATGATGGTCAACGACGTACCAACGCAGCCATCGATTGTTCGAACCTTCACCGGAGTCCCTCCTCCTGGGGAGGCTGGGGGGCCTGGCCATACGAAGCAGCAGCAAAGGATACGTTTGGCCCGCCGGGCTTTTCTGCGACATTCCTTCAACCGACTGGACTTCGTTGCCGTTGTTTCCTATTGGATCTCTTTCGCAATGCAGCTCAGCGGCGTCGAAAACTCGAGTCACGTTTATGTCTTCAACATGCTCAGCTGCCTCCGAATTCTGCGTCTCCTGGGTCTCACCGCTGGAACTTCAATCATCCTGCGAAGTTTAAAGAAGGCAGCTCCTCTTCTAGTTCATGTGGCCTTTCTCATAGGCTTCTTTTGGCTGATCTTTGGTATCATTGGCGTGCAGAGCTTCAAATCGAGCCTGCGACGTACCTGTGTCTGGGTAGGGGACGACGGTTCCGGTCAAAACTACACCCTCAACATCGCGCCCGACAACATCCAATTTTGCGGAGGCTACCTAGATGCTGTAACGGGAAAGGCGATGCCATGGCTCAAAGCTGATGGCTCAAATGGAACAGACAGCTCCAAAGGATATATATGCCCTCAAGGCTCGTTATGCGTCGAGGGGTTCAGTGGCCCATACAACGGTACAGTCAGTTTCGACAATATAGGCCAGTCGCTGGAGCTCGTCTTCGTGATAATCAGTTCAAACACATTTTCCGACCTCCTCTACTATCTGACGGACTCCGATTACCTTGCCGCAGCACTTTTCTTTGCAGCCGGCATTGTCGTTCTGAGCTTGTGGCTCGTCAACTTGTTGGTCGCTGTCATCACCTCTTCATTCCAGATCATCAGAGAAGAGAGCAAGCAAAGCGCATTTACAGCTGACAAAATCGACGGGCCTGTTTTCGATGATGATCAAATGCAGAAAAGGAGCCAGTTGAAGAAAATATACGACAAAACCCATCTCTTTTGGGTTCTCATCATCGTATTCGACCTGGTGGTCCAGAGTCTGCGAAGTGCAAGCATGAGTGACAGCCGCGAGACTTTTATCATGGACACTGAAACGGTCGTCACGTTCCTCCTGCTTCTGGAGATAATCTTGCGCTTCCTTTGCGATTGGAGACATTTTTTCCACGGAAAAAGGAACTGTGTTGATCTTTTGCTCGCCATTGTCACCACAATCATGCAAATTCCAGCAATCCGCAACTCGGGTCAGCCATACGCATGGCTCTCGGCATTTCAAATTGCGCGTATCTATCGAGTCGTCCTCGTAGTTAGGGTCACAAGAGAACTGGTCATGGTTGTATTTGGCAACATTGTCGGTCTTTTGAACTTGATCTTGTTTGTATTCCTGTTCACCTTCCTGGCCGCCATTCTTGCCTCGCAACTATTCAGGGGGGACATTCCACCAGCAGATGCCGGGGGTGTCGTGATTGGCGTGACGTTCTTCGACATCTGGAACTCCTTCCTGGGAATGTACCAAGTGTTTTCGAGCGAGAATTGGACTACTCTGATGTACAATGCCACCCAGTTCAACGACATCTGGGATACAGCGTGGCTAAGTGCGATATTTTTCATCCTTTGGTTTGTCGTCTCAAACTTAATTGTGCTGAATATGTTTATTGCTGTCATCCAAGAAAGTTTCGACGTGTCTGAGGATGAGAAACGTCTACAACAGGTGAAGGCATTTTTGAAGCAAAAGGAAATGGCCGGTGCAGCTTCTGGGAACCTCACACTCGCTGCAGTCTTCAAGATGGGGCGGGAATCAATCAGACACCGGGACGCTCTCGAATATGGCTCTGCAACCGTCGAACAGCTCCTCAAGGAGGCAGTCGTGAAGGACTTCCTGGACGAACAAGATGCCGGCCTTGCACGGAGGACCACATCCATGCACATCGATGAAACACCGACTGTCAAACCTGGTATTCTGTCCAAATACTGGGCCAAGCTCACTGGTTTCTATGGATCAGCAGAACCAAACCCATTCTACTCTAGTGCAAAAATCACTCGCGCAAACGAGGAATTTGATCCAAGAGCTATGGCTAAAAGGGTAGTCATGACAACTGAGAACCGTCGCCGTGCTCAGCGCCAATATTTGCAAAAGCACCCCAAGTATAACGTGTCCCTATACATCTTCAAGCCAGATAACCCGTTGAGAAAGCTGTGCCAATACGTCGTCGGTCCTGGCCGAGGAACTGAGCGAGTGGAGGGCGTATCGCCTTACAGACCTGCTTGGTATGCCTTCTCCGCCTTCACATATGCTGCTATCGTCGCAATGGTCATATTAGCATGCATCACTACGCCCTTGTATCAACGCAATTACTACTTGAACAATACACTGAGCATCACAAACTGGTTCGTGTGGACCGACTTGGGTTTCGCGATACTCTTCACGGTCGAAGCGATCATCAAAGTCATTGCGGACGGTCTCTTCTTTACGCCCCATGCCTACTTTCGAAGTGTCTGGGGCTTCATTGATGGTGTGGTCCTCATCACGCTTTGGATCAATGTTGTCACTGCTATGTTCCGCGACGACGGCGTTTCTCGAGCGGTGGGTGCCTTCAAAGCGCTGAGGGCGCTGCGCTTGCTCAACATCAGCGACACTGCGCGAGAGACATTTTACTCGGTTATCATCGTTGGTGGATACAAAGTCCTCGCTGCCGCGTTTGTTTCCATGAGCTTGCTGATTCCGTTTGCGATTCTTGGAGTCAACCTGTTTAATGGCAAAATGCTAGCCTGCAACGATGGAGATTTCGGCTACAGCGCCTTGAGCAACTGCGTAGGGGAGTACAACTCTACTCCCTTCAATTGGCCTGTATTGGCTCCCAGGCAGGTTGCAAATTCTTGGTTCGACTTCGATGACTTCGGCAGCGCTTTGTTCATTCTTTTCCAGATCGTCTCTCAAGAAGGATGGGTGAACGTGATGTGGTCTGGCACGAGTATCACTGGCACGGGGTTACAACCACAGCCATTTGCGGCACAGGGTAATGCAGTCTATTTCATCGTTTTCAATCTGTTGGGTGCTGTCTTTGTCCTGACCCTGTTCATCTCTGTGTTTATGCGAAATTACACAGAGCAGACAGGGGTCGCGTTTTTGACAGCAGAACAACGGTCGTGGCTAGAACTGCGGAAGCTCTTGAAGCAGATTTCTCCCTCCAAGAGATCTCTTGGTGAGCACACCACCAAATGGAAGAAGCGATGCTATGACCTCTCGATACAGAAACGGGGCAAGTGGCAAAGATTCATTACCACGATATTGATCCTCCACCTGATTCTCCTCACCATCGACTTTTATCCCGAGCCAGCGTGGTGGGAAACCGTGCGGGAATATATTTTCCTTGCCTTCACGATGGTGTTGATCGCCAACATAATCATCAGGATAATTGGGCTCTCCTGGAAAAGGTTTCGACGGAGCTCATGGGACATCTATTCGGTTGTTGCGGTGTCAGGGATCTTCGTGACGTCTCTGATCTCGCTATCCAAGGTCAACAGCGGAGGTTTCCAACAGCTGCGCAAGCTCTTCCTTGTCTCAGTTACCTTCCTCCTGATCCCGCGAAACAATCAGCTTGACCAACTATTCAAGACTGCAGCCGCTTCGCTCCCACTGATCGCCAATCTGTTAGCAACATGGTTTGTCCTGTTCCTAGTCTTCGCGATAGCGTTGACCCAAGCTTTTGGACTCACGCGGTTTGGGCAAAACGAGAGCAACAATGTCAACTTCCGCACCGTTCCAAAAGCCCTCATCCTCCTGTTTCGGACCAGTATTGGAGAAGGGTGGAATCAGATCATGGAAGATTTTGCCGGTCTTGAACCGCCCTTCTGCGTGAGGGAAGCTAGTTTCTTCAACAGCGACTGCGGCAGCTCCGGCTGGGCCAGGGCACTGTTCATCTCCTGGAACATTATCAGCATGTACATCTTTGTGTCTCTATTTGTCTCGATGATCTTCGAGAGTTTCTCGTATGTCTATCAGCAGAGCAGCGGTATGTCCATTGTGAGTCGTGATGAGATTCGGCGCTTCAAACAAGCTTGGGCAGAATTCGACCCGAATGGTACTGGTTTCATTTCAAAGGAGCAGTTCCCGCGGCTCCTAGGGGTAAGTTTATCTATGGGGCTCTTCATGCATCTTACTGACAACAAGCAGGAACTGTCCGGTATCTGGCAGATGCGAATCTATGATGGCGACTTCACTGTGGGGGCCATTAAAGAGGACTGCTCAGTACAACCAGGCGACCCCATCAAACCAGCAGGAAAAATCGTGGATGGCATCGATCTCGACAAATTGGCAGAACGTGTCAATCAAATTCCCGTCGTAGAAATTCGGCAGCGACGTGCACGCATCAACGTCTTCTATCAAGAGGTCATGTTGACGGCGGATCCAGACCGCGGCATTCCCTTTACGGCGGTTCTGTTTCTCTTGACACACTACAATGTGATTACAGACTCTCGAAGTCTCCGATTAGAGGAGTTCCTTCGCCGGCGAGCCCGACTTCAAAGAGTGCAAGAGAGCATCCGCAGAGATACCGTGGTCGGCTTCTTCGACACGTTACATTGGTCTCGAAAGTTTCGGAAAGCGGCCGAACGACGAAAGAGCGCACGCCTACTTGCGCCACCTGCTATTCCTGTTCCCGAGATCTTTATTGAGGATCCCGACGACAATGTGGAAGGCAGCAGCAGCACAGAGCCCCGTGATTTCACCGCATCCACGCCCTCTTATACGCCGAAGAAGCAGTCAATTAACTTACCGCCTATCGATACATCCATGCCTCCTTCAGGTGCTCTGAGGAGCACGTCGCCGGTGGAATTTGAGGGCTCGCCTCGGAGCAGCCCAGTACGGACGAGATTAGGATCAGTGGATACGGCCTACCACGGAGCCACGAGATCATCTCCAACGACGCCGACGCTAGGTCACAGTCGACATCCCAGCACCGCCAGTGGGCTAGATGGCCAGGGCATGATGGAAAGCTTTGACAACTCAGCATGGGGTGAGAGCCTGCGCCGAAGCTTTACAACAAGGAGAGCACGGAGCAACAGCACGCGCGGATGATTGTGTGCTGGTAGTACACTTTGCTCGGCACGATGTTTCACGACGACACATGACCCATGTCTTTTTATATTTCATTTCTTCATTTGTGAATATTGAGATGGAAACGAAGTGGATAATGTTATTGGAATCCGAAATGAAAATAAACGAGCATAGCGAGGGCGTTTTCCCCTTTGATGTGATGGGTAAGAGATGGGGTGGATGACTGAAAAGAGGATGCGAATATGCACCAGCACCCAGTCATCATGTACATCATGCACATTACATGGATTATGGAAGTCTAGCGACGTGAAGTTTGATGAGAGCTGCAAGCCTGTCCAGCAGGGTATTGCAATGACAAGTTTGTGGTGGAATGGGTTTTCCACAACCTGGATGTCCCGATGCATTCTACTCCATACAAGTCCCTCGCAGGAGATCTAGAAGGAGCTTGTGGCTATGTCGATCCTCAGGGATCCGATTGATAGCTCTTCTCGTCTCTGGGATTGTGGTTGATTGATTTCACATCCTTGTCGCTTGATGGTTGCTCTCGATCATGTGATGGAGAGCGCCTGTTGCATCTTCCCCTGGGAGACATACCTAGTCGTAGCTTCCCGCTGCCAGTTTCGTGTTGCCATGGATCGAGTGAAAGGACTGTCCAACATTTGTGAAGCAGAAGATTCTGCAATGGTGACACACCAAGACGGCGGACCAATAAACTGAGCCGGCTCCTGACCCATCGGCCCCTTCTGTCGCTTGTATCAATCTTCCATAACTTCGCTGACCATGGCGAAGACGAAACAAAACCCCTCGAACCCTCTCACCTGATACCAACAATCCTGAAGGTCGGGATTGGGGCTACTAGGCTCGCTTGTCTGGCCCCTGAAACGCCTCCACAACGCCCATCGCGCCGTCGCGTCTTTTGAGATGAGATGAGCCAAGCGGATCAAACCTTGGCTCAGTCTCGAAATCCTTCTGTGCGTGTTTGGCGTGAGTCTCAGCCGCGTCAGGAAAAGTCAAAACATGCCTCAGTGGTGCCTGTGGCTTTCTTCAACCCTAGCTCAGGGTCAGGGTTCCCTTGTAGGTGGAGAATTGCATCAACTTTTGGGGAATCGACCGCGTACAAAGTCAGGGAGATCGGGACGGGAATCTTTGGAGGCGTTTTCACTTTCCGAAGCTTCCTCAGCAACGGTGCAACACAAGCTGGATCTTTGCTGCACCATCAGTCTCTGTTCTGTGTCAAGGCCCAGTCGGACATCAAAGGGGAGAGGGATGATCTGACGAGACCAGGGGTTTTTCTCGACATTTGCAGATGCCCTGTTGGCGACATCCTCAGCTCCAGAAACACTCATGTTTGACGATACCTACAGAGCTTGTTTCCCTTCGTATCCCGAGGGCTTGAATGCTATCCCCCACCTTTCCTTTCACAGAAGTTTTCAGGAGCCATCACGAGCAGGCCCATTTTATTGCCCCATGCAAGGAGGCGCGATACTTTCTGCTCCCTGCAGTGCTTGTCCCCGTGTCCGCAATGTTTCTGGGCGAAACTATTGCCTGCTTGTCTGCAGATAGTCCGCATATGGGGCGGTCGGTCTGCAGGGAAGCAGTTGGCCCTTGCGGAGGGGGGCTTTGTTACTATACATACCTGCCTTGTTCCGAAAGGCTTGACGCATGTCTTTTTGATCTCAACAATCCCCCCTCAGGAAATAATGTCTCACTGACTTCTCCAGCTTCTTCTCCTTTCCAGCTCTTCTTGTACATCATTTCTGTTCTCAGCATCTTGCTTCTGCTGGATACTTTCGTTGATATTATTACCGTAGTTCCCGGTGCCGCTTGGGGGCAAACACCTTGGCAACTCTACACATTGACCACATTCCTCTGTTCAAAATCTGCTCGACCTGCTGGCCAAGGTCGTTGAACAAATATAAGGAGCTTCTTGTTTACTGGAACCTGGGAAGAAAACCCAAAATTCCAACGTCTACATATAGACCTACAGGAAGATGGCGGTTGCACAGTTAGTCTCTCTTTTCGAGACTCTACACGAAGAAGCATCCATTAAACCAATGCCCAGGAGCTTTCGCAGTCACACCTCGTCGAAAGTCCGCCTCCATCTCCAGACCATCTTTAGCCACAATCCCCTCCACCGATCGTCAGCAAAGAGCCCATCCAGCAACATGAGCTCGTCGTCATCTAGCCCATCCTCCATCAGATCCTCGCCCAGTTCCTCCTATAGCAGCTTCGGAAGCCGACGACGGGTACCTACCAACGACCTTGATTCTGCCATCCTCTCGGCAACTTCACCACGATCGAGCCGTCGCATCCGTCGCCAACCCTCTGCCATCGACCTCGCACTCCAGGCAGAACAGTACGCCGACGAAGCTGAGCTCATCGGGCTCGGCTTGTTGGAACCCAGACCACGAGCAAACACGGGTGCTTCGACGGCGTCTTCTCCACAGTGCTCAATGATGGAATTCATGAATGAGACCATGCAAACGCCGGTGGTTTTGGATGGTATCTTTGAGGTCATGGAACGTGCATGAGCTTCTTACCCTGTGGGAGCACTTGGGACAGACACTTCAAAGAGGCCGGATGGATCAGTCGGACTTCTTTGCATGGAACTCTACCTCCTTTTTTCAGGTAGTCCATGGTCAACATTTCTTGGGGAGGGATTTTAGGAGTTGAACGAAAGTTATGATGCATGTAAAATGAGCAGCTGATTCTTTAGGCCACAACTTCGGGGGAATTGGCGACCCTGAGGAACAGGAGGTCATGTATTTTATGATACCACTTATAGCAGGCTAATACAGAGGCCCAGAGCGAGCGATCTGGGACGCGAGGAGAGGCTCTTGCTTTTTTTGCTCTGCTGTATATTATGTTGCATCAACGCAACAGGATTTCAGATGTGGTCAGCAGCCATCTGTTGGGCCAAGATGATTTCAGAAGAAGTACTTCGGTAGTGACGGGTTCTTTTCTTGTAAGAAGATCTATCTCCTCGGCCACCACCCACTGGTGTGATCAAAGATGGGGCAGGATGTTTGTCCATGTCAGCAACTGGCTGGCTCATGTTTGGGAAAAGAAGAGATACGTCCCTGATCGTTTCCCACTCGTCTATACCATTCAACCCGAGTACGTCAGAGGGGCAGACGATCAAGGGATCCAGTAAGGTTTGTCTTTGCCACTGCGGGAAAGTTACCACTACCTGAACGGTGTTGAAGAGGTAATAAGCTGCTCCAGGCACCCCAGGCACCCACAGGGTTTCGTTCCATGGGCTGAGTCAACCATCTAGGTGCTGATGTGCTGGAGCGTAGGTACCTAGAGGGGATGGAGGCATCTCAGCTTACCTAAAGGCAGTAAAACCAGCAAGTTTGTGGGGTTTTGATCCCCTAGGAATCTGCCCGGAGAGGGAGTTACGGACGTACCTGAAGTCGAGAGCCGGCCACCCTTGACTCGTGTATGGTGGGATTGCTGCACGCCCTTCATGCCTCGGTGACCAGCAACGAGTGTGCGATTAAATGATTACTATTCACCAAGACCTCACCGACTGTTTCCAGCATAGCGTCCAATTCAACCACCTGCACATGGATGACACCAACTGCCTCATTGAGCAAGAACGACTGCTCCTCAGGGCATCTGGACTTCCAGGCCTTCCGGTCATCTCTCGGGGATCAGGACATTCCATCATCAACGTCTCTTGAGCGGCCGTTTGGGTTTCGACAATGTGACTTTCTCCTCGCTTTATAGGGGAAAATCGTCAGACTCTCTTCAGCACCCTCAGAGGCCCTCCCTGTCGTATATACCATGTTGTCTCTCGGTCCTGCTCGGTGGGATTCTGACTAATTTTCGCGGGTCCTTGCAATCACGCTGGTCGGGCGTGTTAAAGCAGCAGTCCATCAGACGCGCAGTTTAGTATTACAAGCTGCCTCTCGCTGTTTGACAACCTGCCTCTCGAGAGACTCCACGCTTTCGACTATCACCAAGTTGCTCACTTGACTCCCCTTGTGGACAAACAGACCGTTGATTCGTGTAGCGGGAGAGAGAAATCAAGAAAGAAAATCAAAAGAGACATCCTACCAATCCTTGATCACAGCTGCTCAAGAGGGCAATACTCGAGGCTCGATACCTGAGCTGAGCAAACCCAGCGAGACAGCCAGCCCTAGGCACATCTGCCCGTTTCCTCCATTGGGAAATTTCGACACCACCGTGACCATTGCTTGCACCAGACGACAGACCAACAAAAGACAGACCCCGTGGTCGACCCTGATAGCTCTCAGCACGGTTGTTGGCCATTCAGGGCACCAAACCCAGACTGTCTACCACTGGGCACTACCTCAGCCTTCCCAAGCAATCTCCATCTTCTGTCAGGTTCAGTAATCACCTGCGGCCGTATCCATCTTTGGGTCGAGGCCATGTCCGTCGCCATGCAGACATTCAGACCATCGCAGGTTGTCGACCGAACATATTCATCCCTTCAGTCACTGCTGGACGACCCCGCCCAGCTCTTCATGTCGTCCAACTCGATCCAGCGTCCTTCGGGTGGGGATCTGGACATCTTATCGGCCTCGCGCTACCCCCAGGCTCTCACGCAGCCGTACGAGGACATGGAACAGAATCCGCGCAAGCGCAAGGCCGCAGCCGCAGCCTCGTCCAACCACTTGTACGGAGGTATTGTCTTAGCTACCACCCCGGGTAGCCGTAGCCATTCCTCCTCGGGAGAACAGGACCAGACACCGACTCAAAAGAGATCAAAGGCAACAAAGCGTTCACCTGCCAACGACGGGGACGAACAAGGAACCGAAAAGAAGCAAAGGGGCCGGCCTAGACTCGACACTCACGACGAAACGGCGGCGGATCGTCGACGCACGCAGATTCGCCTGGCCCAGAGAGCGTACCGGCATCGAAAGGAAACCACCATCTCGGCGCTGAAGCAAAAGGTCACCGACCTCCAGACCACCATCGAGCATATGAACAAGACCTTTCTGACTCTCCATGATAACATGGTCGACGCCGGGATTTTGAGCTCGCACTATTCCCTAGGTCGCCAGCTCCAGGCTGCCACGGAGGAATTCGTTGCTCTGTCCAAGATAGCAACACCTGAATCCGACGAGGAAGAAGAGGTGGCCATTGCCAAAATCACCCAAGGTGGCGACGGAAAGCCCGCCTCCGAACCAGGTGAGAGCAAGAGAAGATCTAGTGCACAGCTGGGCCCAAAGACCTCGTCACGGCCCGCAGCAGCGACCAAGACTAATAATGTACGCCGAGCGGTTAGTTTCGATCAGAGCTCAACAGATGCGGAAGCAGATGTGGAAGAGTTACCTTTGATGGGCAAAGAAGACCATCCATTGGTCGCCCTCTCAGAATCCGCATGGTCGACGGACAATTCCAACCTCCACGGCCTGAATGATCTTATGTCCTTCAACGCGACCATTCCCGACGTCGTCCTCTTTGACGAACCCAATGAGAAACTCGTCATTGAACGCCCTCTGAAACCCTCCTACCAAGCCGAGGGCTCGTACACTTACAGCTTCCAGGAGACGACCTTCGCACGCCGTCTCCACAGGATGTGTCTGGAGCGAGCCTTCCGCAACCTGACTAACCCTGACATCGACCCGGAGTACATCAAACGAGCGTTCCGCTTCACATTCTGCTTCTCCAATCGCAAGCGGATGCTGCAACGCTTCCAGGAAATGCTCAAGCGGAAGGCTGGCGAGTCGCTTGAAAACTGGAACGTGCCCTTCTTCCACATCGGCGGCGCGGGGACGCATTACCCCCGGCGTGACGACGGAGGGAACCCCATTTACCCGCCGAACATGATCAGTCCCGCCAAAGCATTCGGGCCGCAGCCCTACGTCCAGGCCGAGACTCCGCGGATGGAGACGTCGGTGCAGGAAATGCTCGACAACATCGGCTTTGGTGGCGTGTGGTTCGACAGCCACGATGTCGAAGAGTACCTCAAGTCCAAGGGTATATACCTCGACGGCCAGAGCAGCTTCATTGAGGTGGATCCAAGCGTCCTGCCGCGTGTCAAAGCCTCCATGTCCTCCCCCGACGGGACCTCGAGCTCTAACCGCAGCCCACTCGATGCGATCCTACGCACTCCAAGTCCTATCCTAGGGGCCGAAGGCCTCACAGATCCCATCACCGACCCGTTCATCGCCCGCGAACTGGGCGAGATGTTTGCCCGACCGAGCACGTTGTTCCCATCTTTGTCCTCCACATCTACTACTGCCGCAGCAACAGCAGCTGCCGCCTCCGAGCCCCGGAGCAATGCAAAGTCGGCCGATGACCCGTGGGCCGACTTCGCGGCGCTCGCTTCGGCATCCTCACCACCTACTTTCTCCGATCTCCTGAGCCGACGGCCGAATCCGCTCACCTTTGACGTGGAGATGTTCCTGGAGCGCATGATTCTCGGGAGTGCCTGCCTGGGCCGGGCCCCTGGGTTCCGAAAGGAAACGATCGACGAGGCTCTCGTGATGAGTCTGCAGGAGAGTTTTTAGTACCTTCCCAGAGACAGAATGGCAGAGAAGCCCGTCCAGTTGGACAGGTAAATGCCGGAATTACTAAATAATCAACATCTTGGGTACTGCCCGATATAAGAAGAACCATATTTATCTATAGCTCGACGACTGCTTTACTTCTCGAAGTTCTCGTCACCTCGACTCAAATAAGTTATTATTATTAATTTATTAATATGATTATCGTATGCCGATAATGGGAATCAGTTTAATATCACTGCAAGTCTCAAGTGTGTCCTGAAAGCGAAAGGCGCAGAGAGAAACCTCTATTATCAATGATTAAATATAGCCAATCTGATCAACAACTCTCCCCCTTCTCTCTCCCCAACATGAAAAGCTCACGCTCTTCTCGGAAAGGGAAAGTGAAAAAAAAAAGGACGAAAACAAGGCATCGGGGTGGGGTGAGAGAAGAAATCACCGCTCTGCTCTGCCCTATAATGAAGAGATGAAGAGGTGAAGAGGATGAGTAATTCAGCCCGCTGCTTCGACAGAATAGAATATTTTTTGGGTGGGGGGGAATCGGTCCTCAAAAAACCAGCTGCTAGACTCTTTCACTTTTTTGGCGCCGGTACTGTACATGGTGGTAAACAATGTATATATGTATATTTGCCGCGAGGATACGTAAGTATACCGAGTATTTGTCTAGATACCTAGGTATATCCAAAATATATCGTGATTCGTTCCACACTTTGGATTATCTACTTGTCTATCATACCGAGTATACGTAGGGATGTAACTCGATAGCCAACTCCATTACATTATATCCCCCTAGTTCCCTTTAGTACCTCTAGTCCTCCCACACCCGAGCCTGTGTGCGATGTTGCCCTCAGTCCGAGCGCCCTCGGGGGGAATAAGCGGAGATGGGTCGGGGAATTTTTTGGTTTGTTGTCTGGGTGATGGATATATTTGTAGGTCCAAGTCTCATTCCTCATCTGGTGGCTCATTCATGTGATTCAATTCATCCATTCATGCAATCGCTCATGCAATAGCTCATTTTGCCCAGTATCCGCTTGCTATGCTCGCTAGTCCGCTGAGATTCAAACGCTTCGCGTAACGCTCGAGTTCCTGTTGGTGGTAGTGGTACATTTCCCTCTCTGGTAATATCCTCGTCAGGTGTGTCCCAAAACACCGTGATCGCTCGTTTGACCCGTCCATCCATCCGTTCAATCATATCCAGGGTATCATTCATGGCGTAAAAAGCACGGCCCCTTTCTCGATGACAACTTGACCCCGACCCATCGTCCAATCAATACTCATGCTCTCCGCCTTGGGTGACAGTAAAACAAACAGCTCCTGCTCTTTCTCGACGCCATCGGATATAGGAGCTCCCAAGGCATTGTGACGATCGGCGTAGTTGTATCTCGAACGGACCCTTCGACACGCGCACCGTCGCAGATGCGGCAATCACGTCGACGGCCTCAGCATTGTCCATCTCCTTCCCCCAAGCCCAGAGAGCCCTTTATTCTTGTCGTCTCCTCCTTCGTCGCGTCTTGACTCCTGGTCTCCATAGAATCCCTCGACAATTGTCCTCTCCACATTGGCATTTCACCAAGTCCTCCGAGGTGTGCTCATCGTCGGGATCGCCGTCGTTCTTATAAGAGATGCGTATCTCCACGCCAGCCTTGATATCTTTGATAGCGAAGAAGGCGAGGTCATACACTCTCTTGTCCTTTCGGTGAGTCTGCACAGGTATACACAGAGTATTCGGACTACAACTGTGATTGACAAAGCGCATGGCAGACCCGAAGTACTCGCCATCCACGTGGTAGGGATCCTTGTGGCCTATTTTGCCGAACCAGTCCAGCATATAGACATAGCTAGCTTGGTGGTCTTCGGCCACGTCTTCACGGAGCTCCAATTCGGCCCCAGTGATAACCTCGCCGAGGTATCGCTCGATGAATTGGCCTTTCACAATGTCTTTCGACGAGCGAAGTCCAAAGCCGCACTTCTCGGTCTGAAAAAGTTCGAGAGGAACCGTGCGGCCCTTGCACACGACCCGATTCCAGCAGTCATCGCCACACCCGCAATGTTCGTTACATTCCGTGATTTCATGGCGGACTTCTCCTTCTCTCAGGGACCGGGTAATATAATCGTCCGAGAGCACAACGATCCCGTCGGGTCGGCGAACATAGGTTTCGACCTGGATCTCCCCTCCTTCGACTTCCTTGGTCAAGCATTTACAGGTGGATAATGTGCAACTGCTGCAATCGCAGCCAGAGTTCGTCGAGGGTGGTGCCATCTTGATCTTAGAACTGATGATATAGTGATCAATGAATTGGAATTTGCCGGGAAGCCGTCTATTGTTGATGTCGTTGGAGAAAGTCAAAGGTGGATTTGACTGTTCTTCAAAGCGGCTGATGAGGATATCCCTCGCAGCCCGGGCGGGGTGGATAGGGCTTTTGGTGAGCCTGAGTTGGTCAAACGAAGTGGAAAGAGATTCAATCTCTAATTTGATACCGCTCCGGTTAGTCTTCTTACTCTTCTTTGAGGCCGCACTGCGCATAAACTCGAGGCCTTCGTCCACGCTGAACACGGCCGAGAATCCTGTCGTTCCGAAATATTGCTCTACTAGTTCCGGCTTTTCGTAGGCTATCTTTGTAGACTGCTTCAGCTGAGTCAGAACCGCATTCTTCTCGTTGGCGAGCTGAGCTTTGGACTTGGAGGAAGCTTGAAACTGTCTGAGAAGTTCTTTGCGTTGGGAGTCGTTCACAACTTCAACAGTCGGCAGACGTTTATGTCCTTGCTGCGTAGAAGCCACTTGAGAATCTGGGATCGGTCGTGGAATTTCGATCGATAAGTTATTCGAGGGGAAGCCCTGACCTGCTCGATCATGACGGGAGATTGTGTCGTTTCCTTTCGTGTTTACCGGCCTTGCCGCTTCTTCCGATTTGACGAAGAGATCACGCCAGGATTGAGGCATATGCCGTGCCCCGTCGAAGTTGTTTTGCCGTTGCTGCGTGGCACGCGCCCGTGACTCTGACCGAGAAGGCGTTTTGACCGTGGTGGATCCAGCCGCCTTCATCTGATCGAAGGTGGAAGAAGCACGGGATTCAGGTCGCACACTAGTCCGTGTTGGTAGGGACGTCGTTTTGGGCTCCGGTCCACTAGTGTCAGAGATAGTGGGTGAATCACTCCGGAGGTCTATGAACGTCCCGTTTGACAGTGAGTATCTGGAAAGCTTCTTCCATGGTGAGCGTGAGGGTGTACTCGTCGCACCATTCTGCGTTGGAGCACGTGACGAAGCCGATGCTGGAGGAGTCGCGTGGCGAGTCTTGGCATTTTCGGATAGGGGACGCGACTGGAGAAGGACGCGACGAGGTTCGGGCTCATCCGCTGCGGGCGTGTGAGATTTCTGACGCTTCGAGAGAGGAACCGAAGGTGTCTGGAGTGCGTCAGTATTCGAAGAGGGAAAGTCACGCCAGAGCAGGTGCCTATCTAGGCGGTCGAGGGAAGGGCCGCCACGTGAAGGGAGACTCACATCGTCTTCAGAGTCCGATAACTCGATCACGAGCGTCCCTGAACGTGTCTGAAGGTGATTCAACACGGTTAGTTTTTCTTTTCAAATGCCAATCACATTCCAACACAAAGGTCACACAGAAGAGGGCACCTTTCCCAAAGGTGGGGAGGGTTCCGCGATTTAACAACATGTACCTGAAGGCTTGGTAAGGGCCGGACGGTTAAGCTGGACATAAAGCCGCAGCCTGGCAACCTGGGAAATAAACAGGATATTAAAAGAGCCTTACTTACCACCTGATCTCTGGTTTGATCGAAGCTGCGTTTACGACCCAGGGCTCCCTGCAGTCTAACAGCCATCGCCGGCCCAGCACACCACGCGCTCTCCTTAGAAGTCAATAATGTCCAGCTTTCTGCGTTCATTCGTGGAATAGAGTTAATAACGAGCTTAGAGGAGGTCGAATAACACTTAATTCGAGCGGTGGTGGAGAGTTAGTCGGTTATTAGAAAGAATTAAAGGAACGGAAGTCGAATTAATTCGCAAGCTGCGAGGTAGTAAGGCAGCTGGGGTGCCAAGAGCGCTTTGGCGCTAAGCCTACTGCGTGCATTCACCTACTCACTGTAGTCCGTATAGATTACGTAATAAAACTAAGAACTTGACTTGATCTCACTTTTACTTTAATTTTAATTTTATTATTGTTATCTTTAAATTTCAAACTAGTATAGGAATGATAGCGAGCCCTTTTTAGTAGTCTATGATCAAAGGCTTAAGTTGACTCTTGGAGTGCAATCATTTAAGATAACGGTTAAGTCGAAAGAGCCCGCGTTACCCTTACCAGACGAAGCCGAGATTAAGTCACAGCCTCTAGCTGTTGACCGTCAAGCACTCAGAAGGGCCCAAACATGTGACAGATGGTAGATAGATACTCTTTACTTGAAAATAAGAGGTTTGCACTGTTGACTGTCGCGGACGACGTCAGATTCTTTTGTTGGTCAGGCAGTGGAACAAGGGAGCGCGCCAACAAGCCAAACTCCAACAAAAGGGCGGCTTTCAGCGCGGCGTGCGGGGTCCTGTTTCCCACCACATGTCCTTCAGACCTTCAGACCTCTTCGCCCCCACATATATAAATCTATCTAGGCACCATAACTTATTCTAACATGGAGAAAAAAGCTTATTTTAGATACCTACCCAGGTACCTAAGGTAAGACAATGAAAACACCAGTCGCCGGACCGGTTATGGATCCTACTCAACCTACTAGACCCACAGTATAAAGTACCTAGGCACGCAGGTGCCCATAGAGTATCGCTCCGAGGCTCAGACAACGTGAAAGCCAACGGCTCGTGGACTTCGGGTTATCAAGGCTTTCCACCAAACTTATACTTCCCCGCAGGCTTGACTTATGGCACATTGACCTCTCCATCGGATATCAATTACAGCTTACGCATTGGCTCCATGGGCGGTAATAAAGTGCCCATCCCTGAGCCCTAACGTCGTCGAGACCACGAAGGAATACGTCTCTAGACCATCCCTGGCGCAAATGTATCTGCTTTCAGAGCTTTCTTTGATCGTGCTCGGTCACCTAGATAATACTCGTTTGGCCGAGCTCCCGTCGTTTTGTGCGAGGGGTTGATGTACGAACAATACTGAACGGCCCCCTTTCACAAATGCACTGCAGTCATGGCTCCCCCAGGCTCAGACCTTCTCCCTCACCCTCTGCATCCTGTGTTTCATCGTCAAATCCCATCTCCTCTTCGCCCTCCACCTCGTCCTCCAAGCCCCCAACTAGGTATTTCTCGCCCTTTCCCTCGGTAGCATCGCCAACAACGTTCCCGTCCTGCACCTCACAGTTCGTCAACGAGCACTTGTTGCCGATCTTGGCCTTCTTGCCTACCACCGTGCCTGTCAGGACACACTTATCCCCAATCGTCGCGCCATCCATAATAACACAGCCCGTGATACGGCTTCCTGTGCCGATTGCGACGGAGGCGCCGATGACGCTGTTCTTGATCACGCATTGCGTCGCGATTGTGCTATTGCTGTCGATGAGCGTGTCGGAACGAGAGATGGTCACCCGCGGCGCGATCGTGGCGGTAGCATGAATTTTGGCTGGATGGGAGAATGGGGAAAGTGCGGATTTGCTGCCGAGACATTCTTCGATCGATGGCAATTTGGCAAGGGAGAGCGAAACGGAGAGTAGAAGGGGGGTGGTGTCCACACGGCGCACCAACGGTGCCTCTGGAGTTGAAGGTAGTATGTATGAGAGAATAGGGGGAACGGGCGGTACAGGTCCTGATTCTTCCGAAACCGGCGATTCGCTGTCTGCCGAGAGGATCCTGTCTTCGGAGTCCCTCTGTACTCTCGACGCCAGTCGGGCTGTGCGTGGAGTCTCTGTAGATTGGGGCTGATGATGGTTTGTGACGTGAGTACTGCTCAAGGATAACAAGTCAATCTCTGCCTCAATCGGCCGTTCATGCGAAGGAACATCATGCTCCTGGGAGCTGAGACGGGGTGCGAATATCTTCCGGGCACCGAATCGTGCGCGATAGCTCGGTTTGCGCCATTCAGCCTTTGCCCACGTCCCCACGAGATCTTCACTAACAGACTCAAAGTCTTCGTTAAATCTGGCGAATTCCTTCACCCAGTAGGGAAAGAAATAGATGTGCGAGTCGCGATATTTGGTCATGCACTTGATCGCCCCATATTTGCGGAGGAGTGACTGCCGAATCTTCCATGACTTGTCCTCCTCGCACTGATCCCATAGCTCGGACATGGGCATCGTCCAGACTAGTTTGCGAAGGACCCCCTGTGATTGAATCGTGGCAGTCTTGGAGAGAGGCAGATTGTGCTCAGGGTCGAGTTTGGAGGTACACATGAAGTCGCATTCTTCGCCCTTCACGCTCTCCTCTCGATCTAC
This sequence comes from Fonsecaea multimorphosa CBS 102226, assembly GCF_000836435.1. Lineage (NCBI taxonomy): Eukaryota > Fungi > Ascomycota > Eurotiomycetes > Chaetothyriales > Herpotrichiellaceae > Fonsecaea > Fonsecaea multimorphosa. The sequence continues at coordinate 380,858 of NW_015971658.1, read as the reverse complement.
CGTGTTGTACCATATCGAAAGCCCGCCGCGCCGACCACGTTGTTTACCTCCAAGCGATAATAGCTCGTGTCGTGACATGTCAAAGTCTAAGCCTGAACTAGCACCGATCCCACCAGGGCCACCTAACCTGGTAAAGTACGACTCCAAGAAATGGTCGCCTGAAATGTCGCAAATCAGGTCGCACGGGAGCACCAAGAAGTCTGACCTGATCACCTGCTGCACCTCTGGCAATCTGAGTAATTCTGCAGTTGGCGTTGTGTACTCTAGAGATTCTGGAGCTAGGAGGTCGGCGGAGGGCGAGGGAAGAGATGTGAGGTAAGGGTTTTGTGCAAGAGCGGCAGCAATCGTGTCCTTCGATGTTGGCGGAGTAATGAGGGTGATATCTGTCACGCCCATCCGATAGCACCAATCCAAGACATACCAGACCATGGGTCGGTTCGCGACTTCGACAAGTGCCTTGGGATACTCTGCAGGGACACTGGTGAAGGTGCTGAGTCCGATGCCGGGACCGCACAGTATCAGAGCTTGGAACCCCGTCTGAGGCATTTTGACGGTCCTGGAGAATAACTGTCTTGGGAAACCTTCAAATGCCGTCCGTGTCGTTATATGTCCGTCTCGCTGTGACTCATACCGGACGGAATAATTCGACGAAGCGAAATTGCGCAAGGGTGAGGGACTGGTCACTTCCCCTTGGCCCACGCTTTCGTCCTGATCGAGACTCAGCGCACGATACAGAGACGGCGGAACAGGTTGATATGGAGGTGTTGCTCCAGGCACACCGACGCGTCCTCGGACGATCGCTGAGAGGCGTAAAAATTGGATGCGCGGATTCAGTGACTGTCGGGTTGGACTTGCAGCCGTGCTATCGATCTCCTGGCTCTGACGGAGCTCGTTTGCAAGGGAATCGATGCCGTCAACGTCGCGCAGAAGACTGATATGATCTACTGCTTCAGAGGTCAAGCGAGTCTGCATGTAGATGAGAGACTGTGTCATTCTGTCTGCGAAATTCCGAGTCTGACCAAAGGATATTCAAGCTGGGACTTGGCAAAGATCCACAACTTTGAACTTCGAGCTCGCGGAAAATATGTCACAGACTCACAATCCTTGCCCTTTGTTTTTACAGTCACGGTGTGCAATTCACTTTCTCGATAGGCGGGGGAACGTTGGTTACACAGTTCAATAGCTCATATTGTACGTATGGGACCCGTTTGATTCATCTTCCATGACTGTCCTGACACGAGCCAGCGCCCGTTTGCTAATTGTCCAGCCCGTCTCAATTGCCCACTCAGTCTGGTCTGCTCACACTCATCAGTTCTCTGGTTGCGCTGCCTGCTGGGCTGCGCTCTCGCCATCCTGCTCCGCACCCTCCCCGGTGCCCGTCGCCTTCTCTGCATTCCAAGCCTGCGCCAGGACTTGGTTTAGGGCCTCTTGGAAAATGTGGCAGTTGTAATCAATCAATCCCTTCTTGTTCTTGGCGTCGTCGTTCTTGATGACGGTGACGAGGCAGAGGTACCTGCGTCGCGTTAGAAAGGTGTTGGGTTCCGAAGGGAGTTTTTCTGACCTATTCATCTCCTTGAGGTAGATCATGGTGCCGTCATGGATGGTCATGGATGACTCTGTTTCCTGCATCTGCTCTCCAAGAACCTGGCCATCCTTGCGCTCGTGTCCGTAAAGATCGGTAATGTCGACAATAACGTCGATGTAGTCAGAACACATTTCGTACACCTCCATGTCAACTGGTCGTGTATCGCTCGCGACGTAGATCTTGCTGAGGATGTCGAAAAGGTAGGCTTTGGCCATACCGCTGTTGTCCACAAGTGTGTTCATGAGGTTCTGCAGAGTATCAAGATGAGGGATCAGCTTTTGAACGACCTTGCTGAATGCCTCAAAGATGGAGTAGTCGTAGATAGAGGTCATGTGGTAGCTGACGTTCGGGTTGATGTAGCCTGCGTCGTTCAGGTCGTCACCAACACGCTGGGCGATGTCCTGGTAGATTTCCGCTCGGAATTCATCGTTCAAGCTGTCGATCTTGTGGATGAAGACCTCGACGTTGACATGAGGAAAGGTGGTTTGAAGGTTGAGAATGGTGGTGGTCAAACGGTTCAAGGACTCGCTGTAGTCGTCTTGCGCGTCGATGACCCAGACGAGCGCTCCAATCTCAGAAAAAATTTCGTTGGTGTCAAACGTGGGGTCGAAGTAATCAATCTGTCCAGGAAAGTCCCAGACTTGGAAGTCCATGAAGGAGTGCATGGTATCTTTCTGAATACGAGTGGTAGACTCGAGGAAAAGGGTCTCTTGAGGAGGCATCTTGTGGAAGACCACACTGGTGATGGATGACTTGCCGCTCCTACGACTTTGTCAGTGACTAGGCACGGAAAGAATGGGAGTCATCGTACCGGCGCTGGCCCATCAGCAACAAGCGTGGCTTGTTCTGGCGGAGTCGGCGATCCATGTCCTCTGATGTGACGGAAGACTGAGCTTGAGATGCAGGAGGGAGTGCTTGCTGTTGCACCGAGGATGAGGAGGGAGACTCGACTGGGCGACAGAAAGGCGGCTTGTCGGTATTATGGGCACTTAAAGCCTGCTCTTCATCGCTTGGAGTTTTGAGAAACGGTCTGATATCAGTCGCGTCAGTCTTGGGAGGTTCAACGTAGGTGTACGCGGCAGGGAAGTCAGGAAAGTGGTTGTGCTGAGCGTTGATAGAGGCCATCTTCAAGCGTTCTTCAAGGCTCGCGCCACTAGTCGTGCTAGTCGCTTTGTCCTTGTCTCGGCGTTCCTCGTCTCGGCCCTCCATCTTGAAAGGGATCTTGAAAGGGATCTTGGGGGACAGAAATACAGAGAAGAGGTGGTCGCCGCGGCGGTAGGAAGGAACGACAAGCAACAACTTCCATCTTTGTTTCCCAATTTTCGCGGGTCTGGTACAATCCTCTGAATAGTCGCAATAGAATTCGCTGTGCTGGCCTCCTGTGCACCTGGACAAAACAGCCAGAGAAAGACAGACTTACCACCCAACACAGTCGGAATGTTACGCTTGTATGCCCTGCAGCTTACTCTGAAGTTTCAACACAGACGCATGGTCTCCGCATAGACGACTTGCTCAATCCAAAGATGTCCCTTTATTGGCGTCCTAAAGCAGTCGTCCTGATTCTGAAATCCCTAGGGAAGTGCGGAATCACAGTCCAGCCACCAGATGACAGAAATTTCATAAGAGGAAAAAAGGAGCGAAAGAATTAAAAGCTTTGAGGGCTAGGGAAAGTGTCCAAGAGCGGCTACCAGGACAACCAAGCCGCTACACTGCTGCTCCCTTCACCTGTCTGGTGAACCAAAAGTTATCCATTTGATGAGCGTGCGGCGTCAAAAGCTTGCCGGACGTTGAACTGAAGATTCGGCCCTGGAGGTATATTTCTCCGTGGAAGGTGAATACGTTGAAGTGCGACTTGCGACAGTGAAGGAATACGGTCGAGTATCCATCCCCAGAACCTCCAACGCCGCGGGTTTAAAGAACAGCGTTACTACCAACCCACCCCATCAACTACTACTATACCTCGTATTTGGTCTCGATCAAGAACTCAGACATTCGCTCATTTGTGGTCATCACAGTCGTTAACACTTTCATGACGTCAATATGAGCTTACAAGCACATTCTTGTGAATACCAGTGCTGAGAATGCATATCGACCGTGAGTAGTAAACAGGAATATCCCTTTTCAGGATTATACTCAGCCGCGGTGGTGGGTGAACATGCTCTCGAGAATGTGTCTCGTTTTCGGCTTTCGAACATCAGCTTGAGTGCGAGCTCCAATCCCTTCATCCTGCCAGAGAGCACGGATTGCACCCGTATTTACGCCCGAATCGCCAACAATATGCGCAATGGTGACCGCTCACACCTTGCCCCCACCACGCAACTCGCGTCAACGAGGTTCGGAAACTAACACGGGAGTGTCATGTCCGTTTGAAATCCACACAGGAGACCCAGAGTGAGTCAGCAGGGCATTTGTGGTGGGCATTTCTCGGCCGGCTCAGCCGCAACGTCCAGCAAGAGACGGAAAGTCAGTCAGGGTGTGAGCAAACCTACGAGCGTGGAAAAGACAATAGTGTTTGAGTACCTTGAAATTAATGTTAAAATCGAGGCCGATAATGACGGAAATCATTCGCCGCCCATGCTGTAGTGTAGCGGCAAGGCGGCTGTCTTCCCGCGAGATCCCTACTCTCCAGGAGTCCAGGTGTATTGTCCTCAATGCTTATACACGGTAGTATTAGAACTCCTACCTGATGGGGTTCCTAGCACCAGGGAGAGCAATTTGGAGATGTGGCGCCCTTGTGGATCCAGGAAAAAGGACGCTGCTGCTGCGCTGCATGATCGTCATTGCGCTGTTCCGGCAATGTCCCTGCATTCGAGGAGTGGGATACTCCCTCTTTGTTACCGTACACATCATTACCTGGTATCTCAATGGTCACTGTTTTCAGCTCCTCGTGTCAACACTGATTAATAAAACCACCTACGAGGTACATGCCAGAAACATGCAACGTCCGCAAACAATCCTTGCTGGCTCGACATCAGCAAACTCCGCAGGCACCCAGAGCGCCACTGGAAATCCGCTTACCGTTCTTCTCATCTCCTCCACTCCCCCCTATCGTCCGCTCCCTTGGATGGAATTTTCTTTCACGCTCAGCCTCCCACGCCAGTGGAATGCACCATGATGCACGATTATTATCGGTCTGACATAATGCTACGCTGTTTGCCAGTCTACTCGTAACGCAGGCTCCCCATCCGGGAATCGTTCCCGCCCTCGCCTCCCCTGTGGCCCCCCGGTTTGGGTGTCAAGGCTGCGTGTCTTTCCCGTATCCACCCCTTGTGTCACCATTTATCATATTCGCACCTCCTGCCCATCCATGGTAGAATTGTCCTACGGGCTGCAGAGACTGGATCATGAGATTGTGAACCCTTTATATCGCATATGTCAATACTAACATAGAAGTTTTGCGCGTCTCTCGACTGTTGCTCGTCAACCACGCAACAATGGACTCCTCGCCGTTTGCGCAGCCTTGCCGGCTTCTGACTCTCCCCAATGAGGTCAAACTCCATATCGTCAATTATGTGCGTCTCTGAGAAGTCCCGAAACAGTCTAAAGAGAAATCACTTAACTGACAAGTTCCCAGCTCGATAGTCGCAGAGACCTCTACAATTTATCTCTAACATGCCGTGTCCTCGAGGACATGGTCATGGCTCGGCTCTATCATAACGTCGACTTCGATCTCCCTCAAATCCCATTACCTGGAACAGCCGCGTTCCGAGAGCCTCTCGTTCAATCTGTCCGGGAGCTCACAATTAGAAACGGCAGGAAGGAGAGAAGAAATTCGGTGTATAAGCGCAGGAGAATATCCGATGTGGTTTCCGTGGAAGGCCATGTGAACAATCTACTTGAGAAAGTTCCTCCCAGTCGACTGACGAGCTTTGCGTGAGTCAATTGCCCACAAGCCGATCTTGCTCATGCTCATTGTATCAGATTCTTCCACCAGACTCCCCTGGGTCGGCAAATGTTGACCTTCCTCACCCAGCGGCATGAAAGCACGCTGAGGCACCTCCATTTCCATGATATCTCTTCCTGGAAAGATGGCACTCTCCTTCCCAGGAACCTTACGACCCTCGAAGCTCGCACGGTCAACGAGGGGGACGCTGTTGAAAAGATCATATCTGCCAACAGAAAGTCAATTCAGAGGTTGTCATTGGGCCAGGAGAAACAGCTGATCGAGTGCTACCAACAGAGCAGGCTGAATTTCCTCCAACGAATTGCGCAACCGACAGAGACATTTTTCACCTCTGCATATGCGCTGGACACGTTCCCTCAATTACGCGAGCTATCTCTGCAGGGTCTGGACGTGACTCCACTGCGACCATCTTCCATCCCACAAGCCATGTTTTTCTGTCAGTTAGAACGCCTCACTCTGGAATCCTGCCCTGGCAGTAATGATCTCCTTGAATCCATTGCGGGCACCTTCCACTGGGCATTGACGTCCCCCGAGGCGCCTCAAAACCCACGCGTCACCCCGTCGCTGAAACACTTTCTTTTCCGTCATGAAAATCCCACAAGCCCTCTCAAGGAAGCTCTCATCCGCTTCCTCAGCTCATTCACCGGCCTCCGGACCCTGTCCCTTTTGTTCGAAAACGGCGCCATCCTAGAAAGACCGAGCACGTTTATCGCCGAACACGGTCCCTCCCTTGAAACCCTTGTGTTTGAATCCCGCATTCAGCCACGCGAGCATCTCTCAATGGACACCTCCCGTCCCTTTGGCGTCGGCGGATACAGTCACGATCTGTGGGAAGAGTCGATCAACGACATCGCCCGCCTCTGCCCTAACCTGGTAGAACTGGGCATGGGCTTCCCTTGGAACGATGAGATGATCCGTCTGCGAAAGACCGCTCTCCCAACACTCCAGCACCTGCGAACGATCCACATCCGCAATTTCCCCGAGAATCAAGCGTTTAGCCAACTAGGAGACTATAGTATCAAAGAGTACGCCACCAAATTCGTCGACTGGGTCTTTCCCGCCTCGGTTGGAGGAGCAAAACCGTCCCTCACTTACCTCGCCGTTGGGCCGACACTCTACGAGTCTCGATGGAAGATCACGCCTCCACCACCGTCCATCGCCGCGGGCGCAGATGCTTCCACCACCCGGCGCCATCAGCAAGCAGCTTCGCGCGCCCAGCCGCCTGAATTTCTACGTACGCACCATTTTTGCCTCGACTGGGCCAAGACGCGCTTCAACCGCTGGAGCTGTCTGATCACGCCCGTCTCGGAGAAATACGTGGAAGAGATCGCCGGCCAAAAGCCTCTGGGAGGCGTCTTTGAACAAGTCTGGTTGAAATGAACCAGCCCGACCCAAGGAGCAGATTAGCTCCGTTCAGCCATGGGGAAAAGGAGGCCTCGCGCCTTTCGCCTTAAATTTTTTTTTTTCTGGATCACCACATTCTTCGTGACATAGGCAGCTTGACTCTTTCCCCGGACACGGAGCCATATTTCGGGTTTGCTTGGTTGGTATCTGCGCACTGGTTTAGGATATTCTTTCTTTTGGCCAGGAGCCGCCATTTTGCACCATTGTCATCGTCGTTCTTTTTGTTGCCAGCGAAACGATACCCACTTAGACCGATTACTTTCGATTCAATCTGGGGAATTTGAGGAGCATGTTGAATGAACAGGAGCTAGTTTCTGCTTTGGAAGCGAAAGATATAGAATGCCCAACTGGGAAGGGTCCGGTATTCTTCGTCTACCAGAGATGTGATTTTAATAGAGGGATTGCGAATGCTTTCTTCAGCATGTGTGTGCAGAAATCAGAGCATGATGAATTCTCTCAGCCTGCCCCGGTAGAATCCAAAAACCAAATCCCGGGAGTGATGGTAAATTATATACGTAGTCCTTACATTCACTCTTTCAGGGGTTACCGTACCACCTCAGCTGATTGCCCGTCCGTCTCCTGCGGGTGGTCTCGAGATTGCTCGCCACTAGCAGCCTCAGGCACACCCCCGCTGTTGACTTTTCTCGCAGCGTGCGAATTCCTCAACCTCCTCGTTCTCATATCGGCCAGGTCATCCGCGGATATGAGTCCCCCGGTACCGGCAGAGCTCTCTTCCCGTCTTTGGTGGATGGCCTGTTGGATCATCTGCTGTTTGAGGAGTTGGTCCTGCTCGTCCACACCTTGTTCGACCTGTTGTGTGTTCTCTGCTACTCCGCTGCTGCTGCTGCTGCTGCTGCTGTTGTGTTCGTTGTTCAGGCCCCTGCTGCTGCTCTTCTTCTCCCCAACGAACCAGCGCTTGCCGCGTCTATAGTCCCATTCCCAGTCGCCGGACTTACCACCACTTTTCGCGGTGACCCTTGTCGCAGTCAGGATCATTTCCTTGTCGACGCCCTTGAGCATGTCGTACATGGTCAATCCCGCCACGGACGCCGCGGTGATGGCTTCCATTTCCACGCCCGTCTTGCCTTCGCACGTCACCGTGGCGGTGACCAATACGCCGCCGTAGAGTTTGTCCATCTTGTCGCGGGGAATCCCTACATACCCGCCTTTCCCCTCTGAAAGCGGGTAAGGCAGCTTGTCTCCCATAAACGGCTCCAAGCGGACCGTGACGCCTGTGATGTTGAGGCCAGGATGAGCGAGAGGGATGAGGTCAGACGTCTTCTTCGCGGCCTGAATGCCCGCTATGCGTGCCACCGCTAAGGCGTCTCCTTTTCGAAGCCGCGACGTGAACAGAACTCCGTAAGTCCCATGGTGGGAGAAAAGCAGCAAAGAAGTTGCCGTCGCAGAGCGAGAAGTCGGTTTCTTGTTTGCGATGGAAACCATATGCGCTTCGCCGTCGGCAGTGAGGTGGGTGAGAGTCGGATTCGGATCAGCTGTTGTTGTTTGGGACTCGCCTTGTTCCGGTTCAGAGGTCTGTTTCGATGGCTCCTTTTCTGTCCACCAACCTGGCGAACCACTAATACTGCGTTGTCCATTGCGAGAGGTCTGGTGGTGGTACACGCGCTTCATGATGTCTCGGATCAGGTATCGACCGTATGACTGCACTTTAGACCCTGCTCTCGAGGTCTTTCCCCGTAAATATCGGTGTCGGCTTTCATCCCAGCGGCGAAAGGAATATGCTGGAATATTTTCCGGCTCCTTGGTTGGTACACGTCGATATGAAGACTGGCCATGAACGTAGCGGAACGGATTATGTCTCAACCTGGCCAGCGACGTCGAGTTACTGAACTTCCTGGATCCAGCGGGTCGTGTGGAAACGAGTGAGGAAAAGTAGCGAACTTGGGGCCATGATGGAGAAGGTGTAGATTGTTGCAGCAGATACATCGGTAGAGAAGGCCGGTGTAAGGCCGTCATTGAGTTAGCATACCAGGAGGGCGACTCCTGCGGTGGCGGAGCTGGCAGAGATTGTTTGACAGAAGCATCATCTACAGAAGCACAACAGTCAGCTAAATCACTGACCGAAGACGTGGGCGCAGGACGAGAACAGAAGGAGACACGATATAGGTCTATATTCATCATATAAAACTGTGATATGGTGTACTGTTGTTCCATGGGATCCGTCGTGGCAGCGTAGAGAACTGGGACATTGGCGAGAATGTTGAGGCTTACCCACCGATGAGGATCATTGGTCTGTTTTTCATATTCTCCAGCTCGCCGATACCAGCATGCTTTTCCTTCTTGCGTTTCACCGCCATACCAATGACATCGAGCAATTTCGCTTCCTTTTCAGACGTTCCTAACCCCTCGGCCCCAGGAAGTCGCTGGCGGCGACCCATCTCGAGCTCTCGAATAGCTTCCATAGCTTCGGCGTCGATGGGTTTGCCGTTATTGGATTCACGTAGAATGTCACGGAGAGAGACTTCGGCATTTCCAAAGAGACAAACCTTGAGATTGCCATCCGAGGTAATTCGAAGTCGATTGCAAGTACCACAAAAGTTGTGCGTCATGGATGTGATGAACCCGATCCGACCAGCGAAACCTGGGACTTTGTATGTTTTGCTCGTGTCGTTTTTGTGGTCCTGTACTTTTTGGACATCAGGATACTTCTGGCGGATGAGAGCCAGCATCTCCCTGAAGCCTAACATCTTCTTTTCGGACCATTTGTTCCCGTCAAATGGCATGTACTCAATAAATCGGACCTCGATATCTTGATCCCTGCCGAGTTCCACAAATGGTAGTATCTCTCGTTCGTTCAGGCCCCGCATTACCACACAGTTAATCTTGAGTTTGATGGCTGCTCCGAGTTTGTTCATCTCAAGTATCCGATTGATGGACTTCATTACTGCGTCGTGTCCATTCCGCCGCGTCATAATTGTGAATTGGTGAGGATCGAGTGTATCCAAGCTCAGGTTGACCCCAGTCAGTCCTGACTCAACCATGGAATCGAGTTTTCGATGTAAGGATATGCCATTTGTTGTTATGCACAATTCTTTCAAACCATTGTTCCTCAGCTGTCCAATTTGATGCATTAGATCCACAATATCTTTCCGAACCGTAGGTTCGCCCCCAGTCAACCGGATCTTGTCAACGCCCTGGTTGACGAACAATTCCGACAGATATACAATTTCAGGGGTTGTGAGTAATTTTGCCGAAGGAGAGAGCTGGACACCTTCCTCGGGCATGCAATAAAGGCATCGTAGATTGCATCGTTCAGTGACTGATATACGCAGATAGTTATGCTGTCGAGAGTAGTTGTCGGTCAAGAAAGAAGAGAAAGGCCGCGGTTCGGACTCGTTTCGTAGGCTTTCAAGTCGAGGCCGCTCGGCCTGAGGCGCGCCAGGACTCTGAGTCTGCAGAGGATGTCCCTGCCATCGCGGGTCCTCTGCTGTCCGCCGCGGCGGTCGGGCGTTTGTAGCAGTGGACAACGTTCGCTGGGGATACCGAGGAGGTTTTGAGTGGCGAAAAGTCTGTGGCCTCGTTTGGCGCAAAAGAGTGGCAATCATCTGCTTGAAGCTCGCCTCAGCCATGGTCGGAAAGAGTCAATGCTGGGAAAGAGCTCCAACATGGGGTGTGAAGAGAAGGGCAGAGGTTTTGTCATTAGCAGGAATGGGTTATGTGGGATAAATAATAAGGCATTGAAGAAGCAGTGTAATACGCGACTGACATGCCGGCGACAAGCAAAGCATCTGGCTTGGTAACTGCTGTATCTCGGACTGATATTAGTCACAGTGCAGGAATCTAATGAAGGGTCCAGACGAGGAGCAATAGCAGCCACCCAGCAGCAGCCCAACCTGGAAAACTCGCGCGAGATCCGTGCGAGCCGTGGCTACTTGGAACGCAGGGTCTTGGCTGGTCACATGACTATCCCACCAGCCACAGGCGCCACACTCGCCACCCACTCGCCACAGTTCGGGTTTAAAGTTTTCGTGCCATGGTTTACAAGCGAGCTGATCTCTGCTCGGCCGACGAAATTGGTGAGAGCAGTTGATATATTCTTAGCACGATTCCACATAAATTTCTGCCGTTTTGCGGGTGATGTATCAAGCTGTCAGATCGCTCACGTTGGAGATCCTCACCAGCGTAGACCCGAATCTTGATGAATCCCGAGGACGGCAGCAAACAGATGGCCTCTATAGTGAAGCACCGCCATTCCAGACGTCCACGGTCACGCCGAACAAGGAGTGCCCACTGCAGACAGTTGCAAGGGGCAGAAAGATATTAACGAAAAACTCTGAACCACTGTTATTGAGACTTATCCTCACGGGCGGATCAACGTTTCGATTTATTATTTGGAGAGCGGGTCACTAAATTCTCGTATAGTTCTTGCCAGTGTTTCGGAAACCCGGTGGATGTTCGCGCCTGAAAATTGAAGCGTCACCAAAGACTCGGGCTTAAGGCTGATCGCGCAGTCGCCGAGCTCACGTGGGTATAAGAGTGCCCAGCAAGGTGCATAATTTCTCAATGCAATGAAGCGACGATAGAATAATCCCCGAGACCTTTTCACGCCTCGGGTGACGGTGTCAGGGGCTTAGGTATAATGTTCCTTTTTAACCAGAGGCAGTACCGTAGGATGATGTATACCGAGTTCTTGGCCGGCTCCCGCAAGAATCATGGCAGCCTGAAGACGGAGGCAATGGGCCCTATGACTGGTGGAAATTACATATGAGATGCGCTGATCACGGGGAGACACAGCTGCCGATGTGCCGGGACCTCGCAAGACAACCTCCAAAACCGGACCCTAATAGCCACACGAGCCAGTCACAGGCGCTCCAGCCTGGAGCAGGGGGGGAGACACTCCGACACAGCCTCAGCACTTGCCCCCAAGTGTTGTGGCTCTGGGCTCTTGGGCCCTCGCGTCCTGATGAGCCCTGAGCCCTGCGCAACTCTTGAGCTGCCACTGCTGCCAACTTTCCCGTCTCCTTGCTGCTTTCCCTCTTCATCCTCCCTTGTTCCTCTCCCCCCTGCGATGCTCACTTCACTCTTCAATCATTCTCTCGTTCCATCACCAACACGCTCTCACTACATTCCGACTGATATACACACACCCTCACATTGACTCCGGACGAGAGAATTCACAAGAAATCCGATTGACGACCTTTCGAACCCTCTGTGCCTATTTTTAGGCTGCCTTTTAAACCCGCGCAGGCTCCCAGGCCGCGCACCCCTCTAGTATACCACCCTTCGTCTCTGCAATGAGTTACTCTGCTTCGCAATCGAGCATGTCTCAGCTCAACACCACTTTTGACCCTGACTACGATTCCTTCCTCAATATCGAGAATGACTTCACACCTGCAACGACCTCTCCAGACATCAAGTCAGTCCCCATGCTGACCCCTCAATCATCCATCCCAGGCTCTGCAACCTTTGCTACGAGCTCGACTCCTACCACGTTCCCGGGACCAAGCTTTCAGTACGATCGGTACCACCAACAGACTGGCATCCCTATTGGCGCCCTTGCCAGCACTTTCAACATCAACAAAGCGACCGGGCTACAATACCATGAGGGAAATGGAGGCTTTATTATGCCCACCGAGACTCTGAACATGCCATTGAGTGACTTGGACGACTTCGACTTCTCCCGCAATCCAGCTGATATGGATTTCGAGACGGATTCGCCAAACGGTCTTCCAGCCCTGTTCTATCCTGACGCAGCATCGGGTCCGGCTCAATTCGTTAGCCCGACCACATTGGTGGCCCAGAACAACACCGCTTCTACCCCCATCAAACGAATCTATCCCGGAATGCACAGTCAGCAGGCGGCTCAGGCCAAGGCCCAGCAGGCTCAAAAGCAGGAACAGATGGCACGACAACAGCAACATCCGCCCCAGACCCAGAAACCTCTCCCGGGTCCATCACCGGCTAAGGCTCAGCCGCCCAAAGACCCCCTTGTTGAAGAAAGCATCTCCAAAGTCTTGAATCGGATGAGGCAAGCCAGTGCTGTCTCCATGTCCGATGAGGACAGCTCCCCCTTGACTGGAATGTCCAATATGCCTCGCATCAAGAAGGATGAAGATGACATGGACGAGGACGAACGTCTCCTGGCCAGCGAGGAAGGGAAGAAGTTGTCTAGCAAGGAACGTCGCCAACTCAGGAACAAAGTTTCTGCCCGTGCATTCCGTTCCAGAAGAAAAGGTACGCCCCAGTATTGTATTTGTTATCTTAATCTCTACTGACTCGGTTTTCAGAATACATTTCTCAACTGGAAGGAGAAGTTGCTGCCAAAGCTCAGGAGGCCACTGATTTGCGTGCTCAGAACCAACAACTACGGGAGGAGAACAACCGTCTCACCGACCTTACTCGGATGTTGCTCTCATCACAGGCCTTTTCCGGGTTCTTACATGAGCTCAGCCAGAGTGGCCTACCGGCGCCGAACGTCCAGGGCAACCCTCAGCAGCAAAAAACTGTTCAGAACAAGCCCCAGCCCCAGCCTGTCAAGAAGGACGTCAGCTCAGATGAGGCTGCTCACAACATGCATCTTCAGCAGCCTCAAGTTGGAATGGCCCTAATTCCAGACACACCAGTTGATTTCTCTGCCCTTCAACCGGCCAATGGCTGGCTGAATGCTCTCCCCACCAACGACTTCCAAGTCTATGCCGTCACCAGCTTACCGGAACTCCCTGTTCTGGATATCGAAAGTCTATCAGGAAAGCCCAAATCAAGCCAGGGCTCAAGTAAGGGGTCAAAAGACACACCCCGTATTCCCGATCTCCCGGCTGAAGTGGCAAGTCACACGGCAACGGCAACGACTCAAGTTGATGAATCTGTCCCTCTCGACAGAGAGAGCTTTGCATTGTACTTCGATCCACCGGTCTCTCCCGATGAATTTTCTATGTCAGATTGTACGGAGCAGGATACGGAACTTTCTGATGAGGAAAAGGCGGCTAACTTGGAATCATTGTGCCACGATCTTGACGAGACTTGTGACAAGGTCGCGCAGCACATGTCGCATATGAGATGACATTCTGTTCTTCTAGCAATGAAGGGAACCCAGGAGGACCGTCGTCAGGGTGATTCAATAGGTTGACTACGTAACAAGAGTTTTCAAAGGCATTTTGGCCCGGCCTTGGTGCCAATGCACAGAGTTTTGAAATCATACCATCCTTCAATATGTCTCGTACTTCCCTCGCATCCTTCTGCAATTCGGTAATAAGGTAAAAGGGTCTGTCGTTGCGATTACTGGCATATGCCGCCTTAGGGCAAGCTACTTGAATCATAAGAAGTTATTTACAGAGTACCAGGTACTCGGTACGTGTGGACACGACAGGCCAGTGTGGGTCATGCAAGGCGGCCTCGCAGCCTTGTCAATCCGCAGTCACTGACGACTTTTTCAATTTGCTGTACAACACCATTCCTCCCATTGCTCTCAACACTTGCGGCGTACGCTTCAGACACTCATTTGTTGTGACTTACTCTTCTACCGTTTTTCAAACTTGATGTATACATACACGGCTCTTTAGGGGTTTGAACTTCGCACCATACAATGTACTGAGACACATTCCTTCCCCACCTAGTCGCCGTGGCTATCCTGAAGCCGATCTCTGGCTTTGCCCGGGCATCTTCTGCGTCCCAGCTCCTCATCAAAGACCGGATTTCCTCGATTCGTCTTTTCTCCCCTTTCTTCGCATCGTACCACTCGACTCGGCTTGCCAATCCCTTCTCCCCCAAATCTCATCTGGGCAAACGACAGCTTGTTCACCTGGGCGGAAAATTTTGTTCTTCGAAAAAAAGAAGATTGATCTGGGATGAAGGAAAGGCTGGAATACAGGAGAGAAATCTTAATCCCCCTCGAACCAGCCTGAGCATTTCTCGCCTGTCTGCTCAGAGACTGGCTTCTCCTTGGTCCTGGCATAAACCCTTGAGACAAAGCTTTCCATCGCTTCAAGTTGGAATCAAGTTGCTATCGCCCACGAGGTCTAGAAGATTCCACAGGATGCATCCCTCGAAGGGGGCCACAGAACCGGTCGGAGTGCGAACGAATTTCCATCTCCAATTCATTACAACTCCCACTTCCGATACTCCAGGGACGTCGCTAGTACTACATTTCGACTCCAAGAGATACATATTTGGGGAGATCACCGAAGGAACTCAAAGAGCATGTATACAACGTGGAATTGGACTTCGTAAAGTTCGTGGTCTGTTCCTCTCGGGAAAGACACTCTGGAACAATGGAGGGCTCATTGGCCTCATCCTCACAATGGCAGATGTACAGCAGTCAGAGGTTGATGAAGACACCCTGAGACGGCCCAGACTGCACATACATGCAGGCCCGAAGCAGCTCCACTCATTTGCATGTGCACGAAGATTCGTCTTTCGTACGGGAATGCCGTTGTCAGTTCATGAGGTCGATGTGCGCAAAAACAGGACCGATCCCAAGCCGATCTATGTGGATGAGCATATCCGCGTATGGGCACTGCCCATTGAGGACCGCTCTACCACTTCACTGCTACACGAGAAACCCGACGATGCCACCGTTGATGAGTTTCAATTGGAAAAAGACCAAACCTTGCGAAAAGAAGTTGTCAACAACATGTTCGACTCTGATTGGAGACGTGATCATCTTCTGCAGGCCAAGCTCAAGGACATCAAACTACCGGCAGTAGTGTGGGTGAGGGATCCCGATACGAAGGCACTGATCACTTATCCCGTTTTTGACATCAGTAAAACTACCCTTACGCCGGACACGGAGGTGCTGGTCCGCAGCCCCTGGCCTGCCTCGACTGTGCAGGAGCTACCACCAGCTAGGGGCTTGCCGGAAACTGTCGCGATGTCCTACATTGTCAAGGGTCATCCTCAGCGAGGGAATTTCGATCCTGCAAGAGCAAAAGCCCTCGGTCTGCGGCCCGGGCCAAAGTATGCGAAGCTGGTAGCAGGACAATCCGTTGAGAGCGATGATGGTACGAAAGCCACAATCACCCCGGAAATGGTCTTGAGCCCAACTCGGCCGGGAAGAGGGTTTGCCTTGTTCGATATACCCTCAATCGGCTATCTTGAAGAGCTCGAGCGACAACTGGATGGTCAGGCAGACTGGATTTTGGAAGGAGTCGAGTCCGCGATCTGGATGACCAAAGGCAAAGTGTTACAAGCGGAGAGATTTCACCAACTGCTTCATAAACTGAAAAACCTGAAGCATGTCATTTCAGATCCACATTTATGCAACGACTATATCGCCTATGATTCCTTCGCCGTATCGTCTGCCAGACTGTCCAAGATCGCGCCGGACCTGTTCTCGGTTCCCCGATTCGATAATTCAAGTGCGTATCGGACAATTATCGATAAACCGATGGTTGAGCTGGGCAATGTCTTCGACGAGCTCCAAATCATACCGGCGAGAAGAGGTCTGAAAGTTCTTGTCGAGCCCCATCTTGCCATTGACGAAGGTGAGGTCGAACCAGGCCTTGATCTAGACTCATTCGCAATGCCCATAGAACCAGCAGTACAAGAGGCATTGCCACATGGCGTGTCATCGCACAAGGCTCCGACTTCTGAGTTCAAAATGGGCACGGATTTGGATGAGCCGGAAATTGTAACTCTAGGAACCGGTTCCGCAGCTCCGTCAAAATACCGCAATGTCTCTGCTGTCCTTCTTCGCATGCCCGATGGGATGGGGGACTACCTTTTCGATTGTGGTGAAGGTACTCTCGGTCAACTGAAAAGGCTCTATAACGCTGAACAACTGGACGACATTTTATCCAACCTCCGGGGGATCTGGATATCGCACCTTCACGCAGACCATCATCTGGGCACAGTGTCTATCCTGAAAGCTGTATTCCAAACCGCTCAGAGACTGTCGGATTCTGGACAACGTGCTCGCTCACCACCTCCATATCTGTTCTCCGAGATCAACATGATTGATTATTTGGACGACTACGAATCTGTTATGGGCATACCAACCGATATGCTCTGCACCCCCATCGCCTGTGATCCCCACAAAGGACTATTCCATCGAAGCAGGCACTTTGAGATGCAGAGCGACCTTTACATCAGTAAATTGCGCACCGTCAAGGTTAGTCATTGTCATGGAGCGCAAGCCGTCTCTGTCACCTTCAAAAACGGGTTCAAATTCTCCTACAGTGGCGATTGTCGTCCCAGTGAGGCTTTCTGTGACATTGGCGCCGGTTCAGACGTCCTCGTACACGAAGCCACCTTTGACGATGGCATGGAGGGCGATGCTATGGCTAAAAAGCACAGCACGACAGGCGAAGCTGTGGGTGTCGCACTGGGCATGCGTGCCAAAAACCTCATCCTCACACATTTCAGTCAGCGTTATCAGAAGATACCCGTCTTCAGTAGTGTGCGAATGCCGGAGCGTGTGTCTGAAGAAGACTTGCTTGACGACGTTGATGCCGAGCTGATGAACACAAGCGCCAATGGCAACGAAGACGGCCTAGAATCAGAGCATCACTCTGCACAAAACGCGGATTCCTCTGCATGGATTCGACCCGACTCCGCTGTGCGTGATCTCAACATCGCTGTGGCTTTTGACCTGATGCACATACGTGTCTCGCAGATTCAACACATGAAAAGTCTCTTCCCCGCAATTTCCAAGATGTTTGAGATAGAGGAGGAAAAGAGAGATCGGGTGCGCAAGGAGGCAGCTGATCAACAGAAAGCGGAGGTAGAAAGCAGGAAACTCAAGAGGCTGCAAGCCATGGAAAAGAACAAGGAGAAGCACAAGAAAACCAACAAGAAAAGGAACGGGAGAGAAGGAGCCACGAATGGGCCACAGAGTCAGCCAGTGTCTGGCGCAGCGGCCAGCAATTCCGACCTCCCCTCTGCACTTGAAGCACGCAAGGCGGAATCCACCACAACGACCAACGGCGTTGAAATCGGTAAGACACGCGACACAAGTACTACCAGTGAGGGTGTGAATGCTAAGCGTGCCCAGACCGGTGACGGCGGCGAGGTGGTGCCAACGTTGGACGTGGCAGCAGGAGGCGGCGTTTCAGCAGACCTCATCCCAGAACAGAGGCCTGGCGATGGTGAGGTACGCGGCACTGAGAATCAAACTGCAGTCAAAAGGCGCAGAATTGAATGATCCGCAAGTACGAGTGGGAGGGAGTCCCAGCGCCTGGATAGGTAGATGGAGCTTAAGCTTGTACAATAAATGACCTTTCCACATGCTTGCCACGAATAGCAGTTTAAACGATTCAATGGTTCGGTAGAGGATGAAACATATTAGTAGATCGGAGACGACTCGGTTCGCTCGTTGCGCCTTGTATGCAATAATATAAGTATCTACCTCGTAACACCTTTTGCACAAGTTTGAGGTCCAACTTAGGAAGAGATTGTCCGAACTTGTATGATTATTCTTACGGGGTATTATTTCGAGACACTCGGTCCAACCACTCCCTTTCCAACCCCTATTTATTCCTTATTCAAAAGGGCCCAGAGGTCTCAAAGATGCAAGTGTCCATCCTTTTCCCACCCTGACTACTACTCGGTACGTCGCACTCGATGCAGGGTGGTTAATTAATTACCTGCCGTGGTCAAAACCAACCCAGATCGTCCCTCTTTGCGAATGACACTCTCCGCTCGACGTTGATTGCACATCGCTTGAGGTCCTGCTGTCCCGGTCGCGGGGATCGCACTGGTCGTAGCGGTCGCTCTGGCTGCTGCGGCTCCTTCGGCTTTTGCTATGCCCACTACTAATACTTGCAGAGCTGCATGGTACTGCTCGATCATGCATGTGCACATGCACGTCGCCGTGGATGGTCGGGACGTCGGACCTTCTTCTGCCGTCGTTATGGCGTTGACTCGTGCTCGTGCTCGCCCTGACGGAGAGCCGTTCGGGAGTCAACCTCTTCCTCGTCGTGTCCGAGACTACGGTCGACGTGGACGCCGTACGGACGGTCGATGGTGATAGAAATGAGCCTGAGCCTGAGCTTCTGTCTCGCGAGTAGGCGCTGACCACTTCGCCGTACAGATGAAGGAAATCTTCTGTCGAGGACACCGGGCGTCTCCTCGGAGGGGCCGTTGACGGTACATGAGATCGGTGGGGCGCAGCCTCAGAAGTAGTCGATTTGGATGGTGAAGGTATTGTTGTTATGCTTCCTGAATCTGCGACAGGGCGGCACACATCATCGTACAGACGGAGGAACAGTTCTGATGCAGACGTTGGAGGCGTGCATGCTCCCGGTCCATGTCCCGGTCTCGACAGAGTTTCGGATGTGGTGGTGGGCGTAAATGGAGTCGGGTCGAGGAGGTCAGTGTACGTCTCTGCTGCATCGCGTCGGGAGCGAGAGTAGTAGTCGCCTTGGCTTCCCCAGCAGTGCTCGTCCTCGTGCTCGTCAACCCTGGCCAGCCGTTGTCTGCTCCGAGCGGCATAGCGCTTCTGTGTTTTGGACGTCGCCGTTGTTGCGGCAGAGTATATGCTCGAACTCGACGCCATGAGAGGCTCTGTTTCCCAAGAATCTCGCGACGAGACTATTGCGCTGGTGGACATGCCAGAGAACGCTCCGTCCAGTTGTTCATGACCGCCTCTGCTGTCTGTTGGACGAGAGTAAACAGTTGATGGTAGCGTCTGCTGTTCTTGTTGCGATGCCTTCCACTGTGACCTTGGAGATACGTAGTCAAGCTGCTCATCATCCTGGTCTGTCGAGTCTGTCAGCACCTGCGAAGCACCAGTTAGTGGATCTTCCACAACGCTATACATTGATGCGCGTTCAGTCGTGTAGGAGGAACAATGTCCGTAAGGACTCTGGCCTTTCGTGGATGGGTCGCCTGAGACAGAGCTGATAGTCGATTCGAACGGATATTTGGCGTTTAGATGCGATTGACCTGGAAGATATGTCGTGCTGGTCAATGCCTCGAACGCATCCATGGCTTCAAGATCGGCTTCGTTCGGTTCTCCTGACAGATCCTCTCCGGCATGATTGTCGCGGGTGTCTTGCACGGTGGCTGTCTCTGCAGCCTCGCGCCATGGAGGACCCGGGGGATTTGGAACGAGATGACAACTGTCGGCGCCCTTGGCTCTTGTCCTCCTACTCTTCGTCCTGCTCAGCTTCATGTACTTGTATTTCTCCTTCCTCAACGCTTCGATGTTTACCCTTACCTTCTTCAACGCCACGGCTTGCTGCTCGTTCTCCAACAGGACCGTGTCCAAGTCAATCTCTTGGCCAGTCGCCCTTTCAACGCACCGCGCCAGCACGGCAATCCAGACCTGCACCCACAATTGGAGCTTAGGACTTCCATGCATCGCAATGAAATTTTGCGTCGCCCTCGACCGCACTGCCCACCTCAAGTCCAGGAGGATTTCTAGATCGGATGTGAGACGACACAACATGCATGCGCGGCAGCGGTCACTTTGGTAACTCCACTTGGAATTTTGGCTTGAAGTCAAGAAAGTCTTTTCGTAGTCTTCCGGCGTGAGCCACAAGGCGTGCAGCGCCCGGAGTCTCATCACGCGAACATACTGCTCCGGAGAAAGCAGATCGCACTGCGAAATGAGGTTGTTGAGACGAATCCCCACCTCGAGTTGGACATGGTGCAGCACCACGTCCACAACGTCGTAATGGAGGCATTTGTGCACCTGGCAGAGATGACCGCGAGGCGGCAGGAGGATCTTCTCCAAGCGACTGGGTCTGAGAAATGAAGGCAGCGATTTTACCCCCTGGAGAAGTCGCCGTGAGAGGGCTTCCGGAGGTTCGTTGGGTCGAAACTGCAGGAGTTTCGCCAATGTTGGGACGGATCCAGGTGGAATCTCTTCAATATACATCTTGTCAGTTCTTCTTCTGAGTGAGTGGCTGAAGAGGATCTCTCACCTGAGTCGTGCTAGCCGCTTGAGCTTCCTAGTGCCCAAACAAAGTCCTTCCGTAGAGACAGATTTCAAAAAAGCCAGAGACAAAGCTTCAGAGCTCACTGTCAAGAGACACTTCGATGAGATGTGAAGAATAGGCGATGAGGAACTTTGGGAGAGCTTGCATGACCTGTTGGAGATTCAATTTTTTATGCCTTTCCACAAACAATGGAACAAAGAAAATGTGTTGGATAAAGGAGACAAAAGAAGGACCGCGATCCTTTTCATCCGTCGAGGCATTTCAATGTTGAGCAGCTGCGGAAACGACTTTGCTTTGTCCAGACAAAACATTGACAATGGGAAGGCACTCGGTAATGGCTGGCTGTCGGGGACTGCCAGCACTGCAGGTTTCGAAGATCAGGAGTGAGCATCGAAAATGAAGCGAGAGGACAATTCCTTGGTGTTAATTCGAGTATGCAAATACAGCACCACCGTGACCTTTGGGCGCCAGCCTATCTTTTATACACATTACCTGGATTTGCAAGAACATAGTGAAGGCACATAGGCCCTTCCCCCCAACTCCATCATCTTTGAGCACATTCTTGACTCTTGCCTTGCCTTGTACTCACGAGAAACAGTTTTCAACATGTACCATGAAAGATTTGGGTCGTAACAATGAATATTTTATACAAAGCTGTTCAATGCATCCCGTCTGCATGTAGGATTGCCGGACTCCTGCTGTGGATGCCTGCAACGCGATCCGATATTGATTTAGCGTCAAAGCCACTCTTGCGTCTGGTGCTCCGCCGCAAGGCTTGTTTGACTTCCTGCTCTTCCTTTGCTTCCTCCTCGAGCACTTGAGGCCCACCATTCGCTGTGTCGTCAAGGACCTGCCTCTGACTCGAGCGAGCTTGGTTCTCTGCATGGTCAATATCAATGTTTGGTGAGTTAACAATTGAAGCACGGTTCGCAGCGGCATCTGTATCCACTTTCTTTTGGGCTGCAATCCTATCGCGTTCGTAGCGGGCTGACACATCTCCACCAGTCCATGCGGTGTCAAGAAGACGGTCCCAGAACGTGAAAAATGGTTGCGAGAAGTTGGTCTTGATACCCCAGCTCTGATGGTGCACATCGTGATAAGCCGCGTTATTCGAGGTGATGTGTTGGAGAGGATCCCATGGAAAAGCATATCCGCAATGGTCATCGACCGTCTTGATTGACGAGATAGTGAAAAACCACATGCCTTGTCGGATTGTCATCCCGGTTATCAAGTAGGCCACTCCCGTCCCGAGCGTGTCGAGCATGAAGCCTTCCACAGGATGATTGTAGAGTGCTCCATACGCATAGGGAACGTACAACCGATGATGCCGAGAATGGAAGGTGGTGTAAAGAAATTTGTTCATGTGCATGGCACGATGAAGGAAGTACTGCCATGTGTCTACTATGAGGGTAGCGACAGTAAATTGGATCAAAGGAATGCCAATCCAATAAATCGACTTCGCGGCTGTCAATTCCCACGATGCAAATGACGGGGTCGAGTAGATCCCTCCGGTCAAAGCGCCCGCAAGTTGAGGATAGCTGTGTTGCAATCTTTGACCCAGAGATAAAGCATCCAAGCCGACGCAACTGAGTAATGTTGGAATGTATCTTTCGGTGAGGCGCAGACGCTGG
Source organism: Fonsecaea multimorphosa CBS 102226 (assembly GCF_000836435.1). Classification (NCBI taxonomy): domain Eukaryota; kingdom Fungi; phylum Ascomycota; class Eurotiomycetes; order Chaetothyriales; family Herpotrichiellaceae; genus Fonsecaea; species Fonsecaea multimorphosa. Next base: position 358,499 of record NW_015971658.1, on the reverse strand, counting down.
GCCCAGACGGCGATGTCGTACTCTTCTTTACCAATCGTCTCGACAGGGTCGAAGGAAGCAATAATCAATCCAAACGCCGTCTGCACTATTTGCTGTATAATAACATCCCTAAGGACTTCGAATCTAGTGACGTGGTTGCGTTTGAGGACCTCGGCTGGAGTGTGCAGTCTGTACTCCGAGAACAGGTCATAGGTATCCAAGATATGGAAGAACAGTGAGACGACCCAATAGGCAATGACAGGAGCGAGGAGTTGGAGGAGGGGATCTGATACTCCGGGTATCATAGATGGACGGGGTTTCAGGGTATAGGAAGGAAGGGCAGGTAGGTCGGAGAACGTTGCATTTGCCATGCTGTTGGATATGGGATGGTAGTAGAAACAAGGACGATAATCGACGTAGAAATTCAAAGGCAGGTATATTAAAGATGCGTGCGGGAGGCTCGGATGAATATGCAAGGTTGGCCGGGGTTCGAAGGAAGGGGGCGTTTAGAGGGAATCTCTTAGCCCGGTAAAGGGCCCAACAAAGGCAGAGTTAAAGAAGTAGCAGAAAGTGAAGTATGAGAAGAGTACCGGAAGTGAAGGAAGTGAAGGAGTGAATTGAAGACAAGATGGATAATGTCAGAAGAGAGGTGGAGAGACTGCAGAGGTGATCAGGATCAGGATCAGGAGTTTTGGTGACGAGCGAAATTTGCCTCTCTCCTTGCGTCGCAGTCACGTGGTGGTTCAGCCAGTGTATATCACGTGTGCCAAGGAGCGCGACTCAAAATTTTTGGTAGCAGCGGGCCCCCCACACCGCAGTTTATTAGGTGGCACTGGTGGATAGGCATTCACAGGCCAGATGCCCTTGGATCTCGAACCCCTCATCAACCCAAACCCAGGCTTGCGCTCATTCTTTTTTTTCCTTTCGCCTGGCCCTTTCTACCTTCAAGCGCAGCCTCTCTCCATTAGTTTCCTTTCCTCTGTATTCGTTGCAGCGCTTGATTCAAGATGATCATTTACAGGGTACGAAACCAACGCATCCGCAAACCTCGGATCCTTGTCACATACCCCCGCCTGATGAACTAACAAATTTTGTATCAGGACATCATCAGCGGCGATGAGCTCGCGTCCGATACCTCCAAAGTCATCGACGTTGGTAATGGCTTGTGGGAAATTGACGGCAAGATGATCACAAAGGGCTCCGAGAATTTCGGTTGGTCTCGTCCCCATACTTTGCCCCCTCTGCGAATTCACACTAAACTCTTGGGATCCAGTTCTTGAGGGTGCCAACCCGTCTGCCGAGGGTGAAGACGCCGAGGAGGGCACGGATGACACCAAGGTCACGGTGCTTGATCTTGCGGACCAGTTTCGTTACCAGAAGTTGGAAGGTGGGATGAGCAAGAAAGCATATCAGTCCGAACTCAAGAGTACGTCACAAGTCCTGGGCCAGGATTCGTCAAGGCTACAGAATTGACATTTGCACAGAATACATGAAGGCCCTGACGGAGAAATTGAAGGAGAAGGGCACGCCCGAAGAAGACATCAAGAAATTCCAGTCCGAAGCACCTGCTGCAGCCAAAAAGATCTTGGGGAACTGGGAAAACTACGACATTTACCAGGGCGAGTCAATGACCGAGAACGGAATGTACGTCCTCGTCGACTTCCGTGAGGACGGTATGACGCCATATGCAACCGTGTGGAAATGGGGTCTGGAAGAATACAAGGTGTAAGCGAAACAGTCATGAGGCTCGATTCCTTGGAAGAAGCATACGAGGCAAAATGAGATGGCCCAAGATGTTGAACGCGGTACATGGCCTGCGATAGCTCATTATCGTCCAAGCATGTCACGAAGAATAGAATGCGCAAGTTGCTCCCTTGCCTCAGTTCATGTGCTTCAATCCAGCAGCCAAACCACATCCCGACACAGTGCTGCGCAGTCTCTCCAGCAAATCATGGGTAAACTTGAGCCAGAAGCAAAAACTAGCCAGGCCCAATGCAAGCGTCTCGTCTAAAACCTCAGACATGTGCTAACGGCTCGACAATCAGCAATAATAGCGCTAGAAAGCGGCCAGGCTGGCAAGAACACTAGATGCCTATCATCAAGCGGTTATTGGTGGTGGCCTGTAGAAAGAGAGGGGAGGTTCCCCCGCAGCCATCTAGCAGCCAAATGTTGGACTCGGCCTCTCGTTTAGAGGGCTGACTGCCACTCCGGGTGCCACTGACTGGAGAGCCTGTTGTTGAAGAACGGCCCTTAATGGATTTGGTCGGAGAAGAGGGGCGGGGCATGCAGGCAGCGCCTTTCCACCTGCACGTTTAACATTTGCTCTCGAACCGCATCCAAAAAACTTCTTGTTGTCCCTTCCTCTGCGCCTCCCTGTGATCTCCAGAATCTTCGTATGACTGCTTATCCTTCCTGTGCCATCTAGTAATCTTTACTCTCTACTCAGGCAGAAGCACTTCTATCTGATGAACATCTAGGCGCCTCTGCACATCCTTCCCTCCCCACCCACCGAGCCGGCTGCTGTCACGACTGCTCCAAAACTGCTCTCGTGCTCAATTTCCGCATCAGAAAATCTACCCTTTGGGCCGCCTTTGATCTTCCAGGCTCCGGCATTCGGCTCACATGTCACAATAACAACATTGTCTCCAGCCCAGTATGGCTCCTTTTCTCCGCTGCATATTGATACTTTTGGCTCTTATCACTGCGACCATCTCCGTCCCTACAAGCGAGTCCTACTCTCATCCCTCCTCTCAAAACAAAGTCGGCTTCATTCCCCGAGAAAGGCCGACAGGGTCATTCCGCAGGCTTCGAGATGCTATTATCGAACGAATATGGTCTGTTCCGAGCAGATATTCCCACAAGTCCTCATCCATATCCGGAGCAGCCAGGGCGCCAGAAAACTTCCGCGCTCGCTATGGTGGTGACGTCGTCCTCCGTTTCCAAGTCAAGAGCGAAGATGAGGCGAGGGCAATTTCAGAGGCAGCGGATATCTTATACTTGGACATATGGGAAACAACCAACGAATGGATCGATATACGAGTAGCAAAAGAAGTGGTCCCCTCCTTTGTTGGTCTTCTACCGCCGTCCTTACACGATTCATACGTTCCCTTGATGCACGATCTGGCCCGTGCCGTCTACGACACATATCCTGAATCACCTCTCGTCAACGAGAAGATCTCGAGCCTCACAACCCCACATGACTGGAGGATGAAGGGCAACACGCCCCATGATCTATTCTTCCAAGACTATCAACCGCTGTCGGTCCTATATCCTTGGCTACGACTGCTTGCCTCGCTCTTCCCTACACACGCCTCACTGATGAGTATTGGCAAATCGGCTGAGGGTCGCGACATCCCCGCGTTGCGCATTGGAGCGCAGATGGACAGTAGCTCGGCAGAGTCGCATGATTCCAAGCATACAATACTAATAGTGGGTGGGAGCCATGCTCGCGAATGGATCTCGGTCTCGACTGTGGCCTACATCGCCTACAGCCTCGTCACACGATATGGCCACGTCCAGTTTCCCGAGGTTACTAAGATCCTGAATCACTTCGACCTGGTTTTCGTTCCCGTGCTGAACCCTGATGGATACGAGTATACCTGGACGTCTGACAGATTGTGGCGCAAAAATCGACAGGCCACTTCTATTCCGTTCTGCGCAGGTATCGACCTCGACCGCGCCTTTCGATACGAATGGGACGGTTATGGTAACTCGGACAACGCTTGTAGTGACGACTATGCCGGCCCCGGACCGTTGGCTGCAGTCGAAGCTCAAATGTTGACTGGGTGGGCTCGAAACTTGACCGAAAACAATAATGTCACGTTCGTGTCATATCTAGACTTCCACTCATACTCTCAGCAAGTGCTCTACCCGTACAGCTACACTTGCGATGCAGCACCCCCAAATCTTGAAGACCTGGAAGAGGTTGCTCTTGGGATTGCGAAGTCTTTGCGATTGACCAACGGACACTATTATGGAGTCGAAAGCGCCTGTCAAGGTAGCATGGTCTTTCAGGATCAGGAGAGAAAACCGCGGGTTCAGATCGAGCCACAGGGTGGGTCAGCCTTGGATTTCTTCTACCATGATCTGGACGTAAAACTTGCATTCCAAATCAAGCTGAGAGATACTGGAACTTATGGGTTTTTGCTGCCGAAGTCACACATTCTTCCCACGGGCCAAGAAGCTTATGAGGGCGTGGTTGGCCTAGGACGATGGATGTTGGGTAATCACGGCATTGAGCGAGCTGACGACTCGCCCTCAGTTTGGGGGAGTGAAGATTTGACCGATCATCAGAAGGCAGCGGCCGTCCACGAGCATGAAATGCCAGTCACACTTGAGGAAGAGGACGACGAATTTGACGAGAATGATTTTGAATTAAAACGGCGACGGCGTCGGTGATCTTGCTCTTACAAGCGTGGGTGGCGAGATTGAGGGCGTTTTGGAGGCAAGGGAGGGATGGGTCCATGCCGATTAATGTTTTCACGACCTGCCATGACGCCCTGTATGTACAAACACGGATCACTTCGAGGTCCTTGCTGCCGGGTATATACGAGTAAAGCGTAAAACCCTGGAAATATCCAGGCCGACGCCATATAAACAATTGACAAGGACTTTGGTGAAGAATTCTTTGCTGCTGAATTAAAATACGGGGTTCGAAGCAACGTTGTTCCCTACCGGCCTAGTGTGCATGGAATGACGACAAGTCATCGCCATCAAACGGGCACCACGAGGCCCGCCAGGCCTGCCAGGGGCTAAAAGCACGTCGCTCAGCAAGTACAGAATAAGGTCAAATTGAGGTCCCCTTTTCCCTCAGTGGCTGATTCCCCCAGTAAATTGACCTGTCGCAAGGAGGGCCAGCGGTTACCCAGGTCTCTCGATTTGACAAATGAATAATAGGGGCAGCAGCAGGGAGCGAGGGCTCGTACGGGTACTTCGTCGATGATACTGGTCTGCTGCACTTTGTTGTCATTTCTTTTGAATTTGTCACCTCACTACTACTATACCTCATGAATCTCTGTTCAAAGGTGTATGCCCAGAACCCCACTAGTAGCAGTGGAAGAAACCGTGAACAGCGAGTGCCGTGTGAGCTGAAAGTGAAAGTCAAACAAGTTGGTTGTGGCTGGGGTCGACTTTTAGCGGCTCCCCGAGTCTCGGACCCTGCGAGACTCGAGGCCCTGGCAAGTGCCTGGCAAGTGCCTGGCCTGCCTGGCCACTAGGGTGCCTGGTTCCTGGTCCGGAATCCGAGGCTAAGCCGTGAACAGCATGAGCTGACGAGGCAACGGCCAATCGCCATGCTGTGGCCCGCGGACTTCAAGTTGCCATGCGGTGCCTCCTCATCTCTTCTCATTTGACTTTGGCTCCAATTTGACTGTGCTGGGCAACACGATTCGCTACTGCACCGCCTTTGCCTTGTTTTGCTCTATCAAGATGCATTTCGTGGCAAGTCGTGCCCTTTCTGGCCAATCCTCCATGCAGCTCTCCCGCTTCCAGAAATACCCATCGCCAGGTACCCATCGAGCATCCAGTGTCCGTGCCGTTGCTTTGCATCCCCAGCCTCTTCGCTTGACCCAAATTGACAACCCCGATCAACACTGGCTCTCGATTCGAGCGGGCCCTGTTCTCTCGTTTGCTGAGCTGTGTTTCCCCCCCCAGCAAGGGACTCGGAAATAAAATAAGAGACATGGCCATGAACAAGAAGAGGTGACACGGTCGAAGCCGCCACTGTCAAGTTTCCAGGCTGCATGACGGCTGCATCTCCCGCTGCATCTCCCTCAGCCATATCAAGTTGTTGCTTGCAGCTCATATAATCTGCCTTGTTCCACCAATGCACGAATTTATTCGTCTTCTCACCCTCTGACTGCAATCTTCTCTGCTGCGTACCCTGTGCTACGCTCGACCACTCATTTGCTCTCACCCATAGCCAGCCGTTGCTGGTCGAAACACCACTCACTTCCGCCTCAGTAGCCGCCCAACCCTGGATTGCTCCTGCTCTCCTGCAATCACCAACACCAAGCGCCTGACAAGACTCGACCTGGCACCTTCTTCATCTCTTTTAATTGGATCCAATTCGAAGTCAACACTGCTGGCCTTCGCTCATCCAATCCTCAAACACGCGCGGTCCCTGTTCGTCTCCCCCGTCACTCAGTTTCAGCTCTCTCAAACAAGGATTCCCCATTTTGGCCCCCATCATGCTGCCATCACAGACAACACCGCACATGCTGTACAAGCTGATTTGAGGGCTACCTCAGTTTCACCCTCTGCGCAGAAATAGTGTCCAATCTGGTACCTGCGGATCTCCACATCCCGTGGCGTCACCTCTCAGCCCTGGGCTCAACTATATTTTGTGCAGCAAGGCACACATCTCAAACGAACTCTACCAGGAGACGTTGTGTTGTTCTCCCAGCGGCCTGCGGCCTTCTCATATCAGGCTGCTCAACCATCGTGCTCGTGTCTGTCGGCTGCGTTGTTTGAACAATTTCTTCTTTTCTTTTGTCGTTGCCTCTGACTTATGTGATACCCTGTACTTTCCTGCCGGACAGAAAGTTTTGTTCGATTACTTTGGAACTTGTCTTCTTTGTGACCTTTGTCTCAAAATAAAAGTATACTGGTTGTTCTAATACTTTGGCCTTTCTCGAATACCTTGAAAGATGGCACCAACTACGCTGATGACCTTTCTGGTGTATGTCGTGCCCTCTGTTAACCCCGAAATCAAGCTGACGGCCATGGCAGTCGCAGTCCACCTTCAACAAGATCAGTTCACCTCTACGGTTCTTGGGACAACTTCAGGACTGCCTACCCCATGCAGAGGGATACTCGCACGGGCCCTGAGCACTGGTCAGGTTGCCATAGCTTCTCGAACATCATCTGCGATGGCGACACAACAGTCAATGGTACTCCCAGGCAAGGAGGACTCAAGATGGGTGGAACCTATTGGTACTATGTGTGTTTGACCTTTGTTGGCTCTCCCCAATCTCTTACTTACCAGGCCCTCACAGTACAAACTGGACGACGACATTGAGTTTCATAACTCGGCAGAACCATCGACCACCTCTTGTCCCATGCTTCCTGGCCAGCTTGTCAATGTCTTGAATGTTCCCTTTGCACTCACCAGCAGCAGCCGCTCCCGCAATGACAGTGTGAGCTCAACAAGCTCCGACTACCGCACGATGAACCCTACAGACAAGTTTCTGAACCCGCGGCCAGTGCCAGCAAAGCCATCCCTACCGCGCCTGAAGACATCTCCAACTGTGCTGCAACAGTCGTGGTCTTCTTCCAGTTCCCCTGCGAGTGCTTCATCCCTTCCTAGCAGAAGAGGAAGGTCGACATCCAACACCACACCCTCTCACCCGAGCAGTGCCAATGCTTACAGAGTAGTCCGAATGAAGCCATCCGTTGAGGCACTTTCGAGGTCAACTTCACGAGGAAGCAACCGCTCTGTTGGGATCATTGGTGCTATTCGAGCTCTGACATCACCACGGACGGCGAGTCCTGAGACTACAACAGACCGAGGTCGAAGCCTCCCAGACGATCCGGCATCGAGGGGTCGTTCAAAAGGCGTGTCAGAGCGTAGCATCACCCCCAAGAGGACTTTACTTGGGACAGCTACTTCAATTCCAGAGGTGGACGATAACACCATATCTGAATCTGCGGGAGAGCTCGTCCTACGCCGGCCAACCAACAAGTCTGAGCCTTTTGGGAATTTACCGATATCGTCCTTTGCATATCATCGGCGCCAGCGATCTCTGTCGCGGGAGCCCTCGCCACTCCGCAGCTCGCTTCAATCAGACACTTCTCCCAACTTAGGGACATTTGATGAACCCGTCGTACAGTATCAGCCTTTGGCCACCCTAAAGGAGGTGGCCTCAGCAGCAAATACCCCCGTCTGGCCTCTAACTGCGGTGAAAGTTGGAGGCGAAAAGGAGGCTGATGATATACGGGTGCCCTTTGATTTGGAGAAACGTCTGCCGACCCTACCCAACACGCCATCTTCTGCATATCCACCCAGTGTTGTCGATGAACCCTCCACCAATGATGAAGCAGATGATATTGCCAACCTTCGCAGTCATTTCTCCTGCACCACCATCGAAACAGAATCGTATACGGAGAGCTTCCTCCCCCACGACCGGAGCCGTTTCTCGGATTGGACAGACGGGACAAACAAATTTTCACCACAATCGGAGCTTAGCTCGAGTATTCTTGATTTTGAGCCAATAAGTCCACTACCAGAAGCAGCTCTCGACTTTCCAAGTGACGATCCGATTACCGTTGAAATTCAAAACCCTCAGGACTTTTCAGAAGCAAACACCTCTATTGCCACCAAGCAAGGTCGATTGCCTTCGGCATTCAGTTTTTCAACGGTCAGCTCGGTCGCTTCTTTTACCGCTCCGAACTCTCACGTGGACGTTGACAGCGCCAAAGATGCACATTTCTCCTGGACGGGCTTTCAGCACTACAGCCTGCCCTCAGGAGACGTTGGATCCGGGCCCATGCACAAACCTGCAACGCTTACCAAGCATGTCGCACCTTTGGTTGTGGATGAGAACCATCGTGCAGGCGTGTATCAGTCTCAAATGTCGAGCTGCGACGAGTCAACAATTCCCCATTCCACCAGTATGCAACAACTTCTTGCTGAATTGAGCTATTTGGGTGGAATGATCCAACAGCATTAACATGTGGAGTACACATTACTACGTCACCTGGTTGCAAGTTTGATGGGTATACTTGTCGGCGTCCTTTCTTTTTCTTCATGTTCAGATGAGCAAGAGCTCGGCTGGTTGATCCACCTGGATCTAACTTCATTTACAAATCCTCGATATGACAGTATCAACAGCATATCCCTTGATGGGGTGGAGTTTCGGGCTTTGGGACTAATTAGTGGAACAATAGTGGCTTGGACTTGACGGATTTATGGAGGACTTCTCACATGGAAGGAAGTGGTAACCTCTTAGGAGGCATTGCTGATGGTGCCCAAAAATTGAAAAGGAAGGGACGAGGATCTGGCAGAGCCTCCCTCAGCCTTGCCTCCAATCAACGAGGTTGCTTGAGGCTTGGCAGAATTTCTTGACGACAACATAGACATAGAACAGCCATACTCACCAGTAATTGCCAATATCTGTGAGGACACAGACTCATGAATGATGATGATCTTGATTTGACGACTCAATGATTGCATACTTGGCTCCCCTTTTACATCCGAAGTCTATCCTTTGCGCTTTGCCTCCTTTGACGCGTTCATTGATCGATTGGGCGTTGGCACGCGTTGCTAAAACGCAAAGAATTGCACTCTGTTAAGCACCGCATTCGCCCTAGCCACTCATTATCACCCTCCATTGTAGCAAATGGGACGATTTGTCGGTCTCAAGAACCGTTGATTGACCAAATTCTTGTTGGCCAGCCATTCTACCTGCAATCCACCCGGTGACACATTTTCACGGCGGAGGTCTGCTCTTATCGACCACGCGAACCATACCACCTCGAACCATTGCGGATCGGTCTCGGTTTCAACAATGCATCAAATATCGAAACGCACGTTCACAGACCCTTTCATCCCGTCCCTCTTTGCGTACTGTCCAACCATGGATCTTGTGGTAACGGTCACGACCAAGGGGAGCGTGGATGTTTGGAGGCTGAACGGGCAGAGAGTCTTTGGCTCAAATTTCCCCAAAGACGAAGATGATGGTGGTGACATGGACAGGCAAGCCTCAGCAGAAAGTGGGGGCGGAGGGAATGTGAGGGCTGTTGCATGGAGGATGGACGGTGAGCAGCTTTCACTCTGTGTCCCCCTTTTCACTCCCACTATAGCGTCCATCAGATCGTGTCAATGACCGGTACTGAGGGATGTGGTGCTTCTTGGGTTCAAATCAGTCCCTTCCTACAGATTCAGGAAGAAAGTGCATGCTGACTGTTACGTCGCGACGTCGGGGACGGACGCATAGGTCAAATCCTTGCGATTGCTTGCGCGGATGGCAGTCTATCACTCATAAATACTTTCACGGGCAAAATCTCTCATCGAATATCCAGTCAGAATAAGAACGCCACCACTTCGACTTCATCACAGCTACTTTTACAGACGCAGACACGGAGGCAGAGTTCTAGAGTCTCCTCTTTCCCTGCTTCTCAGACCACACCCTCACGACCGACCATCACAACGATCTCCTGGACAACACACTTTGTCGACCCTTCTCCCGCCACCGTGCGCTCTCATCTCCGTGCGCCAGAGTCCACACTCTCACTTGATCAAATTCTCGGCCTGCGCGCTGACGTAGATAGACTTCTCCAACTGAAAGCCGATCTGCCCCGCGAATTAAGCAGCATCGACGTGGAAGTATCCTTGCCAAGGCTTGCGACATTACCCCCTACCGGTCTCGGCGCGGAGGATGATGTGTTCAGTACGCGGAGCAGTGTGGATGTTGTGTTTCACGGAGGCGGCAACAACGGCTTTGCTGGGTCCGGGGGTGTCGATGCCCTGCTAGTCGGGCTAACTGATAAAGATGGCGGTTGTATGGTTCAGTTGAGGGTTTTTGATTCCTTCGATATAGGAATTGTCAATCTGAAGGGTATTCTCCCTTCAGGACATGGTGCGGGAGGAGCATCAAGGGTGCTGAGAATGGAAAGTCATCCATTCGTGTCAACCGTTTTCTTGCTTATCGAAGAGTCGCCAAAAGATGAAGCTGCCTCGTCGCTGCACCTCCTCGGCCTTGACTTGAGCTTCATCCCGCAGACCGGAAGGACCTTACCTCTTGTGGCGAGGAAAGTCTCGCAGCTAGGTTATCTGTTAAGATACATCTCGCAGGTGCGGACGCAATTGGTCGCCGAGGTCAAAGCCGCATTCGATTTACCGGGCAGGTTCCTCCGTAATATCAACGAATCGCTTGCAGAAGAAGATGAGAATGCGGACTTCACCTTCGCAGCACATCACCTCGCTGTTACTGGAGTTTGCGGCCCGAAACTGAAGGAATGGCTGGTTGACGAGGTTGGAGATAGGGGTCTCAAGCGGTGGGAGAACGCCGTTGGGGATTGTCTTGAGGTGGTGAAGAGGATGACGAGCGAGTGTCTGCTTCCTGCGTTGGAGAGGAGTCTGGCACTGTTATCAAGACTTGACGGCCTTGCCAGATTTGGGCATACTAGTTCGAAGCTTGGACTAGACGAGAAGAAGGTGAATAGGGTGATGGAGACCATCGATGCATTGGGTATCCTTGGTGAGGACCTGCTGCTTGATGTCGTGACCGAATCAAGAGAATTTGCGGCGTTTATTAAATGGTTGAAATGGGAGTGCGAGGTTGAGGCGCTTGAGGAAGGCAGCGAGAGAGCGGAAGAGATGAGGGAGTCATGGACTGGAGAGGGAGAGTTGAGGCTGGTATTAGACTACGTGGGAGGTGCTATGAAGGAGAGTCGATTGAAGAAATATCTCCTAGGAGAGACCAAGGAGCAAGCAGACGGGTTGCTTCCATCCTTTGATGACAGTTCGGATCCAGGATTCTACGCCGACTTCACGAAACGCAGAGCCGGTGGCAGCACGGAAAAGAGCATGCCTACACTGGGCGAATTGGTCGACAAATTACAGAGGCAATGTGAGGCGGTCTTTGCGCGCATTGCAGAAACATTCAGGAAGAGCATCCTCACGAGGTATCTGCAGGAGCTGCCTGGTGAGTGTGTTGGTGAGAACATGGACGTTAGGGTCATCCCCGACGACGCCGATCCTAAGCTGTACAGGCTCTTTGTGATATCAAAGGACCGCCAACGGAAATCTCGTCTTCGACATGTCGTGGTCGAGGTTCCACAGGGAGTTGGAAGGGGTGTCAAGCACATAATGGGGTCGAACTCGCTCGCAATTCCCGAGGTGCAGGAGGTCCTTGATGCGAAATTTATCGACGACAGTGCACTTCTGCTCCTTGCCGAGACCGCATCTGGTGTCAAACTCTACTGGAAAGAGGTCACTGTTGACGGCGAAGGATCGTGGGATGTCCGGCACATTTTCCAGAGAGGGGAATTGGATGGCGTGATGAAGCCCGTTAGGCTTGATGTGAACGGGCGCGTCGGGAGAAGAGTGGTCACTGTCCTTGACGAAAGTGGGCTGGGACTTGTGGTCTTGGACTTGGACGCCGAAGACAATGCTCGCGACGTCGCCGACGGGGACGACGAGCTCATGACGGAGTGATCAAATGGCATCAAGGAAGCATTCAAGATGGTGCACGCCGTTTGTGGCACAAGGCTGAGGTATTGGCCGTAGGAGCTGCCCACGCCATGGCGGGCTCAATTGACTGAGAGGGTTGTCTGTTATAAAATGAGCATGTAGTATTAGCAGCAGTACCGTAGGTTTCAGTGACTCTGTATTACCACACTCGAACATCCCACAACATCGAGGTCGGGCAAGGATGTGACAGGCAGGACGAGGCTGCTCAAGGCTGGCAGATTGCTGGGCCCAGGCGCCCTGAGTGGCGCTACTTGGCGTTGGCAGGCGTGGCAGGGAAAGAGTTTGCACCCGGAGCGTCGGCGGGCGGCCACCAAAAGGTACCTAGGTATCCAGGATCTGGGGCTCTAGGGCTTTCCGGGGAGTGAAATGCTCAACGCAGATGCAGGGCAGGCGTCAGTCGAGGCAGCACCAGCAGTGGAGAGTGAATTAGGTAGCGATAGGGCATCGACAGACACACACATGTAGCGAGCCAGCTGTCTGCTTTAGTCACTGACCTGCACCACCAGCAGATCCGCAATTTGACCACCACAGTCCGACCCTGCAGCTTGGGTGCAGCTTGGGTGCAGCTGGTGCAGCCTTTGACCTGGGCTACGTAAACGATCAGGTTGAGCAGCCAGTGTGCAGCCTGGCTAAGTGGCAGCCCCAGTTAGCGCGAGCCTGACCGCAGTCTATCAACAAATCCATCCCACTTGCAGACTTGCAGTTGCCCTCAGCAAAACACACACCAAATCCGCAGCCCTGCACTGCACTGCACTGCGCACACTCTCAAACCACCGTCTCTTCTCCCTTCTTGACCCGTTCTCTTACCGTCCAACTCGCCAATATCCTTGCCTGCCGTCCCGTCCTACAGGTCGTTCTCTCCTTGAATTCCAGGCCCTGTGTCATTTCTCATTTTGACATCATCTTTGCCTACTGTCTAAATTAGAGCCTGCAATCCTCGTTTTGTCCGCCTTGTTCCTCCCAGACCGCTGCTCGGTCCAGCCATCATGGACGTCAGAGCGGTCTTAGAGAACACCTTCTCTCCCGGTAAGTTTATATCTCACATTTCACGCTTCCGGCATGGCACTGACCCATCCTAGATGCCACAATCCGTGGTGGTGCTGAGGAACAACTCAGACAAGCCCGCGAGGGAAATTTTGTATGTCCATCCCATACCCTACCAGCGACATGAAAAAAATCCAACTAACCAGCGGTTGCAAACATAGTCCGAATACCTTTCCATTCTGTCGAGAGAACTTGCCAATGATCAAGCCAGTCCCGCCGTCCGACAAGCCGCCGGCCTCGCCTTGAAGAACGCCTTCACCTATCGTGACGTGACCAGATTAAGAGAGGTACAGGCAAGATGGTTGCAAGGAGTCGACCCTCAAATCAAGGCTCAGGTCAAGGAATTGGCTGTCAAAACCCTCACTTCGACGCCTCAAGCCGCCAACTCGGCCGCCCAGCTGATTGCGACCATTGCCGCAATTGAACTACCACGCAACGAGTGGCCTGATTTGTTACCTGCGCTCGTCCACAACGTCGGCGCTGGTGATGACAAACTCAAGCAATCCAGTCTGACCACCATCGGCTTCATTTGCGAATCGGACGATGTCGAGCTCAGGGAGTCTCTAGTTGGATATTCTAACGCTATATTGACCGCCGTTGTGCAAGGTGCGCGGAAAGAGGAGGAGAACCAGGATGTTCGACTCTCGGCCTTGTCGGCGCTCAGTGATGCCACCGAGTTCATCCGCAGCAATTTCGAGAACGAAGGCGAGAGGAACTACATCATGCAAGTCGTGTGCGAGGCCACACAATCCCCCGACACCCGAGTTCAAGCCGCTGCCTTTGGTTGCCTGAATCGTATTATGGCCATCTACTATGACAAGATGAGGTTCTATATGGAAAAGGCCTTGTTCGGTCTCACCATTGCAGGCATGAAGAACGATGAAGAGGATGTGGCCAAACTGGCCATCGAATTCTGGTGCACTGTTTGCGAAGAGGAAATCAGCATTGAAGATGACAACCAACAAGCACAGCAAGAAGGATCAACCGAACTGCGACCCTATTTCAACTTTGCCAGAGTCGCGGCACGTGAGGTTGTCCCAGTCCTGCTTCAGTTGATGACCAAGGTCTCCGAGGATGATGCCGACGATGAATACAACGTCGCTCGCGCCGCTTATCAATGTCTCCAACTCTACGCACAGACAATAGGTGGCGACTTGGTCCCAGTGGTCCTTCAGTTTGTCGAGGCGAATCTACGCAGCGAAGACTGGACTCACAGAGACGCCGCAGTCTCATCGTTTGGAGCAATCATGGACGGGCCTGACATTAAGACCCTCGATCCTCTTGTCAAGCAAGCCCTTCCGGTTTTAATTGGAATGATGCAGGATCCAGTTGTCCCAGTCCAAGACTCTGCGGCGTATGCTTTGAGCAGGATCTGCGACTATTGTTCCGACTGTATTGATCCGTCGACACATTTGCAACCACTTATGTCCGCCCTTTTTGCCGGCCTTATGAGCAATCCCAAGATTGCCGCTTCCTGCTGCTTGGCTCTCCTTAATCTGACGGAGCGTTTTGTCGGTGAGGACGGCGCATCAACCAACCCACTGACGCCGCATTTCCAAGATTCTGTGACCTCTCTGCTTGCGGTCACCGAGAAAGAAGGAGGTAACAATCAGCTTCGCACAGCTGCATATGAAGTGCTTGGTGGTTTCGTGACAAACGCCGCTCACGACAGCCTGCAGATCGTTGCAGAACTGTCCAATGTCATTATCCAGCGTCTACAGAGCACAATTCCCATGCAGAAGCAGATTGTCAGTATTGACGATAAGATTACGCTAGAGGAATTGCAAGTGAGCCTTAGCAGTGTTTTGCTTGCCATTGTCCAGAGACTCGAACAGAATATCGGACCCCAGGCCGATCGGATCATGCAAATCAATCTGGAGCTTCTCAACGCCACTGGTAATACGAGCGTCCCTGAAGTTATTTTCCAGATTGTCAGTGGATTGGCGAATGCATTGGCAGGCGACTTCCTCAAGTATATGGACTCCTTCGCTCCATATCTCTACAATGCCCTGGGCAATCAGGACGCTCCGGAAATGTGTTCTTTGGCCATTGGGCTTGTTAGCGACATTGTTCGTGCTCTGGAGGACAAGGCACGACCGTACTGTGATACATTCATGAACTACCTGCTCAACGATCTTAGGGTTTGTCTTCCCCACTCATCTACTCATTTTCCTAGACTAATAACTGTCTCTAGTCCGACAAACTCTCCAACGCGCTGAAACCTCCGATCTTGGAGACCTTTGGTGATATTGCCACCAGCATTGGTGTGCATTTCGAAACTTACGTCACTGTGGTCGCCGGCGTCCTCCAGCAAGCAAACAATGTGTCCGTTGCGAATGACGTCTCGTTCGATATGCTGGACTACATTGTGTCTCTCCGATCTGGTATTGCAGATGCATGGTCAGGCCTGATTCTGGCTTTCAAGGGTTCTGAGAAAGGTACGATGCCTTCTAATACACATGTTTCGAAGCTAACGAAGTTGCAGCTCCCCTCCTCCAAAATTATGTGCAACCCATCTTCGAATTTTTGCAGACTGTTTCTCAGGATATGAACCATAACGAGGGCCTACTCAGAGCTTGCATGGGTATTATCGCGTAAGTGTTAACCCAGGCTGCTCCTAGCTCTTTCTAACAGTTTTCAGTGATCTCAGCGAAACCTTCCCGGACGGATCACTTTCAGATTATTATCGACAAGAATGGATTACCAAGATTATCAAAGAAACTCGAACAGCTCGAGACTTCTCACCGCGGACAATCAATGCAGCACGTTGGGCAAGAGAACAAGTCAAACGACAGACTCAACATCAAGGTACCATCATGAATGCCTCATGAACTTGATGTCGAGAATATCTCTTACCCCCAACACATCCACCTCCCCGGCACCATTACCGCCACCCCGAATTACCCTTGCCCGTTCGCACCCCAGCACCAGCCCCAGCACAGCACATGAAAGCCCCCTGTCAGAGCGCTGATCACCGTTATGTCAAGGTCATTTCTCATCGCAAGCCAGTACAGTAGTGCCAGGACTGGGAAACGATGGCGAACATGAGCCATTGCAATACGGAGAGAATGGTCGCGCGGACGAGTGTCAACAGTCCAATGACCCCCGAAAGCGTAACCGTCTCATACGGCCGTTCAAGAACCCTTCAGCCCTTATGTGGCGCAGTTACTGTTCGACTGGTGAGTCAGATCCAGAGTCGTCACAAGATCTCGGTCGCGAGTCAATGGTGGACGATGTCCATGCCGGATCAGCTCCTCCTATTGATGGCTTTTCCACCAACATCTGGACCGAATATCGAAACGGAAACGGCAACGAAAATCTGGCTCCGTTCGATCACAACTGCGATGGAGACATTGATTCACCTTAGCACCAAGCCTTCTGCAGCCGAAGGTCTACCGAAAGGAAATGGCCGTTATGGCAAAGGCACCTGCAACCGATAGAATTTTGCGGTCTGGGTGCATGCATGGAAAGACAGAAGAGTTCAGACGCAGGACAGGATGATTAGATCTGGAGATCGTTCGGAACAGATAAACAAGACAGCCCCATGATACCCCCTTTAGCCCCATTCCCTCCCTTACTTCTCTCTTTCCCCTTTGCGCCGCTTCCCTTTACCACTCGGCGTCGATTTTTTGCTGGATTGTGGTTGGAACCCCCCGGCTCTGTGCTGCCAGACTTACAGAGAGTGTTGGTTGAGCGATTGTTTGCTCGCCCTGTATCGTCATATCAAATTGAGGCACCAATACTCTACTGAAACTCATTCCCTTCAGGGCTTCGCCTGGTGGTCAGGCTCGATGTCCAGTGGAGGTTCTCCCAAGCATAGAGCTAGGTAGCAATTCAAATCAGATGGTACGAGTTTAGTCTGTCTTGGGCTGTCAAAACCAGTCCAGCAAACGTGAATAACAGCGCGTTAGGACGGATTATCGACGACGACCTTTCATTGACCACATTGCAAGTCGGAATGCAGTCTAAGTGTTCCTTTGTAACGACATGAGTATAGGACGCCAATAATCCATTCGCTCTTATCAGCCTCCAGAGGACCGTCGTATTGATCCGAAACAGAACAAGGGGGGAATAGCTCGAGATACCAGCCCTCAGTCCCTCTACATTCTTTGTCTTCTTTGCAGGTAGGTGCTCGGCCGTCAGCCTCAAAATACGACTTCTCTCGCAATTTCACGATTGTCCATCTACTGGACCTGGACGCACCGTAGGGTGTCCAACTCATAAATACCTCATTTCTCTCCCTCGAATATGTTCTGTCTGGCCAGTGCACATGATCTTTTCCTAGAAAAAAAAATGTGGTCCTTTTCACGTCCCTCTCTCGCACAAGTCTAGCCACTGCAGGGGCTTGTGATGTTTCTTGGTTTGGATCTTTTCACATCCCTTCCGGCTTCTGCGAAGCAGCAGCCTGCTGCTACTGCTGCTGCTGTTGTTGCTTGGCAAAGGTCTCAAACATCTTCCTCGCGCCCTTCCACCACAGCCCCTCTTTCAGATCAAAGGCCTGCTCGATGAGAAACCTCTGGCTCTCATCCGCATACTCGACGGGTCTGCGATAAAACAGCTTGTCCACGACACACTCGACGCTCTGGCCCGTTTTCACGACGCCATCCTCGCCGTTAGACTTGCCGTCTTGGACCACCTGGCCGGTTTCGGAGATGAGTTCGTCGTACGCGCGCACCATTGTGCTGATGGGCGTGATCCATTGCGGCGGCCATTGCGCGGTTAATTCCGAGGGGGTCAGGTTCGTGTCCACGTACGCCGGGTTGATGCAGTTGACGGCGATGTTGTCGGTCGAGTACAGCACGGGCCCGACGGAGCGGGTGAGGGCCAGCACGGCGTGTTTTGTCGCGCTGTATTCCGGGGCGATGGGGAAAGGGTACAAACCGGCGCAGGAGGAGGTGATGACCATTTTTGGGTGGTAGCCTAGGGATGAGGCTGCGGCTGCGGAGGGGGATAGGAATGACGATGGGTTGTGGGGAGCGGGATCGATGCCGTTTGTTGCTGCGGCGGAGGAGTATTGGAGATGCAAGGCCTTCGCAGTGCGCCGAGCATAGTGGACGAACAACTTGAGCCCGTAAAAGACGCCGATCTGGTTGACCTGCGTGCACAGCAGAGGGGGCGGCGTCGGTTCAGCGTCGTCTGCTGCCGCAGCCAACGGATTCGCCAGCGCGATATGCTCCCTCTCCGCCGTGCCCGCGTTGGCCGCGAAGAAATCGACCCGCCCGCCCGACCACTCCCAAGCCTGCTTGAACAGCGACGCCTGCGAGTCCCACGACCCGACGTCCGTGGCGACGAAGAGTACCCGGTCGCTGTGGCCCTCGCGCGCCAGCGACGCGGAGATGGCAGTGTAGGCGTCGGCGCGGATGTCGGCGATCACGACGCGCCAGTCCGGTTTGGAGAGGAGGTGGGAGACCAGCCCGAAACCGATCCCGCCGCAGCCACCTAGTAGGAAGAAGAGGAGGGTTGGGGTTAGGGATTTGTTGTGTTCCTTGAAGGGGAGGGGGGGTGGATAGCGAGAATACCCCCGAACATATATTTCTTCTTGTTGGGGGAGTATATATAAAGGGGCAACATACACACACAAACATACAGGGGGGAAAGCAAGGTAGGAGTATGGGTTGAGCTAGGTGCGGTAGTGTTATAGCAAAAGCAAAGATACGAGTAGAGGACAGGACAGGAGGGAAGAGGGTACCTGTGACTATCGCCGTCTTCATCGTCGTCGCCGACATCTCGACGAGCTATATCTCCTTTACTCCTCTTCTGCGAGGCTGGTTCAAAATGCTGAGATCACAAAGGCTAGCGGCCAACGTAGATATGCTCAAAGGGGTTTCAAAAGGACCGAGGAGGATTTCTTTGAGAGGATAGGCAGAGAAGAGATAGATCGGCCTTTTTTTTTCTTTTTCAAAAAACAGAGCCACAGCGCTTTCGTTGTGTTGGTTTATGCATACTCGGCACCGGGTCTGTGGTCTGTGGGCTATGATATTATATCTATTACCCTTTAGTATCTACCTAGGTACCTAGGCAGGCAGGCAGGAAGGTATCCATCAATTGCTCACTTTCACCGGACCCCCTCCCCTTGGCTAGTCGGTGTACAATGACAAAAAGGCAACTACATACCTAGGTACTACCGAGGTGTCAATGTTCTTCGCCCTTGCTCTGCTTTTGCCCATAGTTTCGGCTTCTTTGGGTCCTGACACATAATTGTCGAGTCGTTGCACCCTTAGCACCCCAGGAAGGATTTTGCCCCGCAGAAGGCTGAGTCTTGCTTTGTTTGTCCTTGGCATCATCCGCGTACAGGGGGCCCTTGACCTGATAAATATGGGAGGGACAGTCGTGCGTATGCTGAGAACACTGCGGGTGGTGTTGATGGTGGCGACGGTGGTGATGGGTGATGGTGATGGTAAACCCTCTTTCGCTCTCCTGGCTCAACAACGGTTGTTCCTCCTTCGTCGAGCCGCATTGCAGGTAATCACGAAATGGCCTTGCATGTACGCAGTAGACTGTCCTGTGTCTCCCACCAACGAGGGTTTCGTGTGGTGCAATCCAGCAGAAGAGAGCGAGTAACTTGTTTGTTGTCCTTGCCCGCCCCGATTGCTCATTGCTCGTTGTCGTCGTCGTAGTCCTTCTGACGCCAAACACCATTAGACTGGGGACTACCCTTCTTCCCATTCCCATGCATTGGTCAAGCGCCCCCTTTTCCCGCCATCCTTGTAGACAGGAAAGACAGGAAATCCAGAAAATCCTGTTGCTGAGCACGTTTGGAACGGTATGTCAAGCCTTGGACCGGTCATGGACCGCCCAAAGAGGCGCAATGGTTTCCACCGCCCTCTCCACGACGGCCTTGATGCGATCTCGCAGCACGGTATTAGCGCATTCCACGTCTAGATTCTCCAGCCAGAGCCTCGCCACATGTTTGTCGAATCGGATCT
Source organism: Fonsecaea multimorphosa CBS 102226 (assembly GCF_000836435.1). NCBI lineage: Eukaryota > Fungi > Ascomycota > Eurotiomycetes > Chaetothyriales > Herpotrichiellaceae > Fonsecaea > Fonsecaea multimorphosa. The sequence continues at coordinate 338,357 of NW_015971658.1, read as the reverse complement.
CCAGTCCCGGCACGGGGATGCCTGCGGCCGCCAGCCGGGCGCGCTCTGCTGCCTCTGCGCGTTCAAGGTCGGCTTCCTCATCTGGTTCATCCGGCACGTCACCGTTGTCGTCGTCGTCCTCCTTTTTCACTCCCTGCGCCCCGGTCACTAGGGCCGTGCCGTCTGGTGGGTAGGCTGTGCGCGGTTTGTCTATAGGCGTGATGTTATCACCGAATTGTTCTTCAAGGAACATGCACAGTCTGGAGAACCGGTCTTGAGGAGAGAGCTTGGTCAGTTCGTTGGTCAGCGTGTTGATGTTATTGTTCTGCTCGTGGCCGTGGTGGGAATGGGTTGACTTGCTCGACGAGTATTTGACGGCTGCCGGGCTGCTCTCTACTGTCATGAGCACCGCCATAACTGCATCGGCGATGCCGTCGTTCATCGTGTTGCCCTCCCATTCGAGTTCGATCTGCTTCTCTCGTCCCGACCACTTGAGAGTGACGCATCCCATAATGAGGAATGTCCGCTGTGGCTCCGCGATAATTTCCTCGTCGGCTTCTTCTTCTGCTTTGATCCCATTTTCTCCATTTCTCTCGTCGGCCTCGACCTTGACAGGATGTCCGTGTCCATTTGGTTCGGCTTTGATGTGACCGACCTCCTCAATGCTGCCAAAGGTGCCTTCCAGAGCCCATTTAATGAGCTCGACCCCAGCTGCGGCTAGAGTAATATGTTGTCGGCACAAAATGGTGGTTGTCGTCAGGCCCGCATATTCGCGAAGATCCTCTGGCGCCATCAAGCTGAGCTTGAAGCCATTCTGTACCAACACTCCACTGATTACTCTCGTGTCGTCGGCTTCGGCGGATGAAGGAGGGGGTATCTGCGCCAGTTTCCCGACAACTTTGGCCACCTTGTCCTTCCTGAAAGGAATCTTGATTTCCGCGCCGTTTTCTGGGCTGTACACTTTTGTTTGATGGGCGTTCGGGTTGCTCGTCAACCGGCGGGAGTTCAGGTCCAGCAGTCGCGATCTCAGCCGTGCGGCTTGAGAACGTTCTCCGTGTACTAGGATAACGTGGGCTGCAGCGACTTGCTCAATGAAATCTACGTTCTCAACCCCAGTAACGTGCGCTGCGAACTGGAACTCCTCGACTGAACACCGTCGAGGGATCATCACCGCCGCATCATCATCTTTGTTTCTGCGACCCATGTTGTGGCCGAGACCAGTGTTTCCCCCGCTCATGATGGCGGGAATCATCTCTGGTTCCGACAGGATAGTCCGGCCCATGGTTCCTTCGATGTTATAACCAGTCATTATGACCCCATTGCGTTGGTCTGGTGCCCATCTCTCGAGTAAGATGCGAGACATGCCTGATTGCATCATGCCGGGCGAAGCTAACATTACACACCCTCCCACGTCGTCAAATCGGTCCAGATTTCGCAGACTGCGCACAAAGCGGAAATCCCAGGGGCCCGCACTGACACCTTTAGCATTGCCAGCGGCTTCGGCCTCGGCCATTCTCTCTCGAAAGATGCGTTTGATGTTGTCGTTCATCGCATTAATATACGTCTGGTATACAACCATGCATTTTCGTGCCGTGTTGCCGGTATAATAGATAGGAAATTTTTGAAGGTCCGAGTGCCGTTGCCAGTAGTCCTCGAGGATGAGCAGCAGTTCTTGTGCTCGACCAAGAGCAAATACTGGCATCAAAACCTTCCCACCACGGCCCAAGATATTGGAGACAGACTTGAGAAGAGCAGTTTCCCGCTCGGCGCGTGGAGGCGCGTTTGAGATGCCGAACGTGGATTCTGTGATGAGGACATCGATCTTGCCCACACGCGCAGCGTTTGGTACCTCGGCAGCCACGAGATGTCGGTCCTGTTCTCGAGAGTAGTCCCCAGTAAAGAAAATGTTGAGTCCAGCGATATTAATCAAAAACATGGCAGCTCCAAGGACGTGGCCGGCCGGATACGGTGTTATCCGGACGCCTGACACCGTATGCGTTGTGTAGAAGTCGATCGTCTCAATTTGAGGCAGAGTGGAAATGTGATCAGCCTCGGTGTAGAGCGAGGTTCTTTGATCGGAAGTTGACGTAGTATTGCTCACTCGGACAGAGTCCTGGATAAGCCATTTGTAGATTGCCTTGGTTGGATGTGTCATGAAGACTCGCCCTTTGAAGTCGGTTTTGGCGAGCACGTAAGGCAGTGCGGCCGCATGATCCAGGTGAAAACTGCACAAGGGTACAGTTAGCTTTCAATTCTGAGCAATCTGGGTCAAATCCTCCCGGCAGCTGAGCAATCAAGGGCAGAGACGACTGGGTTGAAGCTGAAAAGGAGGACAAAGGGGCAGGAACAAGGATCTTAGGTGAACAAGATTGTATTGGTGTCTGCCTATAGGTACAAGATCTCTCGAGCATGACCGTAGAATCCAGCCGCTTCCAAACATGCAGCCGCTTATGGATGTAGAACACCAAGATCCCATTTGTTCTCTGCTCCATCTGCTCAAATTCGCTCTCCAAAGCAACGCAATCGGAAAAGGAGAGGTTCACCTACTGGCTGATTAACAGGATGTCCACGGTGCTGAGATCAAAGTCGTCAAAGTAGGGCATTGCCGACATCCCTTCTCGACCTGTATGCATGCCAGCATCAAGCTACACTAATGTCAGCCTCTGTTTGATCCGGTGATGTCTTGAGCGCCTCACCATCACAGTCTTGCCCTTGTACTGTAGGATATGACACGATCGGCCAACTTCTTGACACCCACCCAACCCAATAAACACCAGCTCATCTGAAGGATCTACTGGCTCATCATCTTCGACTGCGGTCATGGCCGCTGCTTTTCTTTTTGCGGCCATGCTTCTTACGAGGGTCGGCGGAGTTGCAGACGGGAGCGTGACGGATCGAGGAAAGGGTAGGATAGGATGAGACACCCTTGCATGGATGAGATCTTAGATCAGAACATGCCTCACACCACCGAAATCGGGTTCTTAGTATCGTGTCGACTGCCTGCCATTCATTGGTAAAGCGCGAGACTCGATGGACAAACGCAGTGCAGTAGTGACAATTCGGGCAGACGACGGAGCAAGTTAATTGATACTTGTGAATGCGTCAAGTTCTACTTTGGCGAGGGTGAAATAAACAAGCGCAGCACGTGACTGATTGCGGCCTTGGGTCCTGGGTCGCTTGTAGGCAGCCCTTACCCGCAGTTTTACACTTTAACCATCATCGCATCACTCATTCACACCACTTACTCTTGCAATTCTAATCCCGACAGTCTCCTCTTGCGTATCGGCGGACCCTTGGATGTCGACAAGGTGGAATCAGGCATGCTTGGCACAAGAAGGAAGCCGAGCGTGAGTCGACGCTCACTCGGGATCCAGAGTCAGGTTCAGAGAGACAGACACTTCGACGCAGACAGACGCTGAGGTGGAACTGAAGGCAGACCCTTCATCAACATGGCTCACTCGCCGCCTGCGCCATCGCGGCCTCCACTCCCTCAGACACAGACGTCCTTTTCGCGCAACTTCAGTTCTGCAAATGGCAGACCCAGCCCGCTTGGTCCCCAGTCACCTCCGTTAGCCATGAACAACTACTCCTCACCTTCGCCTCAAGCATTCTCGCCTCAGCAATATTTTCAGCCGCCAGCTGCTAAGAGACCCAGATTGTCTCCCGATGTTCAGTCACCTTCTCCTGCCCAAAGCTTTCCTCCCACCCCAACGGCCCAGCCAACCACTCCGAGTGGAAATGCTCCCGTGAATGGCTCAGCCGTACCATCCACGGGGCAAGGATTAATGCCTCCTCCTCAGCGTCCGCCCGACAAAGCAGAAGATCGGAACTATGAAGATATTTTGGTGGGAACCGGCATAAACATTGAAGAGGAGGCTCGAATGCTTGTTCAAAATGACTACTTCGGCTCTTCTCGGACGGCCACTACTAGCAGCTTTGAATATCAAAACAATTCCTTTCCGCGGCCCGGATCCAGTGGAGGCGCAAGCGCCCCACAACAAGAACAGGGAGAGGAACTTCCCCAGGAACATCAGCCGTCAGAGGAAGAGATGAAAGAGAGGAACGAAGCGCGCGCCGACTGGGAAGCGTCCAGATACAGCCAGTATCCTCTGTGGGACATGTTTTTGTTAGGCGGAGCGCTCAACGAAAAGATTCGAAATATCAGCATCACCGAACATTTGGTTGATCCACAGTCTGGAGTGCTAGTTAATACCCAAAAGCATATGCCCCCGCCCACAGTGCGAGTCAACGGGCTGGAAGGCGCCTCGCGCATCATCGACAAGGGGCAAGCTATTCTCGACACTGGGCAGAAGGGTGAGCGACTTTCGGATATCATGAAGGTCATCAGTCTGGCAACACGAGCTCGGATGACTGGTTTACTGAGCGCCTCTTCGAGACTTGCAAAGGAACGCCGGCAGCATTCCACAGGAAAGGTACCGGAGGAGTGGCAAGATATAGCAGTTCAAGCCAAGCCAGCAACCGATGTCCCTGACGGAGCAGCCAGCCCAGCAGCCAGCTCCAGCTTAAAGCGTGAGATTGTTGATTTCGCCTCCCTCTTCTCTGATGCTGACCCGTAACTAGGCACACATTCCCAAGCAAACAGCGACTCCCCATTTCGCCATGAGGAGATACCGGGTCCTATACGTCTAATATCTACATTCGAAAAAGTTTCACAAGCAGAGAGGGCAGCAGAGGAAGCGCGCCGACAAAAGAGAGCCAAACGAAAAGCCGCCAAACAAGAAGAAGCAGGCGCAACAGCAACCGAGACTAATGCGACGCCGGAGGCTGCCACTGTTGCCAATCTGGACGCGGAGAAGAAGACGACGAAGAAAGAGAGGAAACTAGCAGAGAGCAAATTCTCCGAACAGCAACAACACAAGTCGGCCAACGAAGCGGCACGAATGGCCGTAGCGGGTTTATTTGGCAGTCGCTTGGGCGGCAAGAAGTCAAGAACTTACGACTGGATGAATGCTGGTAAAGCAGGAGGAAGTCCTGCGGCAACTCCAGGCAAACCGCCAGCGTCAGCTGCACCGTCGACAGCGGGGACACCGGCCCCTGATCGAGCTCGAACTATTCCAAAAGAAAAGCAGTTTGGTAACTGGGATGAAGATAAGGACGCTAAGATCCAGGCCCGAGACGTGTTACTCGTGCTGGAGAGCGATGGGCGCGCCTCACGTTCATATGTGAGAGGCCTCAGCCTTCCGGAGAAAACTGATTCTTGATATGTGCATTTCTAGATTTTGCAAGCACTGCTTCAGGGAGCCATTTTACGGCGCGCCTTTCATCGGAGGAGCGATCGGCCAAGCCTACTGTAAGATAATGGGATTTTCATAAAAAGAAAACAAACCAAAACGGATAAAGAAGCCAAATTGAGGTTTCGAGCAGAACCGAGCAAGCGCACAGAGCAGCAGGCAGAATGACAGTTGGTGGTGGCTGTATTGGCATGAAAGGAGATCAACGTATTTGGCTTCTGAGATCATCTTCAGCAAAGTCGCCGTTGGTTCACGTCAGGGCTGAGTTGAGTGTGAATTTGTCCAATTTAGACTAGCGCAATGCAGACTATCATATCGTGGCAGGCCGGGGAGGCAAATAAAGTGCATTGGCTTTGGTTCGGCGAGAGTTCCAACCTCAACCACGCACCGACGAAGTCCATTCGGGTCTTGTCGCATGGGGTGATCGCCATGGCACGGCAATTTGAGGTGGCGGAAACTTGTCATCCCTGCGATGCCTCCTACTTTTCCCCGACACCGGAGAGGAGGGAACGTGCGGAGCCTACTTAACGCATTACATTGTATTCCTCTCACCTTTTTCGATTCATGAGACAAATTAGCAGAATACCAGGAATTATCACTGTGCGCAAGAGACGATTGTCGTGGTGTGACGAGGGGGCGTTATTGGACTCCTCCCGGTGGCTCAGCGTCACTCACTCATTTGCCGCACAACTTTGGGAACCCCCCTGGAGGCCTGATAAGCGACAACGACTAGTAGGCCAAAGGCGCGTGGAGGGAGGACTTGGGGCCACTGCTCACCAATCCTGGGGCTTGGAGTGAAAAATAGACGCCAGTGACAAGAGCGGTGCTCAAACCAGTGTCTGCGAGTCCTGACTAGAAGGCAGCGAATTGCGAGGAGACTGGGAGAATGTTTGGACTATTCTTGAGTACTAGGAATCGCATACAGGAGGATACCTACCTAGGTAATACGCGTGGAAGGGTCTAGATAGTGCATCCTGCGGAGAGCAGACAGCGGACGTAGGCGGTGTTCTGGTTAAGATGCCAGCCCTGGGGCCCGGCGTTGGGGCACGGGAATGGTGGTGTCATTCGCCCGTGGGCAGCCCATGATTCGGCCGGCTAACTAGACGCAGTTCTCCATGTCGATTGCCCACTGCCCACTGCCCAGAAACAGACCTGAACCCTTTCTTGCTGGCCCTGTAACGTGAAGTGCGCTATGACCGGCCTGGTTAATGGCACACTGGATCGCTGGGCGCCCGTCAAAGTGCAAACCTCACTTCACCTCAGTCTACATCATCGTCGTCCTCCACCCTCTGGTTCTTTCTCAACCTGACTGGCATCAGTTTTATTCTTCGTCATTGCTTCAAGTCTCTTCTCCCTCGTACCTCTCTACCGTCTCCTTGATCGCAGAAAAAAATGAGCGTGGATCTGCTGCTATAGGCGTTTCCCGCCTGAAGTTGTGCGTGTCCACGTTTTCACCCGATCCTCGAACTCCGCCTCGACAACGACCTTCTGACGTCCATCCTCCCTCCTGTGGTTCTATCTCATCATCTGCCACCTAAATCTTGTCCTTTTCACCGCCCTAGACGAATTTCGAGACCAAACACACGACCATTGACCCCTCTGGACCCTCGCATGTTGCTCAGGGCAGTCGGCAACATCTGGGTTGTCGAGCCACTCCCACCGAAAACAGGCCTGAAACACCATGTCTACTCCCTCGATAGCAACAACCCTCTTACCTGCTCACCATAGCCAGTATGGTTATGCCCATCAAAACCTATATTCGCCGAGTACCCGCCCTTACCCCACTACCAACACACTACCTGCACCTCAGCGGCTGAACACTTCGTTTCATTCCTATCCCAGTACCGCTCAGTACCAGCGACCTCAACCATCCCCAGCAATCTCTTACAGAGGGCCGTCACACGCTTCCACAATGCCTCCGTCTCAGTCCACCTCCACCCTTTCCGATGCTCATCTCAGAAGACAGCCGGACTGGAGTGAATTTTACAAGAACGGGATCCCGAAAGAAATCATTGTTATTGACGACGACAGTCCTGAGCCTCAAGGGCCAGGAGACGCTTCGAAAAGGCAGCAGGGAGAAGATGCCGGGGGTTACGGTTCCAACGCAGGCCGGAAAAGAAAAGTTGATGACGGTTACGAGATCGAATACACAGACAGCCCGACATATTCGACGCACCCGGCCAAATTTGGTGCATCATCCTCGTCCGCCTCTTATCATTCTGGTGACCGAACCACTTCTCTCCAGACCGTGACAGCGCCAACCTCACTTGAATCGTATGGCAGCAACCCTGCTAGCAACAGTTATGAAGATGTCAGAACAGGACAAAAGCGGAAACGGGTAACATCCCAAAAAGAGACTCGAGCACAAGCAGCAAAGAGAAAACAACAAGAATCTGCCCCGGACGCTTTTGAAGACTATGTCCCCCCTCCAAAACCTCTGCGAAAAGCCGCGGATGTTCACGTCCCGATAATACGTGATACAGAAAGGCATAAGAATATGAAAGTGGATGATGATGATGGACATTACATCGTGACTCCCGGCACGAAGCTTGCTGACCGATGTGAGTATTATCATCTGCGGATGGTTTGGACTCTTTCTGACAAATTTGATAGATGAAATTATCAAGCTGCTTGGGCAAGGCACTTTTGGCAAAGTGGTCGAGGCTTTCGATTCGCGAAAGAAGACAAAATGCGCCGTCAAAATTATTCGATCCGTGCAGAAGTACCGCGATGCTTCTCGGATCGAGCTGCGTGTGCTTTCTACACTTGCTCTGAATGACAAAACCAACCGCAACAAGTGCATCCATCTACGGGACTCCTTCGACTTTCGGAACCACATCTGTATAGTTACGGACCTCCTGGGACAGAGTGTGTTCGATTTCCTCAAGGGAAATGGCTTTGTGCCCTTCCCAAGTTCGCAAATTCAGAGCTTTGCCCGGCAGTTGTTCACAAGCGTCGCCTGTGAGTGCCACATTCCTCCCTTGTGAGAGGTCAACGCTAACCTTGCACAGTCCTGCACGATCTGAACCTCATCCACACGGATCTCAAACCAGAAAACATCCTGCTGGTTCAGAACGCCTACCAGACCTTTACCTACAACCGCTCGATACCTTCATCATCTCATACAACGTCAAGAACTGCTCGACAGCGCCGAGTCCTTCTGGACAGTGAAATTCGCTTAATAGACTTTGGCTCAGCCACCTTTGACGACGAGTATCATTCCTCTGTGGTATCGACCAGGCACTACAGAGCACCTGAAATCATTCTGCAACTGGGATGGAGTTTCCCTTGCGACATTTGGAGCATAGGGTGTATCATTGTGGAGTTCTTCACGGGCGACGCATTATTCCAAACGCACGATAATCTCGAGCATTTGGCTATGATGGAAGCCGTGTGCAACGGCAAGATCGACGCCAAATTGGTCAAGCAAGTATGCTCGGGGGGTCGTGGAGCCAACGCAAACTCCGCCGCCAAGTTCTTCAATAGAGGGAAGTTGGAATATCCCAACAACGAAACATCAAAGGCATCCAGAAAATATGTCAAGGCGATGAAGCATCTTCATGTACGTTTTGGGCTTCTCATGCCTGCTTTCATTTGAAGAGGATACTGACAGTGATTCCCAAACAGGAATTCATTCCCGCCTCCAGCCCGTTCAACAGGCACCTCCTTGACCTGTTAAGGAAGATTTTCGTGTATGACCCGAAGAATCGGATCACGGCAAAAGAAGCCCTCAAACATCCTTGGTTCAAAGAAACCCTTGTTGATGACGGTACTGAAGCAATTCGGATACGCGAGGAACGCGCTGTTCAGACCCAGGCCGGCCCAGATCCGAAGCGACCGCGAATGAATCAATAACAAACGTCGGCGCGCTACACTTGTACCTGCAGAGATGATTGTGTTAATGACGACGCTGCGGAAAAACTGTGGCTTCCGCTCACGACATAGCCTAACGCCATGGCCTGATGCTACATATGTCGGAGTCAAGAGTGAGGACGATGCTAATGATTGATTGATCGGATTTGGAAACTCAACAACGCAACTACATACTGGATTGCTGCTGCGGTCTAGCGGAGAGCGTTCGAACCTGTGGCTGCCAGAAATGCTACGCCCACTCGGTGGGAAAACTCGAGCAACAGGTCCTCCAAAAGAAGTCAGTGTCAAGACAACCCTGTAGGAGTACAGTGGGTGGAAAATACATTTGTTTCAAGTGACGAGAATGGGTGATCCGACTCACAGTGAACCCCGACAGTCACTTGGTACCACTGGACAACCTCCATGTCTTTCCAGGCCTGGAACGGAGGGAGGAGGAGGAGGGAAGCCAGTGCAGAGTACAAATTTTGAATGGAAATAAAGACTCGAGGGGGCTAGACATGGGGCATGATCGTTAGCCTTGCTTTACATACCTAGCGATAGGGCGGCTGTAGCTACATTACCTACCTACTGATAGCGAATATCTTTCCCTGCTCCATGGCAGACAGTCAAGGAACATGTGGAGAGCAGACCGGAAGAAGATGGACATTTACGGCCAACAGAAAGCATGAAGCCTTCCTTCCTATAGCCCGTTCTTGCTACCTGCGTAAGAGTGATATTCTTCGACTACTTCTAGCTACACAGGGGTACCTCAGCCTCGAGAAACCGTCAACATGTATGGAGCACGCACTGGGTCACGGCGTAGGTTGGCAAGAAGGCCGAAGCTCGGAGCGCACAGTGTCGAGGGCTTCTTCCCTTGTACAGTATGATTGGTTCGCCGTTGCGACCAGGTTTGTGATCATGAACATGGTGTCTCCTGAACCCCTATTATTCCGTCGTGGGAAGGCGGCCCTGTTTCAGCCAGCAGCGAGGAACACCTCAGATGCCTTCTTTCCCCCACGGAACTTCCCCCACGCCGTCTCTGGTTTGGAAGTTCAGGTATGTAAGCAAAGTCTCGGGTGATCGCCACTCCTCAAGCGTTCCTGTTGTGCCTGTCATGTCTTGGAACGGCGGCTTGACGGGTGGGGAGAAAGCGTAAGCCACTGACCTCAGTACGTGTATGCCGTCGGTGCCTGTTGCGGGAGTGCTGTCTCCCAACAAGGCGGAGCGGTTGCAGGTGGTTGCGCATACGGATATGATGTCGCGGTAGGAGAATGGTGTCTGTAGAGACCCAGAGCCCAATAGCCTCCGGCATATGTGGGGATGCAAGCCTGTAAAAATGGAAGCTGATATGGGTAGGGATATGCAATGCATAGGTGACGTTGCACAGAACCACTCCTTTGCGCGTGGACATTCCAGACGCTGCCATCTGGACAGGGTCCTGGGGCATATCGGATCTGGGTACCAGTACCAGGGTGAATGTTGGGAGCAGGCGGAGATGATCGGTGCTGTCCTCTCGTACTGACGGGAATAATCGGTTGCTGAGGAGGCTGCCCATACATGTGCCTGGCCTGGTTATTCGGAATAATAGTCTGTATTTCATGCCGATTCCATGTCTGTGACTGCAACGCTCCAGGAGAACCAGGCTGTGGTAGAGTTCGCTCAGCTGGCTGCACAGATGGTGAGTTGTGGTGGGTGCATGATGGCGTGGAAGATGATTGGGGGTTCGGCGGCCTTCGCGAGATAGATGTAAGAGCAGTTGTTTGACTAAGTCTGCTGGAGGTGGAAGGCGAGCTAATCGCCCGTATGGCTAAAAAATCTGACCGAAAAGACGGGGCATATACTGACTGCTCTGGCTTGTAAGGATTGCCTATACTTTCGCGCCACTCTGCGACTGTAGGCTTGTAGGAAGGAAATCTCGACGAGCTTGAGGAGCAACGCTGCGCACTCTCCTGGGGAATGAAGGTGGTATTGTGGTGTCCACTGGTGGGTCTGTCGCTCCCCGTTCTGCCTGAGTGCACAGCGGATGGGCGTGGAGATGGGAACTGGCTGGAGCCTTGACGGTCATTTTGAATATTGCGCTGTTCTTGACTCTTGCGCTGCTCAGCTATACCGCGCTGTTCAGCAATCCTGCGCTGCTCAGCAATGATCTTCCCGTGCCTGGCCCGTGCCGAAGAGAGTGCTGACATCTGGCGAGAGGAAGGAGGCGAGACTGCTACCATTTGGCGGGAGGAAGAAGGCCGCTGTGATTGTTGGTCGCCTTCGCCAGAGGCCCGGGAAACGGTTTTCTGGCTACTCATCGTCCTTGCTGACGCTGCCCCCGAGCGCGGACGCGAAGAGGGTTTCTCTTGAGCTTGATATCTTTTGTTGCATCGAGCGGTACCACAACGTGACCTCGCACTGCTTCCCCTGCCGGAGCGGATTCCAGAGCGCGCTGGAGAACTAACTGAATTCTTCGATTCATGGGTTCCATTAATTTCCCGATCCTGTGAGCCTTTACCTTCTGTTCGTTTCTCGCCATCCGCGGGGGCAGCCGCTGTATCGTCCTTTACATCTTCGGCTCCTTCTTCCGCCTCGTCTGCATGCGATTCGTCGTCATCTGTGACCGCCTCTCTGGCCGGCTCCGTCTCGGCTCCCTCTCGATCACCCTCGGACGTTTTGGCCGCGACAGCTTCGGTATCTGGTTTAGTCAGTAGTGCGGCGCGTGCCCGATCTCGTCTGCTCTTCCGGATGGCTTCAATTCGCAGGTACTCGTCGTGCATGAGCAGCTTGGCCAGGCCAAACCAAGCGCTGTTACGACTGTCGCCGCCAATCCAGCGAGGTCGTGGGATTTCTCTCGGCATCTTCGATGGAGATCGATCAAGTGTTCCGAGTTCGGCAAGCGATCGGGAGAAAAAAGAACTCGTCGCATGTGGGACATGATCCGCTTATAAGGCATGGCTGCTCAAATCTTTCACCTACCGATATATATATTGACTCACTTGGGTCCAAAATGACACCAGCCCGTCAATGAACGACTGACAATGACACTCCGAGATGAATCAGTGCCTCAGTAGATCACTATTGTAGTCTAGGCCCGCGTCGTTGGAGATGAATGAGTCGCGCAAAAAAGAGTGCATGAAGGTCGTGTTTCACTTGCTGTGTCAAGCCTGTTTGTTTGACTGAATGCCACAAGCACATGTTACCGTGAAGCACTGGTCATTATTCTTGTGCGTGCATGAGAAGAAAGGGAGTCAGTCACTGTTCAACTGGTGGCCCCCCGTGTGTCAATGCTGGAGGGAATATGAGGAGCGCAGAGAGAAGGGAGGCAAGGGAGGTTACTAGTACCAGGGCGTCCGGCGCAGCGGGAAACAAGCCTTTTATTAGAGTTTAGAGTCCGCGGGCGGCGGGCACAAGCGGTGACTAAGCCGCAGTGGCAGTTGGCAGTGGCAGTTGAGTGGCTTTGGTGGCTTGGCATCTGACGTGGGAAACTTGAAGAACAATAATACGACGTATGAAATAATGACAAGAAGAGCCAAGGCAAATCTTGTTTTTGAGTGAGCCGACTGTACCGAGTAGTTGGCTTCCCAAACCAGTACTCGCACACCTCATATAGACACTTAGGTAGGGTCACATGGATATGGAGCGCCTTTACAGTATTTAATAATGAAGTCACTGCAGAAGCGCCCCTCGCGTGGTGGCTGATGGCGTCTGCTCTTGGATTCCAATTAATTAATACGCTGATGTTCCGCTCTTTCCCGGCCATGCATCAATGCGCTTCTTGCTCCCTCCGCACACAAAATCCCGCCGCACAGCTCGATTCACCCTTCAAAAGTCCATCATCCTCATGTCTACCTAGTGTGCAAAGTTCATCTTTAATCTCTTGAAGCTCCACCTCATTCCAGCTGCTGTTCGCTTATCAAACGTCGTAGTCCTGCATCCTCGGCTACGAAACCTGGATCTCGACCCTGACAAGACCCTCAGTGGCTTCATCCTGCAACCCAAGCATTTTAGTCCCCCCTCGATCCTCCTCGTACCTCGCTCACTTCCATCATTATTGGAGCGATCCTTAGCCGGCTTCCCTCATCTTACCTACCTCAGCAGCCCAGCCTCTCCTTGACCCAATTCTTCCTCAGTCAGCCTTCACATGAACCGTCTGTGGTTATCGCTACAAAATCCCTGACAATAATAAGCACTGTATCTCAGCTCAGAATTGGTCCTCGTCCTACGCGAGCCATCAGCCTTATATGACTCGAGCTCCCCTCCCCCGTACTACAGCTACGGCGCAATCCACAATCAAGGAAGTAACACTTGCTTCATTCTGAACCACCCAACCCACTTTCAGCTTACATGCCTTCATGAATCCGCCGCCCAACGATGGAATCACCCCATGCTCCTGGGACGGCCGACCTCACTTCCGCTCACGGCCAAGACGAGGAATGGTCCCCTTTAACAGATGGCTTCGGGGGGTTTGTTGACATTGAAACTCTTTCTGGTGGCTATGGCCAAGCACCTCGACTCGAAACCCAAAATCTGTATGACGACGATCTGATCGGCGTCAGTATGAGTCGAGCTCAAACCCAGATGAGATCTCCAGATACTCCTGTAGCCGAAAAGGCCAGAGCTCTCAATCTGCCTGTTGAATACTTCCACAGAATTCTAGCACTGGCCGAAGAACCTGAGAACGACAATGACAGCGACGAAGCAGACGACACCCAGCCCAATGCGCCGCATGCTAGCCCGAGGCCACCTGCAGACTACCAGGATGATGCCGGACGGTCCGCCTCTCCTGAGAGAATCGAAACGAGAAGCTCTTCACACGATTCGCTTTCCGCGAACCAGCAATCACGATCCTACAGCTATCCCATCAATTCACCAGGCCTCCCCTATGATAGGACGTACCCATCCCAGGCTGCAACGGTGGAAGATGCAAAGCATCTTGCAAGGCCGACCTGGGAGTACCAATTCCCACCACACCCAACCCGAAAACCACCTACGCCGCCTGAAGGCGGTCAGATTCCCCAGCAGACTCGACGTTCTGAGAACGATGTTTCACACATTGATAGCCTCGAAGAAGGGGCCCCGTCACCGAAACCTCACAGATCGTCCGTCACCAAGGACCTTTTATCCGGGGCTGGAAGTGAGCGAAGGCGTAGTTTGTCGTCGGCTCCAACGAACTTACTTTCCAATTTGCGAAAATTGTTACCAGACCTTCCATCTGGACATTTCAGCAGAAGCTCCATATCGCTTTCTTTTCTGCCATCGAGCAATGGTAACTCCGGGCAGCAGAGTCCTGCTGGCGGTCAGATGACACCAACTAATAGGACATTTCGATGGTCTCTTCGCGAACCACTTCAAAGGCGTAATACTGACACATCCCGCAATATGCAGCCAGACCCTGTGCCAGCTCACGACCTTGTTACTGTGTCGCGCAGTCAGATGGACGGCAATGTGCAATCGCTGCTCTCCCCGACCAGCCCGGCATCCAACGTTAGCCGGGCACGTTCCAACTCCGAAGGATCTCTGTACATAAGGAGAAGGGTCTCCGGTGTCTCAGCGTACGACGACATCAGCGCGTTTGCCCACGTTACTGATATGGCAAATTCTCGATTCAAAGCCATTACAGACAGTTTCCAGAATTCGACACTGAAAATGCCTCGGCTGCCCGCACTCCGACAAGTAGCGAAGCGACGCACGTCGCCCGACGAATCGAACGGTGAAATCCCTCCCGGAATCGACGAGGCTAGCGGCGATGGGCAAGGACAGGCTCACCAGCACGCTTCGGTCAAGAAGATACGGAATGCAGCAAAGGGCGTAGAGGTGGAAACTCCGCAGCAGCGAGCGCATCCAATATTGTCACACGCTCTTTCAAAAACCACTGGTGACATTGTTATCTTGGGCGGTTATAGGGGATCAATCTTGAGATCAGCACAACCTCCTCATCGACAACTCTGGGTCCCCATCAAGGTTGGACTGAACATCCGCAAGGTAGATCTTGAAGTTGGTTTGACGCGCGAGGATGAAGAGCGCATGGAACAGACCATTATCCCATCTGGCATTCTTTCGCATATCGGCCCGATCGACATTTGTCGAAGACTGCTCAAACATATGAGGAAATGCCCCAACACACGTGAGAATAAGCTGAGAGTCCACGACTGGGGCTATGATTGGCGACTATCCCCGGACCTTCTCAGCAGAAAGTTGATCAAGTTCTTGGAATCACTGGAGTGCAATCAGCCGGGGACTCCTCACGAGAAACGGGGGGCCACCGTTATCGCACACAGTCTTGGGGGGCTGATCACACGGCATGCTGTCAACCAAAGGCCAGAGCTTTTTGCAGGTGTGGTCTACGCCGGCGTTCCGCAGCACTGTGTCAATATTTTGGGGCCGTTGCGGAACGGCGACGATGTGCTTCTTTCTTCCAGAGTCCTCACAGCCCAAGTTAATTTTACGCTTCGAACCAGCTACGCTCTTCTTCCGGAAGATGGCCGCTGCTTCATCCAGAAGCACACCAACAAGAGGTACGATCTGGACTTCTTCGATCCGCACGTCTGGGACGAGTACCACCTGTCCCCCTGCATCAACCCGCCGATACCTCGCAGTCTCCGAGAGAAAGAAGATCGTAGGAAGAGTATAATTGGAGCCCTTTCCGAAAGCATTTCGGGGTCCACCAAACGTACTTCGTGGTTTGGAGGTCAAGGTCCTCCGGGCCAATCCTCCCATCAAACGGATCCCAGAGAAGCTCTTGAAGAAGCACATCAGCATGCCGTGAACAAGGCCTTGGAGGCGGGTCAGGACACGGAAGGTAATGCGGAAGGAATGGTTGGACCATCCATGAAACAATCTCACCACCGAAACAGCATTGCAACCGCCGTAACAATTCCGAAAGACCTTGCAGAAGATTATCTGGATCGTACGCTGGCGGAGGTGTCGGTCTTCAAACAACAGTTGAAGTTTAATCCTGGCCACCAGGAAAGCAATCTCTACCCACCCCACGCGTTTATCTTCGGCAAGACGGTGCCCACCGTGTACGGGGCTAGAGTTGCCAATAAAGAAGCGATCAAGTACACGGATGCATTCGATGATCTGGCATTTGCCGCAGGAGACGGAGTGGTGCTTGCAAGTGCAGCGCAGCTACCAGAAGGGTACCGGTGTGTCAAAAGGGGCAGAGTGGAGAGTGATCGGGGACATGTGGGAATTATGGGCGACCTCGAAGGCATGGGCCGCTGTTTGGAGGCAGTAGTCGATGCCAGAGCAAAGGGCGTTGGGTTAGGAAAATCATATGCTCGTCACGCAAGGGACTCGAGCGATTCATGAATTGATGACAGTGATGAAAGGTGGTAATCGTGGATTTGGATACGCGATACCTAGCGAGTCTTTTTGCTTGTACAGCTTCATCTCTTCACAAACTTGCGGTTTGCATTGAAGATTGCCTGGGAGAGACAGCAGTTCGGCAGCATGCTCATCTGCACTGTGCAGATGGTGGTATGCCATCAACATATATTGGGCGAGGCTGTAAGGATCAGGGGCAACGACAGAAGAGCACATCCCAGGACGAAGCCACGACACCTGCCAAGTTCAATATTAGGTCTCGATAAGCATTTTCCAGCTCCCCGCGAGTACGTCACATTCCCAGTTGCTAACCACAGCTAAGTAGACGCATGATCCAGTCGGATGCTTGGGCTCAGCAAATCAACCCCGCAGATCCAAAAAGAGGCGAAAGAGGGAAAAAAAGAGAAGGAAAAAGGAAAATTCAATCTCAATAAGCTACGCTCAGATTGTAATAATACCGAACATATCCTACCTAGGATGCAATCGCTCTTTGTGTCCTGCCCACTTATTGTGTCCGGAGGTCACCGATGGATGAGGAAGATAAGTACATAGCTACGTAAGATAGACTGGATTTAATTCTTCTTTTCCTTCCGCCATGTAACATTACTGGCATTTTCCATTGCTACTAATTCTTTTTTTTCCCTCTTGCTTTCTCCCGCCGTTACTCCCTTTGTACTGTGTGTGTGTGTGTTTGTACAATAACAACAAAGATTAGACTGGGGACTTTTTCTTTTCTAAATCCAACGGTCGTGGGGGTTTTTTCCCGTGGACAAATTCCTTTCGGATATCTTTGGTCTACAGGTGGTTCTGAGCGCAGAAGGGCACGACTGTCAAGGAACGGAATAGAATCCGAAAGAGAAGAAAGAGAAGAGACGGAGGGAGGAAGAGAGAAGGCCGGGATTTCTCAGCCCCTTTTTTACCTTGACACAAACGTTCCTATACGTGCATAGGGACGCGGGACGGACGGTGGTTTTTCGATCGAAAATCCCTCCACCACCACCACTACCAGCAGGACTTCATTGCAAAAGAAGGATCCTGAATCAGGGGCAACATCTCCCCCATCCCTTGGGTTCACGACAAACCGGGTACGTCCAGGAACAAGGTTTTTCAAGAAAGAGAAATAAGGGCGTGGGAAAAAGAAAAAGGGATCTGATTTTCCCTTTTTTTTCGACTTTTCCGGCGCCAAAAAAAATGTGTCAGGGACATATGCACGAGTTCCTCCAGGCTCTGCCCAAGTGCGAGCACCATATGCATCTCGAAGGTGAGGCTATGGCCCGGAACCCCTCTTTTCATATTTCAATAAACATTTCTTTTGTGACTAGACTGGAACTACCTGGTATAAAGGGGCATAAACTAACAACGTCCTTTTTCCATGGTTATATTTTGTAGGCTCTCTCGAGCCGTCGCTCCTCTTCGACCTGGCGGCGCGGAACAACATCTCTCTACCTTCCGTGGAGGAAGACCCGTCGTTCGAATCCATCGACACCCTCCTAGCCCGGTACCGGCGATTCACCTCGCTCGACGACTTCCTGCACTACTACTTCATCGGCATGTCCGTGCTCATCACGTCGGGAGACTTCGAGGCCCTGGCGTACGAGTACTTCCGGCGCGCGCACGGGGACGGCGTGGTTCACGCCGAGGTGTTTTTCGATCCGCAGGCGCATACCGTCAGGGGTGTCCGCTACGGGGATATCGTGGACGGGTTCACCGCCGCGCAGAAGCGGGCCAAGGCGGATTGGGGGATCACGTCGGAACTCATCGTGTGTGTCCTGCGGCATTTGCCCGTCGAGGACGGCGCGAGGATGTACCGCGACGCGATCCCGAACCTCGAGTCCGGCGTGATTAAAGGTTTGGGGTTGTCGTCGACGGAAAAGGGGAACCCGCCGCACCTGTACCGGGACATCTACGCCGACGCACTCACCCGCGGGTTCAACCGCACCGCCCACGCGGGCGAGGAGGCCGGGGTCGACTACATGGCGTCGGCGGTGCACGACCTGAACGTGACGCGGGTCGACCACGGGATCAAGCTCACCGAAGACGAGAATGTGATGCGTCTGTTCGCGGACCGCAACATCATGGTCACCATGTGTCCGCTCAGCAACGTCGAGCTGCGCTGCGTCTCCCACGTGCGCGACCTGCCCATCCGCACGTACCTGGACAACGGCGTCAGGTTCAGCATCAACAGCGACGACCCGGCGTACTTTGGCGGGTATATCCTCGACAACCACTGCGCCGTCCAGGACGCGTTTGGGTTGGACAAGAAGGACTGGGAGAAGATCGTCGGCCACGCTATTGAGGGCAGCTGGTGCAGCGATGAGAGGAAGGGGGAGCTCAGGAAACATCTCGCCGAGGTCATGGTGAGGTTTCAGGACTAGAAGAACCTCTACGGGCTGGAGTTCGAAAGATCCCGAGTCGGGGCCACTGATTCCTTTCCTCCTCTTCCATCGAGGAAACACGGATTAGAAAAGCGCAAGACAATCAATAAGCAAGGGGCGAAATGCAAGGAACCAAAAAACCCGAGGAAAATACGTTCTTCCAGTCTTGTATATATACTCTCAGAGTCTCGATCTGGGCGGCCGCGCCCCCTTCCCGAGGAAAGGAGCACACGAAGGTGGTCAGCTGAGGTGATCGAAGACTCGGTAAGAATGTGTGCACAAAGACATGGATAGGCGGAATAAGACGTGGCTATCACTGCGAATGGTAGAGAAAGAGTGTATGGTGTCTGACAGGAGCATTGGGAGCATCAGGAGAACATCTGCTAGCTCGTTGGGGAATGTGAACTTTTGGGCATTTTCATCCTTTGGAAGCTCTATATTGCCCATCGCCATTGCACTCTTGCACATCGGGACGTAGTTCAAACCTTGTTCGACCGTCCCAGAGCGAGGGCCCCCTTTTCACTTCAAAGGCATAGCTTTATGATAACTTACTTCTGCACATATTTGTCGCCAATGCCCCTCTGGACCGCTGGTCTCGCAGCAATCCGGTCAATCCACTTGAGCAGGTGCGGGAAAGGCTTCATCTCGTCCGCGCTGAATCCGCTTCTCTCCCAACCTTTCACCCAAGGCCATGTCTTGATGTCTGCTACCGTGTACTTGCCTTTACCAGGACCGGCCAGGTAGTCGCGCGGTTCGCCTGTGAACCGACCCGAGAGGCGGATTTCCAGCACGCCGTAAACGCGGAGGGTTTCGTTCTTGTAGCGGTTGATGGCGTCTTTGATGTTCACGCTACGTCAGTATGGACGATGCGACTAGAAGGCAATGCCAGCGCAGATGTCACTTACAGGGAATCTTCTCGGGTGCCGCCCTTGAAAAGTGGTTCACTTGTCCCTGATACGGGGCACCTCCGCCGTGCCAGAAGAACATCCACTGCAGCACCACATTCCGCTCCAATTCATCTTTAAAGCCAAACTTGTCCTCCTTGTCCGCAAACTTCAACAGATACAACAGCTGAGCGCTGGTCTCGATGATGGGGAAGGGAGGGGATTGCCCGTTGTCGACGAGCACGGGGATACGTCCATTGGGATTGAGCCGGAGGAACCACTCTTTCTTCTGCTCATTGGTCATGATGTTGATGAGGGTGGTGGTCCACGTTGTGCCATAGACATCCGCGAGTTCCTCGAGCATGATCTGCGTGGCTTGACCGTTGGGTGTGTTCTGGGTGATGAGGTGCAGACCCTTGGCCTGAGACACCTCGACGGGTGTATCCGCGATGTAGAGATCGTTGGACATTTTGGATAGGATCCGCAAGGGCCTTGCCTGGAGCAGCGAGGTAAGGGAACAGAGGAGAGGTTTGTTTATGCGCGAACGGAGATGATTAGGCGGTAGCTCGGGAGGTGGTTTCTTGAACAGAGAACGACAGGATCCGAAAGAGGTCCTCAGCATGGGAAGGAAAGGAATGGAAAAGTAATCAAGGAGAGACTCGCAGGTATTTAATGAGCGGAATGGCGCAATACGCCTGGTGTCAAATGTCTGTTTCGTCTCACCCGGTCAATTAGTAATGTATCGCAGGCACGTCAATGGAGGAGGGGCTCAAGAGAGGGGCAGTATAGAGGTTGTTGCAGTTTAGAGATTCGGAATCAATGACGGCATTTCGTGTCAACCACCGGACAGTGTGACACCTGCACAGCTACCAATCGATAGCTACCTAGGTACCTACTAGGTAGGTAGGTACCTTCGACTGGTCCACTAATAACTGCGCAGTGAGTTACCTGGTAGCTACTAGGCACTTAGTACCGCCGAGCGCGTTCTCGCTTAGCCCCAACTTTCTCTAACCCCCCCAGCGCCCCAGTTGGTTGCCAGTGGCTCCTCACCTTCATACAACCCAATAGGGAAGTTCAGGCCTTCCACAAGCAGGCCTCGATCCCTCTTCCAGCATTTCGCACTACAGCCTTCCCACACTGATTCAGTCCGCAACCCTAGATACCTAGGTATATATAACGTTTGAGGCTGGGTGAGCTACCCAATCACCCACTTCGTGATCCTGTAACGAAAAGATACCAGTGCAAGGCTGTGAAACGCAGGCCTCAGAGGACAACTCGCACCCCTCAAATGCCCCCAAATATACTATCCAGGAATATCAAACTGTGAGCTGTCTGAAACGTCACTCAATCATGAATACTAAGATAACCGAGCCGTAGTGATGGTGGCCGTATCATAAATGGTTTCTGAAACCTTCCTCGCATGTTCCTGTACCTGTCAAATGTAACTCCAAGGGTCATTCAAGCATGCGGCTGCTGCATGCCGATGTCCATGCGTGTATCCCTCATCCGTTCCAGAATTTCTCATGTAGACCTCGCTCTGAGAAAAAAAAAACCGTTTCCCTTTACAAAAAGTGTTCGGATGTGGCCCAAGAAAACAAAGACCGGGTATAGAAAGCCATTCCAATCCATTAATTAGTTCCAGCCCCATTCCCTTTTCAATTGCATAGCCGTTTTTCCTGTGGGCCAACCATGTTCGTCCTTCAACCTGTCCAAAATGCCCAGCAGAGCGCGTTGTTCGAGGGGATCCGAAAAGTACTCGCCGCAAACAACAACCGCCATGTACGCCTGTACCATCGCTGGCTGTGAGGAAGCATTGGATGCTGCTGTCCCACCCAGAGACATTGCAGTCCCACACAGTCGAATAACTATATCGTGCACTTCATCCGCAATCCTCTTTTGGGCTGCTGTTACTCCTGGCCCGATTCGCGGTATGTTCGGGTTGTAGACTGTCAAAAGAATCCGCGCCAGGTCCAAAGCCAACAATCCCGTGGCGTGGACCTCCGCCATATACCAAATGTGCGGGAGACATTCTCCCTTTGAGCGATCCGGCTCCTGATAATGGATAGGCGCGAACGACAACGGCTTGAATTGGTCCCATTGTATCTCGAAGTGTCGAAGCTCGTTCCATCGTTCAGTCTGGGTCTTGCCAGTACCGCCGTCACCACCAAAGCAGAATTGGAGAACTTTGGCACAGTGGTAAAGGTGTCGATCGGACCAGATGAAGTCCTCTGCTTTATCGAAACCTTGCAGGATCGTCCATGTTTCTAGAGGTAGCCGGACAGGTCTTTGCCTCAGGAAGGCAATTGTCAACTCTTGACGGAGTGCCACTCGGAATGAAGCATGTTGAAAGCTTTTCAAGTAAGCCAGAGCATTTTCAAACAACCCGATCGCAGACCCTGGTCTGAGGTACTCCGGATGTTTGTCATCGTCCATCATATAAGCATAAGGATTCGCTTGAGCGTTCACAAACAGTTGAAAGGTATGAATGAGGGTCTTGCTATCTTCATTGGTCAGCGACGGATCAATCTCTTCATAATATCGCAGAATGACTGCGGCGGCAAGCAAGTTCTCGTCTCGAACATGCTCTGAGTCGCTAGAAAGTTTGATGAGGTACGCAATACATGCGTTATGATATTTGACAGCAGTGTCCTCGGTCAATTTGGGAAGGAGTATATTTTGGTACTGGATGACACCGTCTGTCGTCTTGAATCGAGGGAGCGAAGCAAGATGTCTTGCTGCCAGCGTGAAAATGGCATTCAGTAACGGAGGACATCGCCTGGCACGTTGGGGAACGGCCAATGTAAAATGCCTGGCTGGATCTCCCACGTCGAACTCCCGCTGTCAGCTTGGCGACAGACATTCAGGTTAGAGCACGTCACCTACCCATGGTGCGAGATTTTCAATATAGTATCGCATCAAACAGGCACATTGTGTTGTGGTGTATTGGTTCGGCCAGTAGAACTCCTCTTTCCAGATGGCGGGGGAGAGTAGTGGATCTTCTGGAATGGTAGCCGCCGCAGAATCGGCCAGGCGACGATACTCGGCCTCTACCACTTTGGCGACTTGATGTTGTTCGGGCATATAGGTAAAGCCGTCCGGACTGGTAGAGCTGAAAACTTTGGGAAAGTCGTAGATCCGATATTGAGACCGGATGGGGTCGTAGGCGCCGTTGGGCGATCGATTGGAGTGGGTCTGATATTCTGGCGAAATCGCATCCGCAGTTCTCCTCCGTTTTATGGGAGAATGTACCAAGACTGACTCATGGTTTGCATTGAAAGGCGATAAGAAAGGAGGCAGGTCGGTCGAGGGAGCGCTGCGAACTGTTGGGGACAGCTCGGCCTCGACCGATGACTCAAGACGTTTGGACGGCCCAGAGGCATTTTCCTGTCTCTCGTCTTGAGCATTTGCTTTGGTACTAGTCACCGCGAGATCGTCCTGGGAGTAGTAGTTTTCCAACTCCGGGCCTTGGTCAACGAATTGGAACTTGGCTGTCAGAAGGCATTGTCAGCACACGAGTCAATAGGACCAACCATCGGTAGGTGTCCGGCCCTGAGCGGGATGAATGGGGACACAGCGTCAGTAGCCGCTGCCAACGTGGCCTTGGAGCAGTGCGACATGAACGGGTGGGTGATGATTGTGGGCGGAAAGACATGACAGCAGCATAAAAGATGGTGATCAAGGAGGCATTTGAGGAGACCCCTCTTTCCGGGGCGCAGATTCTGAGGCGAGAAAAATTTTGCGGCACTGGTTACACAGACTTACCATTCTTGGTCTGCTCGAGCCATGTTTGATCTTTGGAAAAGGAGGCATCGTATCTTGCGCTGGAGCCGACCCGGAATTTGAGCTTGCCCTTGCCGCGCCGACATCTCTCCCCAAGACGCTCACATTGTTTGCACTTCGGATAGTTGTCGTCGCCTGGGGGATGTCAGCTTGGTCCGACGCAGTGACACCGTCCAACGAAAGAGAGGTTGGGCTGGAGATGGTCGTGGCGGTGAGAAAAGGTGGTTCTTGTGGCACGTCGGGGAGCCTTCATGCAGAACAGACATGTGCAGAATGGAGAAGAAGCAGGAGAAGAAGGCGCTGCAAGATGTGATGGAGACGTAGGCGAGCTGTCAGTAGCGGAACTTACATTTGAGATGGCGGTCTTGGGACAGCCATCAGTCAACAAGCCAGCCTGCGGCTCGGGAAAAGAATGGGGACATACCACGACATTCCTGACATGGATCCTCGATCTTATTCGTTGATGCTGGCATAGAGGCCTGGCGGAATCAATCCCCGTAGGACAGAAGAAAGTGGACAAGGACTGTTAGGAAGCCATATGGAAAAAGTAAAGTTGAGGAAAAGGGAAGCGGAACGGGGAAGTTTGCCTCTATTTGGCTGTTGGGGCAACTGAGGTCGGCGCTGGGAAAGAAGAGCAACGGACATGCATGGCTGTTAACTAGTTTGAACAAAAGGGAGAGTCGAGAGTCTGAAAGCCAGTCGGCGTCAATGAAAAATCTTCTTGATCACACAAGGATTACCATTGACCCCGCCACCTGTCAGGTGCACACGAAAGGGGGAGGAGAAGGACGAAGGAAATGGGTTGGAAAGGGTCGAAATGCTGCCCAAAGCCAACTGTGACTGTTGCTGCTACTGCTGCTACTGCTACTTCAAGCCTCTGGGATTGCGAGTCCAAGCAGCCACTGAAATCTTTTGCTGGCTCTGCTCATTCGCTTGACTCTGTTTCTGCCCAAGCGAATGGATGAAGAGTTGCTGCGGAGTCCACGAGTCCAGGGACTGTCTCTACATGGCCACAAGATTTTGAATTCCAATATATAATCTCACATCCGTCCTCTTCTTCGTCTTTTTCGCTCAACAACTGACAACAGAATTGTATATGAGGATGATGACGCTGCATAGTCCAAAACGGAAAAGACTCCAAGTACAACGAAAAAAGAAAAAGGTGTCTCTCCCCCCGCCAGCTCCACGCCCTTTCCCCATACACTGCTCGGCCACCCCAGTCCATCCTGTCCGTGCTGAGCTCCAGAGGGAAACCTAGAACTCATAGACTGGTGCCTTGAATAGGACGTTGACTGCAGGCTGCGAGACTGCTCCTGTAGCAGCAGATCCAGGCTCTTTGCCACTATTCGCACCACCTGCCGACGGATTAGATGTCGGTCCCTTCCCTCTGACCTCGACTGCCACGAAAGCCGCAAACCTGATCCGGCCCTCGTTCGCGCCAGGTTGGGGAGCCAGTTGTGTCGGATCAACTGCCATACTGTTCCTGACATGTCCACGTGAATCCTCGCCTTCGTTTCCAGTGGAAGGAGCAACTTCGGGACGGCTCTCACCCCGCGCCGAGATGGATGGCTTTTTGTTGACGAAACCACCCAGGAAACTGGACTTCTTGGAGTGCTTTTCGCCAGAACCCTTGACAGATGCCTGGCTGCTGATGCCTGGCCCGCTTTCGTTTCGTCCCTGCTGGCCGCCTGCGCCGGGAGGTTGGGCGGCTTGCGATGCAGCTTTGCCGGCAGCTTCACGAATTTCGGCCTCTACATCACGGTCTCGTGGTGCATCATCTGTGCTGGCTGTGCTCATCTCATCGCCTTCTTCCTGTGCTCGAGCCTGCTCTTGCGCCTTAGCTTGAGCTGCCTGTTGTTGGAGCATGCGTTCATCTGAGCCAGGATTGGTTAAGGCGACAATCTGTGGTTCGATTTTCATGTACGTCTCATTCACAGGAGTGCCCGGCATGAAATACTCGATACAGATCTCACGCGACTCCAGCGGGATATTGGACGCAATGCCGATGGCTTGCCCAACAATCATGCCAACTCCCTCGACCAGTCCTGGGGGCGGAGGATCTGTCAGGTTTGCTTTCAACGATTCGGTGAGCTGATGAGTATAATGCTTGTTCATGGTCTCTGCGTAATGTTCCGCTTGTTGCGAATTGAGAACATCCTGTAAACCTTCAATGGTAGTGAGTCGCCAAGTTGTGATTTTGGTCGTGAGATCGTCCCGCTGCTCATCGGTCAGAAGAGTGCCAGCGTGCCCTCCACGACGCAAGTTATGTTCGATGTGCTTCAGCTGCGCAGACAACGATGGCTCAATGCTGGGGTGAAACGTGTGCTGGAAGATACTCTCGTATAGCCATCGGGTGATGCAAGCTCGTCCTATGGCGGTCATTTCTTTCGTGCCGACAGTGTGAGCATCCTGGTTGCATACATGTCGCAGCCATGGTGGAATGGCCCGCCAATTCTTGCGAATATTGAAGGAAAGGTTGTTGATTGCTTGGCTCAAACGTTCAAATCGCGCCGTATATTGGGCGTCATCAAGCGATGTTTTGGACATGGAAAGACGCTGGTTTGCCACGGTATTCTGCAATTGCGTTACTTGAGCTTCCCGCTCGAAATAGTATCGCTTGACCTTGGAATATTTCGCCTGCAACTCCTCGTGACGTTGGAGAAGTTGGTTGTAATCTAATTGGCTAATGTCCTCCCGGCTTCTCGGAGGAGGCGTGCTTCGGCCTTGGTCTGAGGCCGCTTGTTGAGACATTCTCACCCTTGGATCGGCTTGGCTTTGGTTTTGATACTGATTCTGATCTTCAGACCGAGCTTCCCGCTGGGATAATTGCTGGCGAATGCTTCCGTTCGGTGGATCGCCTCTTGCCATGGCCGTCTGGAGTGGCTGTTGGCCTTGAGAGGCCGACTGTGAGGAATAACGATTGGTCGCCGCTGTGGAGGGACGAGAGTCTGGAGCAATTTGGGGATGGGCTGGGGTGGTGATGGGAGAAGGAGGGCCCAGAGATGCTTGTGACGGTGGTCTAAGGTGATGATACGGGTCAGAATCTACGTTGTTGGGTCGAGGTTGCTGGGGTTGATAAGGCAGGTAGTGTTCCGAGGTGCTAGCAGACTCGGATTGGTGATATGCGTGGTATTGGTCGTGTTGCGGACCGAAGTGTGGAGCGTCTTCGGCGTAGTCGACGGAGTGATGGGTTAATTGGCTCTGTGGAGAGTCAAATTGGCCTGGAGCTCTCTGGTATTGCTCGTACTGGGCTTGATCCGCTGTCTGATCCGGGGGTGCGGTGGAAGCGTCTGCCGGCGGTTGGGGAGGGTAGTATGTCGAATGTCTCGAAGGATGCTGAGACTGTGGTGAAGTCTGGGTTGAATACGAATCGCGGGATGAGTGTTCAGGAGGATGCGACTTCCTCAAGAGATGCACCGAGCTTGATCGTCCCAGAGGTTTGCGCTCAGGCGGGCCGTTTTCCTTTTCCTTTTCTCTCTGTTTGTCTTCGTCCTTGCTCTTGTCCTTGATCAGGCTTGAGATGAAACTGCGCTTTGATCGTTTGTGCTCTTTATCCTCAATGGTACGAACCTGCCTCGATTGACCAAATGTTGTCTGTCCCGGAATGGGAGCAGGGCCTTCAGGAATGAAGGCGTTCTGCTGGGACAGCGGAGGCACAACGGTCACTTGCGGCCTTTGATTTCCATACACGTCCGGGATGGATGAAGTGCGACCACTTTGGGTGCGTGCCAGGTGGGGAGGGGCAACGGGAGGCTGAGGTTGTGACAGAGAATCTGAGGCTTGCCCCTGATAATGAAGATCGGTCAACGGATGCTGTTGTGAGGGCTGTTGAGGATAGAGTTGGTGCTGCTGCTTGGGGTCGAGGTAAGGTTGTTGACGTCCCTGATGCTGAGGCTGGGGCGGTTGCTGTTGGTGCTGTTGCTGCTGATGGGGATGTGGATCAGGGTGTTCTCGGTGTGTCTGGGGGTCTTCTATGGAGGCCTGCGACTTGTTGGTCTTGAAAAGCCGCTGCATTGAAACCGCATCCGCCGCCAGGGGATTGAAAGATGCTACGGCGTGTTCTCAGACTGCGTTGAAATGGAAACAATTCAAAAGGGCAAACCAAGCGTCAGCTGTAGTGCTCAGGCTGGACGCAAAATATGGGAAGCGGGCTCGGCGGGCTGACCCTTTGATGATTATGGGAGCGATGGAGAAGAAGACGCCCACTCAACGCCTACTCCTCGTACCAAGCCCGAGGGGCCTGTGCCGCACCCAATGGGCACCCAATAGTCAAAGACATGCAGCTGTTCAGCGAAACTTCAGCCTCCCTGCATCCCGGATTGGAATCTGCTTAGCAGCTTAAATGACATTCATCCGCCCAATTGATGATCGAGGGCCCTGTTCTAGCTGCTGACCTAGTTTTGGCTGCCTTTGAAGCTGGGCATCAGTAGCATCTCTCACTGGTATTTGTCTCATGACCAGTCTCCTACGAATAGCCCGGAGTACCTGAAATTGTGTCAAAGTGTCACCCGCTCGTCAGCCCCTTCAGCCCTATCCCAGAAAACGTTGTGGGGGAACCACTTTGAAGTTTCCAGATATAGCACAACACCTGCAACGGCTGCCGCATCCATTCGCGATCGTCGAGTGACTTGAAAATCCACCCTCAAATCTGCACCGTCTCGCACTTCACTCGGCCAGCCCTTCGCAAGACTAAGTCTCGACTATCGCTTCCTCGACTTTGCTAGATGCATAAGCTCGATGGGGGCTGAAATCCATCTTCCCGAGCATGCTGCCACACAGAGAGCGACGTCAAAGGCGGCGTTCTTCTCACTTTGCGTCGGGCTTACAGCGGGTTCTGCCGCTATAGAAATAATCCGTCGTCCAGTCGATCATCAATGTTTCTTCAACTGCCCGATACCTGGTCCCATCCATTGTGCGGATGAAGGCACCGTAAAAGTGCATTGCAAGGAGGTGGCGTTGCCTCGTGTCATTCATGGCTGAAGCGGACGATGACTGGCAGCAACAATTGTCGGGGGTCGAAAATCACTCAGCCTCGTCTTCGAAACTTGGAAGGATCACATCGAATCCAGGGTCCTCGTCTATCTCAACGTCTGGAGTACCACTCTCGTGATCTTCGTCTTCCACTTGTGGTTCTTTGTGCTTCACTTTTAGTCGATATGCTATCCAGGCCCCATCGCCGAGACCAGCCGCCAGCGGATTTGAATTCAGAATGGAGGACTTCCCGCCCACTTTCTTCTTATTGCCCTTAGCGCCGGTGATCTCTTGCTCCTTCATGTCCAGCGGAATCCAACCTTTGCTCGGGTCCTTCTTGTCCGCCAGCACACCAAATTCCAACTCTTCTGGGTCTTCTGGGAGAGGCGCGCTGGAGTCTGGCAGTGTTTTGAGGTTCCGCGATTCAAGGGCCGCGAGCAACAGAGCTTTGATCTCGATGAATGGCCTTGTTGGTAAAACAGACAGCGCGGTCGTGGACTTGTGGCACTTGAAGAGTAGAGTTATCATGTCTGGTGTAGGCAATTCTGCCAGATCATCCTGGGACAGGGTGGTCATCTCGGTTTCGATGCTGCGATTTTTCTTCACGAGCTGTGGGTAAAGTGGCCGGCGAAGGTCTCAAATCCCGAATACAATGAAAGGCGAGGGAGCAACTCAAGAGTGTGATCGAGCCATCAACAGTATGGGTAAAAGAGTCGGCGAGCCTGTATTCGAGCCTGTGTTGTGATTGATGGATTTCGGCTGCAAAATTTCGAGGGTGAAGCGCGACTGACGCGCCGCAGGCAGAAAACACCAGAGGCGAATGCGGGGTAGCGTCTGCACATGACGAGGCTGAAACTCCCTTCTTGAAGAGCTCGCTCAAGCACTCTTTTGACCGGCGCCAGCGAGATAATTTTGCTTTACCACTCTTAGAGAAACAAAAACTTGGTTTGGTCGTGCTTGCTCTTTTTGAGAAACTGGCTAATCCCCTATTCCAGGATATGAATGAAATATCCGCATAGGTCATTCTATTTCCGACACGCCAGAGCGCATCGCCGTCGCCGTAGTCATGCTTCTGCTGTAATAGCCATGCTGCCAGCACGCCCGAAGATCGGTTGACTTGTTCGGCATAGCGCTCTATGGCACTAAGGAACTTCTCCAGGTGGAAGAGGTTAAACCGACCTGCTTGTCTATAGTAATGTCCCTGGCACATGAGTTCTAGGTCAACTGATGGAGACATTATATGCCTTCCACAGACTCTGTTAGTATTGAACGTCCAGTTTTCGATCGCGAGTCATCCTTTTGGAAACATTGCTTCCTTATGGGAGAGATAGGAATGAAAGTACTCAGTCTCGCCCTCGTTACTATGGATGTTCCACTTTGATAGGAGCGGTGGACGCCGCGCGAACAAAGGATTCGCAGGAAGATGGGTTTGGGCATGGTGTCACTAAAGGCCTGCTTTGGGTCAAGTCGTGCCGGCCCCACACAACCTAAAACTGCGCCAACCTCACCACGCGTGAGCACATCTTTGTTTGAGGTGTATGTACTCGGTAGACCCTTTCGATTCCATCATTTTCAAATTTCAGTGTACCGAACCCTGATCGTAAAGAGCACAGCCAGCATGGTCGAGGTCGTCAAGCCGAAGTCGAGAGCAGATTGGGGCTGACGTCTATTAGATCAATTATTGCAGCCGCCTGCAGCTTCAGACGGCCTGAGTGCAGCATGTGGCCCTTCAAATCCCCCCAAAACGACGACAAAGGCGATCTCCACGTCCTCTCCGAGGGAGAGCCTGCACTGCCTAGTACACTGCTGAAGTCAGAGCCCACGATGGAAACAAAGGAGGAGGATGCATTGGTCAGATTTACGGGATGGCCAAACGAACGACTGTCGATTCCATTGGTTCTACGCGCTCCTACCTTAATGTTGGCATCCTTTGCTTGCGGCTTCAGTCTCGGAGCTTCTCAAGGCGCCACAAAGGGCGCATATCGATATAGAGCTGAAAACGCGCACCGGCTCCCGACAACCCAGACCGGATGGTTTCTCTACCAGAAGTCCAAAAACTACCATGCGATGCTCGGCGGAATCAAGGAAGGTGTTCGATTCGGGTCCATATGTACAGGCTGGGCAACGATGTTTATGGTCACAGAAGAGATGGTTGATCTTTCCAGAGCTCGTCTTTTCGCACGAGGGGATGACGATCTAGCGACTGGGCAAAGAGACTTTGGAAGTACAGTCATCGCTGGGATGACTCTGGCCGGCGTCTACAGCTGGAAACGAGGGCTTGATCATTTTGCTGCTGCTCGAACTGCAAGGAGTGCGCTGAGACTATCCCTGGCCTACGGTTTGGTGCAAGATCTAGCAGCATCAATTAGAGGAAACCCACCGGCATATATCTCGTGGCTGAGGAGAAAGTTTTCGGGGTGAGGACCGCCGGACATATCGAACTGCGCCTGAAGAGCAACCACGGAGGTTTGTGCACCTCTTACCACAAGACAGGCTCCATCCCTCCAGATATACTCCCTCGTCAAAGGCACCGTTCCTCGATCACGACGTGGCAATCGGCTGCCGACCAGTCCGGGTAAAAATCCTCGGGACCTCTTGAGCGCAGTCAATAGGGAATGGCTCGGCTGTTGAGTGACATTGACTGCTTCTCAGGGCTGAGTCTTACGTAGAAGGAAATGGTCGCTAGCTTGCGACGAGGGAGCTACTGGTATTACCTAAATACTTCCGCCTTGCACCTAGAGTACGACTGCGTGGCATGAACGGAAGTAAAAATTCACGTAAATCAACAGCCGGAGCTATAGTCTGTAGACTGTCTGAGCCAGAGCTCCTGAAACGCATTCCACCTCACGGGTTTGCGAAGCACGGAGGCAAATCTTGAGCAGCCGTCCCAATCGAAAGCAGGCTGTGACGGTGGTTGCAGGGCTGAAAGATTTCTTTTTGGTGTCCACTCGCTGCAATCACGGCCAATGTTTCTGGACGTGTTCTAGTGCACGGTGATGCAGTTCCCGCGGGTAAACCCTAAAGACCCTCCCCATCCTTCTGGGTAAAGCCGATGGAGACTTGATGGGGACGGAGTTCCCTGTTTCGGGCAGCACCTGTGGACTTGTTCGCTTCGCAGGGCTGTCCGGGCGCCTTCAGTCCCTGAAATTGCGAGACAGGGACAGGTGCCCGTATGGCCCAAGTACCCAGGTATGGTTGGGTCGCTTAGGGATCTCAGCTTGTTTGCTTACAAGTAGGTAAGCGGTCGCAGTTTGTTGTCGCCAGGGTGTTGATAGCGATTGCGCCATATGGGTGCCATAGGTCTCAGACTCTGCTGACGCATCTCGTGCTATCCCAGCACTGGATGACTGATCTACTCACCTAGAATTACCAAATTCCCTGTTTCTCGGTACGGGATGGAGGCTTCTCCGTGCTCCTGGCTCCATGCCTGTTGTACCAGCGGCGGAGTCACCAAACTTAGGATGTCGCGGGGCACTCATATGAAGCGACAATTTAGGAGTGATCCATCAAGCAATCAATTACCTAGGTACACCAAATGCCAAAAGAGCCGGAAGAGACGGGCCTGGCTTCGGGCCTAGAAGGAGGCTTTTGGGCCGCCTCGTGCTCATTTCTTTTACCCTAATCAGTCGCTAGGAGGCGGCATCCAATCCTTCCATCTCTTTTCTCGAAACATCGTCTAGTGGACTTCTCCAAGATGGCTTGGATGGATATGCGGTTCCCCGCCACGGCAGCCATCCACAGCCCACCATCTTCATGGATAGACGGCGAGACGGGTCCCTGGCTTGAAACCTGCGGGCTGCAGCTGCGCGTCTCTGAAGCATTGCTTTGCTCATTTCTCCCGCTTGTTTCCTTTGAGACCCTCTGTGTCGGATGTGGATATCCCCTGCAGCGACTTTTTCTGAAGCATCCATTATAGTATCTCTCACACACCCGTAAGAACCAAGGTCATCATCGACATCGAAACTCCACCACCCTCTGTTCTACCTTTGCCGACCCACCGCATTCCCCAAGATTTGACAACCCAAAGTCGTCACCAGGATCATTTGCGAACACCCTCACTGTGCCCTCCTTCCCACCTACCCGTGTCGAACAGCTCGTACCGTCCTAGACTTAGGCGTTACTAAGCCAGCGAATTTGCAAGCGTTCCTGGTGGAGCCCAACAAGAGCCCTATCTGGCAGACCGACTCTTTATCTAAGAGTCTTGACCCGGGCTTTGCTTTTCCGAAGGAGCAGTCACAATCAAGAGGGGGAGTCGCACAGTACACATGAGAAACATGGGATGAGGGGCAGTCCACCAAGAGCAGCAGTTCATTTCGCGTGAACACGCGCTCAGACTCAACAACCCCTCTGCAAACATGCGACGACATCATGGCCGAGCACTGTCGCCCTACCATGGTCGCACGGCCGCTCCTCCTTCCGCTGAAGTCTCACTGGTCCGCAGTTTTGACTCCAAGGTCAATCCGTCAAGACCTGCGAGACAATCGCCTTTAGCAACCTCTCAGATTCAGGGCATGCCATTGGACTTGATCGACCGCATTCGTTCCTTTCCTCTCTTCCAATCCACCTCTGACGATTTCCTCGCCGACATTGGTCTCCTCCTGAAACCCCAGCTGCACAACACCAATGACTACATCATCACCGAAGGTGAAGATGCTAAGGCAATGTATTGGCTTGTCCGGGGCGCTGTCGCTGTGACGTCTCGCGACGGTGAAAGTACCTTTGCTGAACTGAAACCCGGCGCCTTCTTTGGAGAAATTGGAATCCTCATGGAACGTCCGCGCACCGCAACAGTGGTTGCCCGAACAAGATGTATGGTGCTGGTACTGAAGAAGGAGGATTTGAAAAAGATACTACCGAAATATCCCGATGTGGAACAGTCCATTCGAGACGAGGCATTGGAACGACTGACGCAACTGGAGAAGAAGAAGAGACAGGTGCTCCTCGGCACGGAAGATGTCCCAAATCACGAAAGAAGAGGGTCCAAGAGGGCAAGAGTGACGGTTGGAGAGGATGTATACATGAGAGACAGTGACGGCAGCGTTACCAGCTCGAGCAAGCGGCGCAAATCTCCTAGCCCTGGGACAAACGAGGTGTCAACAGCAAGCGCATTGGGACATGGCCTAGTTAACAT
The DNA here is from genome assembly GCF_000836435.1 of Fonsecaea multimorphosa CBS 102226. Classification (NCBI taxonomy): domain Eukaryota; kingdom Fungi; phylum Ascomycota; class Eurotiomycetes; order Chaetothyriales; family Herpotrichiellaceae; genus Fonsecaea; species Fonsecaea multimorphosa. Next base: position 304,825 of record NW_015971658.1, on the reverse strand, counting down.
CCGTGCCACCTTGAAGGAGCTGCCGCTGTTTGCCTCGCTACCTTCTGATATTCTCCATTTCCTCGGTCTCAGTGCGCAGCCAAGAAGCTTTGCACCATTCACAGACATTATCAAGCAAGATACCAGAGGCCGCGAAGTCTATTTTATTGTCCGCGGCGAGGTTGAAGTTTTGGATGAGAGGAACGTGTCTACTCCCAAGCCACACAAGGCCGGAGCACCCAATGGTGTGCCGCGCACACCACGGGTGATAGCTCGCCTCAAGCCGGGACAGTACTTCGGAGAGGTTGTGAGTCTGTCACTAGCAGATCGTCGGACAGCTACTGTGCGGTCAGTAACCCAAGTTGAATGCTTGATGATCTCCGAAAATGTGCTGGCGGATTTTTGGAATCGTTGTCCGCCGAGTGTCCTGCGGCAGATTGAGGACACCGCGAAGCACCGGTTACAGCTGGCGTCGGACAATGACGTTGTCATGAACGACGCAGACACAACGCCTGATATTCATGACCTTGAAATCCGGGACTCAAAAGAGAGGAAGCAGAAGAAAATCATCAGTGGACCCCGAGTAACGTTTACAGACACAGAAATCAGTAGTTCCACACAGCCAGCTCTGACAGAGGAACCAAGCAATACCCTTGAACCCTCAGACCCAGACCCTTTCTTGAGTGAGGGCTTAGAAAAGGTCAGGTCGAGGTCAAGGAGAGGCTCTCTTGCTCCGCCGCCTCCAGATGAGCCATCAAAAGATCAGAGACGACGGTCTCCTCGGTCATCACCTACCACCACAACCAATGTATCTCCCAAGAGTTCAGCATCTGGAACACCATCTCCCACGTCCGAGTACAAAGGCCACAGCGGCTTTCCGTTTTCTGATCCCTTTTCTCCAGGGGGTCGACCCAAACCACGACAACGGTCCAGCCGCGGCCTAAATCGAGGAAGTATCCCTGATCAACTACTGCCACTGATACTCGAATATCTCGACTTGCATGAGTTGATGCGTCTACAAGGCGTTTCCCTCCATTGGCAGAATGTTCTGAGTACTGCACCTAATCTATTACACTATCTTGACCTGTCACACTATAATCGGAAAATCACGGACGACATACTAATCAACCGCATCTGTCCGTTTGTTGCGGACAGACCTAGAATCATCGACATTAGTAACTGCTTCCACATCACTGACGAAGGCTTTGCCGCTTTGGTCAACACATGCGGAGTCAATGTTCAGGGATGGCGCATGAAGAGCGTCTGGGACGTCACTGCTCCGGCAATCTTGGAGATGGCAAACAGAGCTCGTGGGCTCAAGGAAGTCGACTTGAGTAATTGCCGCAAAGTCAGCGACACATTGCTAGCGAGAATAGTTGGATGGGTCGTTGCCGCACAGCCTCAAGCACCTAGCAACCGCACAAAGGTCAACTCGCACCGCCCTGTTCTCAATACAAAACTTAATAACAGCACTCCGCAGCAACCTCCCCCAGGGACAGTCGTTGGATGCCCAGAGTTGAGCTCCATCACTCTAAGCTACTGCAAACACATCACTGATCGAACCATGGCTCATATCGCAACACATGCTCATAATCGGATTGTTTCGATGGATTTGACTCGCTGTACGACTATAACGGATGCTGGGTTCCAGTTCTGGGGCAATGTCAAGTTTGAACGGTTGAGGAAACTGTGTCTGGCCGACTGCACATATCTCAGCGATCAGAGCATCGTGTGGCTCGTCAATGGGGCGGGTAGTGGTCTGAGACAGCTTGACCTGGTAAGTACTCGCCGTTTCCAACGAATGCAGTGACCTATTTTACTGATTGATATCTTTTTAGTCTTTCTGCTGCGCACTCTCTGACACAGCCACCGAGGTCCTCGCCTTGGGTTGTCCGAATTTAACCCACCTGAATCTCTCCTTCTGCGGTAGCGCTGTCTCCGACCCAAGCTTACGGTCAATCGGCCTTCACTTGACTTCCCTTCGCGAACTCGCTGTTCGTGGATGCGTCCGTGTAACGGGCCTTGGTGTCCAGAGTGTGGTCGAAGGCTGCCAAAAGTTGAAATTATTTGACGTGAGTCAGTGTAAGAATTTGCAGCCCTGGCTGGTAAGTGGTGGAATTGAGCGGTGGCGGTCCATGGGCCGGGATGTCGAGTTTGTGGTGGTCAGTTCAGGAACGAAGTTGGTACGATGATGAAGGAGAATTTTTTGGGAAATATTCTACGCCATATTTGGTCGCTTATTCTACCTGCGCGACGAATTTACATTACATGTACGCAAGCGATTGATGTCTACATATGTATGCCATGCATGAAGAGGTTCCTTTTTTAAGGGAAAAAGGCAAAAGAGCCATTCACCGGGGTAACGATGTGAGATAACCGATATTTTGGCCAGGCAATGAGCAACGACGACGACGATGAGGAGGAGGAGGAGTCGGCCATACGCAGAAGCCGTCCTGCAGGGCGGGCTTCAGAGCGAGATGGATCTGTTCTATCTACCTCCTTGGGCATGAAGAGAGCCGATCAGAGGAAGGGAATAAGAGGAGAGCAGAGGACGGAACAGGACCCGAGAGAGAAAAAGAAAGAGAAGGCAAGAGACGAGGTGTTTGAGGATGTCATGTTTTGTTGGTTGGGTTTCTTCTTTCTTGTTTGCGAAGTTTTAAGCATTTGACATTTGACCATGGACAGATACCCCCTTTTTATATGGTTCGAACGGAATTATTTTTTTGCTCTTGAATACCTACATATAGGTATTTTCAAGATACGGAGAGAGACAGAGAGAGACAGAGAGGAAAAGAGAGAGATGCATCCCGGTTGAGGGCTATAAAAATCTTCCCCAAAGCAAGGGGAGTCGTGACAGTCCCGGGTCGTTTCCTACCTAATCATTCGGTACTCGTTCTGTTCCCATCTCGTGTCCTTCATTCCCTTTCCCGATCAATCCCATCCCCCTTTTCGGCTATTCGGAGTCGACCACAATAAAAAAGGATTGTATTCATCTGCGGTGGACATCGGCTGGCTTTTCTGATGTCGTGTCTCGGATGAAGCTCCGTACAGCACCAGTTTCACCCAAGGTTGAAAGCCAGTGACAACGTCCAAGGAGACGCGCAGTCCAAGCCAACAAAAAGCATCATGAAGATCCTGGCAGTCTTGGGTAGATTTCCAGAAATCCCACCACTGCCCATTCGTGCCGCCATCTCGCAATTTCGGCAGCCTCCTTACAGATTCCCGACAGCGATTCGCCTTCCTTAAGCCGGTAATGATCGAGCAAGAGTTTGATCATGTTCAGATCCCCGAAACTAGCTGCAGCATTGATTGCTGTTGTATCGCCAATCCGCCCATCGGGGCACCGACGTCTGCTCCAGCTGCAAGAAGCAGCTGCGCAATCGTAAGGTTGCCCTTCTCTGCGGCAGCTTGAAGAGCGTTTAGTCCACCCCACCTGGTGGGCGGCGCATTGACGTCCGCTTCATGCTTGAGCAGCAGTTCCACTATTTGGATGTTCTCACCCTCACTTGCAGCTTGTAAAGCTGTACGCCCAAAGCGCTCAGCAGGAGGTGCATTAACGTCCGCTTTATGGTTGAGTAGGAGTTCCACAACTTGTAAGTTCCCATACCCACTTGCGGCTTGTAATGCTGTACGCCCTCCGGTCTCAGCAGGAGGTGCATTGACGTCCGCTCTATAGTTGAGTAGTAGTTCCACAAGTTCTAAGTTCCCACCTTTACTTGCGGCTTGTAAAGCTGTCCATCTGTAGCCCTGAGTAGGAGGCGCATTGGCGTCTGCTCCGTAACGTAGCAGCAACTTAATCAGGTCGGTGTTTTCCCTCTTGACTGCAAATTGAAGAAGCGTTTCCCTGTCAAAGGAGCAGTCTCTGAGCGGTGCGTTCGGGTCAGCACCTGCTGATAGAAGATATTCGAGTACTAAGCATTCCACGGAGCGGATTCTGTGGATGTCATTTAGGAAATTGTTTGCACAGAGATCTGTGATATTGCTGGTAAGTAAAGTGAGGTCAATGCTTCCATCTTGATGTATCAAAATATCGAGGTCCTGAATCACGCGGTCAGGCTCCTGCAGGGGAAGGTAGTTGAGAAGTCTCGCCGCGGCTGCTTCCCTTCGCGTCTTGGCTGTTGATGGCTGCCTGGAATCGTCTAGATATATGAACTCGACGGCGGGGACAGCAAGGTGATCGTTGGAAGACCCTCTGGGCCTTTCTGAGCGAGGCTGTGATAATCCCGTCTTAGCAAGGCAATTGATAGGAGGTTCAATCTCAGGTGGGCTGGTATCATCGAGCAATACCGCCATTGGATGGGACAGCTGCAGCTGTAAGGTGTATTTGACACCTGATGGGACTTCGATTGCTGCAATACGGGGAAATGGGGTCGTAGGCTCCACGGAGGACCCTCGAAAAGAGATGCCTTCGGGAGTGGAGGCCCTTTGCTCCAACCCAAATTTTCGCTTCAAAGTTGGGATGTGGTGCCTCCTCAGAGCCCTTTGCAGTCTCTTGGAGCTCAGAGTGACGCCGTTGATTTCTGTGACAGCATTTGTGCCAGTGAGACCTCGCCGTTCCAAACTGTCACCGAGAGCTTTGCAGGTCGAAGCTTTGAGATTTTTGGAATATCTCCATTCTTTAAGCTTTCGTTTATACTGTGGTATACTGGCATGGAAAGAGTATTCGTCTAGAAGGCGCTCACGGATAGTCGTCAAGGGCAGGTTTTGACTGATGTAAAGGTCGTAGATGATCTGCTTGTATTGGCTCCAATCTTGAGCGGAGAGGGTGTGGCCCTGAGCGCCAGCGTCGTCGGTTGGGAGCATTTTGAGCCTGGTCCTCTTCGACTCTTTGTTGACCGTAGAGTAGCGTCTGTCGCAGAGGAGATGAGGAGCCCATATTCTTCCAGCCTGGGGTCGAATATGAAACCTGTTCGGCTGGGCAATGAGTAAGGCTGAAAAGGTCGGAGTGACCTTTGAAGGGATAACGGGGGGCTTGCCGTGTGCACCAAATATCGAAGCCGGTGCAGCGAAAGAAGAGCCACAGCCTGGGAAGAGAAGACTGAAGACTGAACCTCGACTGGGAGCAGCAGCCTCCCTGGTTGAGAAGTTAGTACCTCGTTCTGAGTAGTTCTTATGCGGTGGAGGATAGCGAGCCACAGAGGAGAGCCAGCGTTGGCAACTGGCAAAGCGTGACGATTCATCAAGCATATCAGATTCGATTGGCCCATGATGAAAGTTCGGTGGAGCAGGTGGTGGCCATGGGAGCATAGCATGCATGGCCGACCCCAAACTCGCCAGGCCTGGTTTGACTGGGGGCGCAGGAGCCCTTCAACTGACTGGCCAGAGACCGAAAGTACGCAGCGTCAATCACTCCGCCTGAATACATGGAGGATGCCAGCCGTGTACCTTCGGCATTTCCCAATCACAACATTTTCTTGCAGATACAATTTATGGGCCGACGCAGTCCGCAAAGCGCTAGTCCAGCCTTCTACACGCGTGCTCTGCGCCTTAAGTGAACTTTTTGTCTCTCACCAATCGCTAGCACGTCGGCAGCTGCGAAATCAACCCCCAAGATCATCGGAACCTGGTGTAGACCTTTGTTGTTCGAGTTTCTGCTAAGTGTGGCGCTGGCGAAGGTCAGACTTCCGGTATCAGCCAATGTTTTGTTCCTCAAGATGGAGTTGGCAAGCAGCAGATGTAGATCTTGTGGGCGACGCCCGCCCGGATAGAGACAAGAAAAGGGACAGCAAATTGGCCATAAATACAGGCAGGATCCCTTGAGAGACTGAGAACCCATCACTTGCTTCCATGGGCCTCAGCTTGAACAAAACTGCCCTTCACTGCTTCATCTGTAATGTATGTTTCTGCCGATACTGTTGTCGGCATTGTCGCGGTCATCGTCGCCCTTCCGCCACTGGTATTTGCGGCTTTCAAAGCGTACCAGCAGAGAGGGGAGCACGTTCAGCTTCCGATATATGAACGCCCTAGCTCTGTCGCTGGACAGCCCGTTGAAGGTAAGAACGCACTTTTTCTCAGGTTGAAGGCAGGAGCTAAGGCGTCAACCACCAACAGCAGCTCAATGGAGAGGACAAGCTCCATCCATTGCTCGACCTGCCGCAGCAGTCCTTCATCACCCAACATCACTTCCATTACCTACCTCGCCCTCAACACAGATGTTACGCCACCCAACGTGGTGAATGTACGAGATAGCGCTCCAATACCTTAGAACAGCGAGGCATATTGAAGTTGGCGCTTTCTTCGGGCTTGGCTCGGAACACATCGAGCATACGGACTGGTGGCATAGGGCCTCGATACCTCCCTCAACCATGCAATCTGTCAAGAAGAGGTCCGAGGTCGCTCGGTGCTCTTAAAGTAGTCAAATTTAGGCTTGGGATGGATCTGAAGTAGGGATGGCGCAACTTAGGACTTAATGTTACTTGAAGGCATGGACTGTTCAGTGTGATATGTATTCAGAAAAATAGAAAGTGTTGTGGAATTTCTCATTGTCGGTGAAACTTTCTCCTGCGCTGAGGCTCCCAAACCTTGAAAGTGTGGGGAAACATCTAAACTCTCCAAAAACCAGCACTCTGTACCGCGTGCCTCATTTCATCTGCCTGTTTCATCACTTGAGAGTTGTTCTCACGAATCACCTGTGCCTCCCCATCCCCTCTGAAAGTGCTCGATATGGACTTCAAATCCCTGATGTCGGCTCAGATCGCCAAATCCAAGCCACCGCTGTCAAAGTCTCCTTCCTCGCCCTCCCCAACCCCCGACTCACCCGCTTCCACAGCAGCGGCAAATAAATACGTCCGCCGCGCCGACCTCGAAGCCTCGCGACAAGCCGAGTACCTCGCCGAACAGGCCAGACTCTCAGCCGAACGGGAAGAACGTCTCGCGAAGAAACGGAAACTCGAGGAGGAGGAGGCCGAGCGGGATGCGCGCAGGGAGGCAAAGCTGCGGAGACTGGCGGAGGAGTCACGGCGGAGGAGAGAAGAGGAGGAGAAGGAAGAAGAAAGGAGACGGAGAAAACGCCTCGGACTGCCCGAAGTACCAGAACAGCTCGTCCTCGAGGACGGCAAGACGGAGAAAAGTGAAGCAGGCACAGGTGAAATTGGAGACGATATCCCCGATGATGAGTTGCGAAAGAAACTCCGCCAAATCAGTGAACCGGCTACTCTCTTCGATGAAGACTACTCTGCGCGACTGAAGCGCTATTACTCCGTCACCCGGAAAGCCCTGACGGCTTCTTCACAGAAGCTGAGCAATGGACCTATCCCGACCACACTAGAACCCGTCGAGGAAAAGGACATGCTCCTCCCTTCAACCCTCCCACTTCAAGCAGGAACAGAAGAATACACATTCCTCCACCGCCAGCTTGCGTCCTACTTCACCCTCCTACTCACCGAGTGGTCACACGCGCTCGCTGAGCGAGACGAGTCGGTCAAGCAATCCTCCAGCGGCAAAGCCGCCTACAACAACTACCTCGTCGTGTTGAAGGACCTCACTCCTCTGTTCCGGCACTTCGAGAAACAATCCCTCGACTCGGACTTGCTGGAACCGATCTGTAAGATTGTGCGCTCTGCTCAGAAGAGACGGTACGTCGAGGCAAACGACGAGTACCTCACCTTGTCAATCGGCAAAGCCGCCTGGCCAATCGGTGTGACTATGGTGGGCATCCACGAACGATCTGCGCGGGAGAAACTGCATGAGAGCTCGAGCGGGAAACAGGCGCATATCATGAGCGACGAGGTCACGCGCAAGTTCCTGCAGAGCATCAAGCGGTGCATCAGTTTCGCCCAGACGAGGTGGCCGCCGGAAGATTTGGGCCAGTTGATGGGATGAACGATGGATGATAATGTCTGCCGATAAGTTTCCTTGCCTTCCTGCACGCACAACAAAAGGTAGTCCAAATCCTAGATGTTGGGAAGAGTTATATATGCCCTATCCCACTGCCTGGGCCGTTCGACATATGTAACCAGGGCATATCCCATTACAATGTCCCAAATCTGTGCTGAAGAACAAACCCTTCGAAGCCCGACCCTCGGCCTCGACAACAACGATTACAGCAGATGACGACCCTATCAAAAGAACTAGGGGTGCACACATCAGGCGTGCTGCGCGCCCAGCAGGAAAATCGCTCTGGTACCTCGTCCATATAATGATTCAAAGAACGGGGCTCCATCAACGAGAAGAGATGTCAAGCGGATGGATATCAAATACTCTGAGCCAAAAAACTTCATGAGCGTTTAACCACCACCCACCCGCCAGGTGAATTCGAAGATGGATGAAGCTATGTACAGTGCACACAGTTACTACATTTGGGATTATCTCTGAGAGACAGAGAGAGATCAGAAGCAGACTCATTATACTCATGTGTAGAGGAAAACCATAGTTAGTACTACTAACGTGGCCCGTATATCTAAAATCCCGCAACAGAAGAGACGACAATCTCGTCGCATCAAGAAAAAAAAAGGACCCTCAGACAACCACCCAATTTACAGCCCAAGCAAACCCTGTATCAAAATAATCCCCAAATAATCTAAAAATGAATAGACAATCTTCAAAGGAAGCATCAAGTGCCGATTGGGTATCGTAATCGTCAAGAAACTGGGCTCGCTTATAATTAAAACCACCTCGACCCGCCAGAATGGGTGGAATTCCCCCAAAATGGAAATCATATATCTTTCCCCCCCTCCTTGCATCCTTGCTTCCTTGCATGTGCTGATGTGTATACCTGTCACACATGACTAACTCGACGAACAAAACCACATGTCAGACGGTTCCCCGTCTGGTCCGGGGTATATCCCGTGTCCTGTACCGGACTCCCTTGGTTCTAGCGTGGTGTAACCACACCGCAACGCTTCGGCGGAGGAACAATGGTGCAATCGCCGGGTCCAGGTCTCGTTGGTCTGTCACTTCGCCCGGTAGTCGACGAGCGCAAGGACTTTTTTCCGATCATATGACGGACCTACTCAGATCTGACACATACGAAGACTCACCCTCGTGACTGGGAGGGCATCACAGCCTTCTGGAGAGGCGTTCCCTCAGCCTGACAGGCAGCGCAGCGCGGAGATCAAGAACGGATTAGGTACACCCGCAGATAACCGATCGAGGATGCCACAATTAGTTTTGACTCCCGGAGCTGAGTGAACGGCAACGGCGCCTCCGTCTGGGTGCCGCCAGGATGTGACGAAGGTTGCCGAGGGTCCAGCCTCGCGGGCTGTGTTCCCTGCAAAGGTAACGCTCCCGGGAGGGGCGCGGTAGACCCCGACTCACGTGCCTGGAATCGGTGGAGTACTCCGCCGGAGTTCCCAATAATGCGTGGGAAGGGAAATTCGCTCAGAAAGTGCTCCACGCCCAATCTTTGGGTACGCTGTTAGCGACGTCCTCGACCGGTTTGCCCGTGCGAATGCCGTTGGAAATCATCCTTCGGTGGCCCGTCGGTCCCGCGAGAGGCGTGGGAGGGCCGCTCTCGTTGCTGCCATCATCCTTGCTGTTCTGGCTGTTTTTGCGGCGGATTGACCGGGCCGTGTCCCAGCGTTGATACTGACGATGGCAGACTTCGCATGCTCTTGAGAGGATGCCATCGGGATGGAATTGGGCATATTGGTCAAGGGGAATAGTGTAGGGGGTGTGTGAGGAGCAGAAGATATGGCCGCAGTGGCGACAGTGGTGTTTCCGAACAAACAGACTGAAAGAAGATCGACACTGTGGCGAGTCACAAGTCGGTGAAGCTTCGTCGGGCTGGAGTAGAATATACATGTTAGCATCCATCAGTATGTCTCAATGCACGCGGTATGCTGATGCAGTTGTGCCGAGAATCGAGGGTGGCTATCGGCAAATCGACTGAATGACAGTTTATTCTTGACATACCTTCCAATGTTCTCTGGTTGGTGGGCCTGTGACTTCACCCAATTCCTCCTCTTGAGCCCAATCAGGGTCAAAGGCATCCAGGCCCAACTCGTCTTGATGGTCTGGACTTGCTGTCCGACCCTCGTCTTCTTGTAGATTGTCCAATGATCCATGCAGACTTTTTGGTGGAGTCATGGGAGAAGGTGTGCAGAAATGTTCGGTTGGCCGCAGGACAGCAGGAACGTAGAGAGGAGACTTGAGCGGCCGGAGCTGCTTATACGGGTTGGGCGCATGCTGTTGGAGGTAGTCGTGCATGCGAGGGGATGTGGGCGAGGTTGAACTGGCTGGGGAAGGCTGTTGGCTCATGTAGTCTGGGATCGCGTATGGCTGAGTCGTGGTGTTGGTGGTCATTGCGAGACTTGTGCTCAGACCGAAATCAGAGTATTAACGGTTTAACACGAGAAGATTGGCGTTTGTTTCTTGGGCAGCAGAGCAGAAGAGACAAGCGACGGAAACGCTTTCCCCAAGGTCGATTAAGTATTTGAAGCGGGTGGAACGCTTGCACAATAGTCCCAGGGATGTCTCTGCGCCACAGACTTGGTGCGGAGGATTCGTGAATGCGCTTAATGTCGGTATCGACCACAGAATTGGCACGCGGCTGATGACAAGGCGCGAAGTAGCTCGCGGAACAGTGGTACCACGATTTCGGTACCGAGGGTGATCTCAGAGGCGCAGGCAGAGGCCTCTGATAGGTAATACGTGATCTGATAGATCGCAAGGCAACCAGATGGGCCTTTTGAATTGAGGCTGTCGAAAACGTGGGAGGTGGGGTGGAGGTGAGTGGTGGTTGACAAGAGAGAGTAGATGGTCGCTGAAGGGTGGGATGGTCGTACGGAGGGGACGATAACAGATAAAATGGAAGGGATAAGGCGCCGCGGGATCTAGTAAGGAAGAGTTGCGCCAGACCGTTCTTTGTCTAGAAAGCACGAAGTTCTATCAGGTGTCAAGCAGCACCACGGTGAGGGAGTATCTGGGGGAAGCATCAAAGAAGTAGTGCATTAGTATGTGAGCAAAGGGCAAGAAGCATTTTGCCCGCGGAAGGCTACGTGAAAAGAGTCTGGTCGCGAGACCAGAAACCCTGATGGTCCGTCATGGTATGGGTACCCATGTCAGGTTGCAGGTCGCAGTGATAGCCATGGCCTGGCATTGGCTGGGCGAAGGGCTCGGGGCACTAAGAAGCCTCAAGCTGATAAGGATGCCCGATAACCCAATCACAGGCGCAGTATTTTAAACAAAGGATGGCCACTCGGAAAATGCACTGCTGTCAGACGTGGCCTGCCCCTCCACCTGCCGCTGCAAGTAAACCGCGGCATGGCCACAGGCATGGCCATAGGCATGGCCAGAGGCGTGTTGGGTGGTTGCCTACCTGAAGCCTGGACCCCATACAGAATGTCCAGGCAGCCTCCCTACACAAGTTCTGAAGAGGAGCGTCTTGAACTCCCGCATCCTCACTTTGAGTGCGACAACCTGAGCAGCTTCTGAGCAATGTGAGGTATTATTACCTACATAGCACGCCCGGAAGCGCCCAACTCTGTGGTCTCCGGCACTCGGCGGCCTCGACGTCAGACCGCGACACCTGCTTGGGGGACCGTGCTCCATTGAACCTCTCAACCAACCATGGGGCGCCTTGATTAAGTTTGATCTCTCTCGCCACCAAGGCCCCTTCGTGTGTGTCGAGTTGAGTCGTAGTCTTGGACGGCGACAGCCGCCGTATCGGGTTGGTTGAGCAGGACTCCAAACTGGGTAAGCCCAAGAGAACCCAACACAGCGCCGACTTATCCAGAGCCAGCAGGAAAAGGGGCCCGACGGGCATGTCAATTGGTCCCAATATGTCGGTATAAGTCGAGGATACCTGGTTGTCTGCCCGACTTCCTGCAGCGCCAACTGGCTGGGCTAGACACGGCAGTTAGGCGGGCACGAGGGCCATGGCGGTCGAGTAATGCGTTCCGGTCAAATACGAGATGAGCGAAGTCATGCCGAGTTTCTGGCATGTGCTTCAAAGCGCCCAGCATCGTTGGTTCATAGCCTCATAGCAATCAGCCGCGCGAGTAGGTAAAAGATTTTTATCAACACGAGGTATAGGTTCGACGATCATTGACGATGTCGGACACCATCGGTCTGATGGGCAAGTTGATCCGAGCCAATACCGAGTATATCCTTTCGGTGAATAATAGTAACGCTGGTGATGCCCGCAAAGGTATGTTTTGGGACCTTGGGGTGGGCTTGGTGGTGGAGCTCATGATGAAATTGCAACTCCATTCTTCAGCAAAGCCAAGTGGGGGGTGCAAGGATGAATGCAAGACACCGGAAGAAATGTTTCTTCTTGTGTCCCCGGAGGATGATGTGCATTCCATTAGGGCATCATGCAGCGATCCAAGAACAACTTTGGAGGGGGCAAAAGAGATATTGTCAGAGTGGAGAGGATGGGGGGCACCGAAGGGGGGGGGAAGTCACAGAGAAGGAGTGAAGATTCCGCGAGCCGTGATCTGTGCAGCCGTGGTTATTTTTTGCTTGGGCTTCAGTTGGTGGGCGGCTTCACGGCCGGGCTCCGCGCTGGCTTGTCAATGGTCTCGCCAGGCCCATCAGGTGGTTGTTGGGTGGGTGGCAGGCTGGGTGGCAGGAGCTTCCCGGCGGTGCTTGCATTGCTTGGGTGCTCGCGCTGGCCTCGCTGGCCTCCCTTGAATACGGGCTGCCGGGTACTGCTAGGCTGGAAATTCTCCATGGTTGCATGCCCACGGTCAACCTGCTGTCCACTCTGGTCCACCTGCAGTGCCTATCCGGCTAGCGCCCAGCAAGTATCCTTCCCGTACCACCTGGGAAACCTACCTGCAGATTCTGCACCCAAGGTCCCAAGGTCCCAAGGTCCCAAAGCTGCATGCCCACCCTTGCAATCCACCCTGCACCTGCACCCGTCTGCAGCAGCCTCGCCTAGACGGTAGCTTGGTAGCCAATTGGGCGGTGATCCTTCCCCCGGATCCCCCATGTTCCAGTTAAGGTTTTACCCAACTTCAAACTCGGTGAAAGACCTTTTGTTAAACCCACGGGATCGTCCACGTTTCCAACCCTCAGCTTCCCCTCCTTCAATCAGGGAGAGCAGAAAGTCTCTTTCTCAGATGCTTCGTCCGTGAACCATCGTTCATCCTTCTCACGGCTGTCTCCCCCCCAGCCTTCTCCTGACCCATCTCACCCAAGCCTTACCCACCCTCACCCGATCTCCAGGTTAAGTCATTCCTCCTTGTGATCGTCAGCACTCGTCGTCATCGTCATCTCTCTTTTCGAGGAGACGGGGAAAGAGAAACCACGTCAAGCGATGACCAAAAGGCGCGCAGACCACCTTCGCGATATTTCACCGAGAGATCCCAACCACCCATGGGTTGCACGAGGCTATCGACCGGATGTGGCTTATGCCAACAGGAGTGCTCCCGTAGAAGACCCCTACGGTGAGATCGCATATCAGCGCGCCTTCGCCGAGGCGGCTGAATCCAACTCTTTTCGAGTACCTGAGCCGATCCTGTATCATAATTCTCCTTCGGCACGGGAGTATATAAGAAGGAGGGATGAGCCCTTCTTCTCTGTCAAATCTACAAAACCCACCAACAAATCCACCAGCCAGCCTGCTACGCCCACTTCTGCCAATACAGCGGCTTCCTCGCCAGCAAAGGTCTCTTCACCTAAATATGGTTCAGATGCTGGACTTCCTCATGGTAGAGCAGATGCCGGTTCAAAGGCCGAGCCTGGTCCTCCGAGACCCAATGCATCCCCCAGCAACAAGAATTTTCAGCAGCCGTCACCACGTGCAATAAGACCTGCCGCCGAACAGACACCATCTCACCTTGGCAACGGTCTACCTTGGACCTTGGAACCTAAGATTGAAGCTCCATCAGGTCCTTCTAGAATGCTGCGATGACCCGAGGGCATCAGAGGATATCTCAACAACCCTTCGGTCGACGAGCCAGCAGAGGGCTAGCACAGTATCAGCACCGCAAGCCTTGGCTACTTAGCTGATCGCGGCGGTCATCATACACAGTCCACAAGGTCATTGAATCTACCAATCACAGGTTTACTACTTTGCCGTTGTTATACCAGCAATCTTGCTCAGCACTTTTCTTCGGTAAGATTTTGGGATGCATGTCTAGCGATCAATGACAGGAACAACGCTATAATGAATTTATTTAATGGATTGAGAGGGAGATCAATTGCATCCCAGAGGGAGTCTCCAGTCTTGAGGCCAAATGTCAACATCAACATGACTTAATTGACGAAGTGACGGCCAATGCTCAGGGAAAGACAAAAAGACGCGACGAGGAATGAGTGACGGATAAGATATTGGTCGAGGAAATGCAGATTTACACCACTTTTCATTGCATCTAAACGCTCGGGATTTTCGCATTGGGATATTCCTCTTGCATGGTTGAAGCCCCTTATGTGGGAGGAGTTGGGCGCAGCTGGATGATTTGGGAGTGTCTTGCCTTCCTCAAAGGGGAACACAGAAGCATTGAGAAGAAGCCATGACGGAGTTGAGGCAGTCGAAGGCATGCAACCTTTGTAGGCTATTTTCAACTAGTTGTTGGGAAGACATGCGGTAAATATCTTCCATCCACTCTCCGCTTTACCACTTCATGTCCGTCATGGATGTGCTCCGCGTGCATTACGCAGGTTTTTCTTTTGCAGTCATTCTTTCGTTGTGTCGCTCTGGCAGCAGCAGCAGCAGGGAGTTCCGAACTTGTTGAAACCTATCTTCGATCTTTTCGGAGGCTCGAGCGTAGGCGAAAGCAGGCTCTTCAAACTTTGTATAAGACGGAGCTTTTTATGCATCCAGGTAGAAAACCGTCACTAGCCCTAGCCCCTCATTGCTGACCGGGAATCACTCCAGGCCGCTGGACCAGAAGCGCGATCATGGGCGAGAACAACGTGCGAGCATCCCTTTCACGGTCGGTCGATCCGTCACCATCCCCTTCTCCGGCCCCTTCCACTTCCCAGCCAAGCTGTTTAAGTTGTGGCCCGGCCCATCGAACCAGCTCGTCCCACGACACCCACTCCCATCCAGCGCATTTGTCCGGCTCGAGCAGTTTCGCTTCCGGCATCCCTGACCGGGTGTCGTCGTCGTTCTGGACCCGCGCCGTCATGAAGATGGTCACGTAGTGCTTCCCCTTGACAACCTTCCCATCCTTCGCTCCCGTCGTCTCTGTAAGAGGTGAGGATTCAAACGGCATGACATCATTCGTCGCGGTCAAAAATTCAATTTCCGCAACGTCGAGACCCGTCTCCTCGCACACCTCGCGCGCCGCGCACTCTTCAAACGACTCGCCGAATTCCAGGTGGCCGCCCGGTAGGGCCCAGGTTCCCGCGCCGTGCGAGCCTAGGCGTTTGCCGAGCAGGAATTTATATTTGGGTTGTTGCGAAGTCGTGGATATGGATCGGGAGTTGGATGGGTCGGCGTGCAGGATGAACACGGCGACTCCGACGCGGGGGACCGAGGAGGCGAGGAGGTCCGGTGGGGAGGGCATGTTCGGGAAAAGAGTGTGATGTGAGTTGCTCTGTTTCTCTGAGTTTTGATGTCCAATGGCTCCTCCCGTGCTGAGATAGCTAGAAAGCACACCTCGTCGCTAGGTGCAGCGATGGTCGTGCGGTCGGCCCGGTGAGCGGTTGAGAGTAAATGGATGGACGTTTAGACCCGACAAATCCTGAATTTTTCCCTTTGTTTCGTTCTTGCTTTTCTTTCCCCCCTTTTTCGCTATCCCCTTTGGTAGCCTGTATTCTTTCCGAGAAAGAGAGGCGTTTCAAGAGAAACTAAAGAAAAAAAATTTGAAATTTGAAAACGAAAGAAGAGACAAAAAAAGAGAAAATATCCCCTTGTCAGAAATAGTCCTTTTTGGGAGGGGAGTGAAGGGCTCTTTTGTCACCCAGTGTGACTGAACTGATATCTTCAGTAAATCAGTTGAATCCCAAAGTGAGCCCAGAGGCAGGGCAAAGCAAGGGAAGAAAAGAAAAGGGGAGGGGCAAGATCAACAAAGGGCCAGAATCCCTCGCCCTTTCGCCTCTCCCGCTCTATTATGTCTGGCTCTGCGCGCGTGTGTTTCCCCGTTCGCTCGTTCGCGAGAGATTCTCGGTTCGCGCAAAACTCGATGGCAGTGGTGGGCTTGGGTGATCCCGCTTTTTTCGTTCTTATTCAAGTCACATTACTCGACTCGACCAACCCCCGGCTCTTGTGCTCCGGCGACAAGTTTCTTGCAAGATCTGCCCTTTCCAAAAACGCAGCATAGCCGAGCCGAGCCCAGCGGAGCAACAGCGTAGGGCAGAATCCTTGGTGTCCAGAATCACGGATTCAAAAAGAGAGGCACACACCTCTTTCCTTGGCGGGGGTGTGGTCAGAGGACGGGGGAGGATTGAGGTTATGACAAGAGGTGGAAATCTGGAATTCTGTGGCGGTGCTTAATTCTCCATATACTATTATTCTCCGTGCTGTGGGTGGATAAGGTACCTAGCGAGCTAGATAGGTGATAGCAAACAGCCCAAGCCCTGTATGTTCTGATTGGGCAGGACGCGAGAGTCGGTGACGTGCGCAAGCCACACTGTCAGGCCCATCAATCAGCCTCGCGAGGCTGTCTCAAGTTTTTTACCTTTTACACGCTCCCAACCCCGCCCAGGATTGTGGTGAAAGGCAGTAGTAGGCATTGGGGACGAACCCATCTCACAAGGATTGAATTCAGACTAGATCTTCAGATTCAGCCTCGCGGCCTGTCTGATTCCGAAGACACTTACCCACGGCAGTGCGAGCGGCAGTTTGAAGAGTTCATTTCCCGGCAACTGGCTAGGACGCGGACTTTGAATAGGGTCACTTGTGTCCTCTCATGCATATGTAGCTATAGCACAGTATTTTGGTAGTTGAACGACGGTATGGATTAGGCCGCCGAGGTGTTATATTATTTCTGTATTTTGTATAGTGTCACACCTCCCCCTCTGGACCCCTTTGCCAGTGGACATGCCATCGCTGATTACACCTTCGCATCGCTCAAAGCACTTCCAGTCCAGCGTGACTGATGAAGTACGCCCCTGTGTCCGTCGCATTGGTGATATTGGTCTGCTTGGTCTGGCCGAACTTGACGTAGCCGTTCTCCACAGGACTGGCCACAACAGAGCCGTTAAAGCGATGGAGCTTGTTCTCACCGTTGATGACCGTGAAGTTTGCCAGCGAGATTTCGTTCGGGTTGCGGTTGACCACCGTCGGCATTCCAAAGTAGTACACGTTGACTTGCTGTTGGGTGACGTGCAACTCGTAATACCCTCGGTAGTAAATCTCTTGCCATTGCAACTCGCGGTTGGCACCTACGAGGAACTGGCTGGCTTGAAGGCTAAGTGCGAGGGAGATGTTTGCGCCGTATGGCGACGGGGACGATACGGCCGTGCCGCCGAACTCAACTCCGATAGCCCCTTCCCCAGTCGTGGGGTCATATGGATGCTCGTCCAACCATACCAGGTCAGAAACCCAGTTTGCGTGGCTGTCTCCTGAGAGCATGATGTTGTTGGTAATGTTATTGTTGTACAACGCTTGGAAGGTGCGGTTGCGGTTGGCCTGGTATCCATCCCACGCATCGTAATCGAGGGGATCGACATTGCCATAAGCAACACTTTCGTTGATGCGGCTGAAGACCGTCTGAGACCCAATCACACGCCATGTAGCACCACGGTTCTTCGAGTCGATCAGGGTCTGATAGAACCAATTTTCCTGACGGGAGCCCATCATGGAGCGACCAGCATCGTTCGAGATTTCGTGGACGTAGTGTGTGTTCCAGTACAGGTCGGTTATAGAGCGGTCATACTGGCGTGTATCGAGCATGACGAGGTCAATGAGGTTGCCAATAGAGAACGATCGCCAGATTCGAAGCTAGATCGGGGGTCAGAACGAACTTCTCCAGAACGAGTTGTCTTACATCATCACCCATCTCGACTTGTCTGATGGGCATCCATTCAAAGTATGCTCTGACAGCGTTCATCTTCCTCTGATCCACAGAGACACCACCATCTGTAACAAAAGACGCTTCGGTGTTGTTGAGCTCCGAAGAGCCATCCCGGTAGGTATTATCGGCAACCTCATGATCATCCCAGACGGCGATCCAGGGGAAGTTTTGGTGACTAGCAATCAGATCCAGATCGGTCTTGTAGGTGGCATGACTGTAAACGTGAGTCGAGTCAGTATGGTCGCTTGATATTGGATCACAGACATCGTTGGAGCATATAAGGCCCGCAAATCACTCACCGCTTGCGGTAATCGTAAAGAGTATAGATCTCTCTATCCGGCAAGGGGACACGGCCGATAGTCTGACCCCAGCCGTATTCACCGTTGGCATACTCGTAAATATAGTCGCCAAGATGGATAACATAGTCGACGGAATCTTTGCGTACCGGGTTACCAAACGCGTTGAAGAACCCGAACGGGTAATTGCTGCAAGAGTAGACCGCTAGGTTGACTCCGGAGACGTCGTCAGTGGCTGCGGGAGTAGTCTTGGTTCTGCCGACCAAGCTAGACACGCTGCTGTTGCAGACAGTGAACTGGTACCAGTATTGTGTGAAAGGCTGCAGCTTCGTGGCCTCGACTTTGACCGTGTAGTCAACGTCTGAGCTCGTGTATACAGTTCCTTGGTCGACCACAGACGACAACGCCGAGTCGCTGGCAATCTTCCAGGTCAGGCAAACAGGAGAAGTCGACGGCGGCTTCCCCTCGTCAGTATCATTGTAGATGGGGACAGGATTGTAGAGTGGCACGAAACCGCTGGTGGAGCTATTGCTAGTCACATCGTCTGAGGTGGGAGCACAACGGGTCCACAAGATCACACTGTTCGGGAATGGGTCACCGGAGGCAACTCCATGAGTGAAATTCAGCGACGAAGCTGGTGTAGACTGTCTCTCAACATGTCGCTTGACCACCTTCCGTACCGAGATACCTAGAGCAGGGTGGTGGAGGGAGGGAGAACGGTAGTTGAGATTGGCACCGTAGCTAGCAAATGTAGCACCGACCAATGTGGCCAACACAAGTAACTGCAACATTTTGAAGAAGAGCTTATGGACGAGCTCTTGGGAGAGAATGAAGATGGGCGCTCACCTTTTCTCCCGCTCTGTCTCATCTGAGGGGATAGCAAGCTCTTTTTGAAGGAGCTCCGGGCTTGCAAGCTCTGTCATCTCCAATTCCAACTGACGCAAGGTATCATCTACCCTGGCATCCCACAATTGCTCTAACCGTGATGGCCCTCACAGATGCTATTTGTCAAGAAATACCAAGCGACCAAGCTCCAGGGACAGCCTCCCGCGGCATACTGGGAGAAGAAATGGGCCAATTGATGGCAAGGCTGCCGATGTATTCAAGGCAAAGCTCGGGTCGGCTACGCCCGGATTTGCTCTAGGTCCATGTTGTAGCTGCCTATCTCATCGTAGCCAGGTCGAACAGAAGCATGTTGGACGATGACAAGACTGATGGACAGATGGGCTGTGCGTTGAACAAGGGCCGGAAGCGGTAGGGCGCAGGATGAGGAAGGTTTTGGATCGAAGGAAGCATCTCGGCATGCAGTAGTGGCAGTAAGTGCAAGAAGAAAGCCAAGACCTCCAACAGCCACACCTTGACGAGCCTGCAAGCACGTGCATGAGGCGCCCCGTCAAATCAACACCGAGGCATTGCAAAGCTGCTGCTTTCGACGTCATGACTTTTCGACTCACTGCTATCACTGGCACGGTATTTCCCCAAAATCCATGTCTGGCCAGGCCTGTCCGGCTCGAAGATCTGTGGTGTGATTACTGACCAGTATGGCGATCGGCCGGCGCATCAACGAACGGCTAGCAAAGGGTGAACGAAGCGAGCAGAACTTGAATGCTGCCTGGATGCACAAAAGCAACTACGGCTTCTCCCCGCTTGCACTACTGTACCTATGTGCTGTACGACCTTTCCCCTTCTCTGCGAGATCTTTCACAGCGATCAGTTTCTCACTCGGGCACGATCGACCCTAGGCTCCTCCACATGTCACAGCGATATCCTCTCCCAGCTTCCCATGTATACGCATTGACCAAGGTGAAGTTGTTCACCAGGCCCGGTTCCCCGTATTCCGTCAAGTTAGCTTGGATGTAAGACAAATTGAATGCGAACGGTGTGCCCCCAGTGATGTTGAGGTTGATCTGATACGGCGAGTACATCTTGAACGGAGGCCAATCAGAAGCCGGATTGCTTAGGGTGCTGTTGGACGAAAGTCCGTTGGCAATAGCACTGGGGATAGATGGGTTGTCCGACGTGATGAAAGCGCCCCAAATCTTCATGGCTGCGTTGACAAAGTCCGGGCTTTGATTCGGTGTTGGCGGCCCAAAGTATGCCGTCAGATCGCTTCCATGAACGGCAATAGGTACGGAATATTGATATTTGAATGAATTGCGTCCGTGATCACTGTATGCCTCTGCCATCCAGTACGAAGGGCAAACAAAGGTCGTTTCCGAATATATAGCCTGAGATCATGCGACATGTCAGCAGCTGCCAGAATGTTGAAATTCCACTTTTCGCACTTACAAAGGCTCTTTGCTGCTGTCCTGTGGCAACGCTGCTCTGGTTGATGAAACTCGGTAGCCCAGAACCAGAAGAAGCATACAGTGGGGCATCGGGGTCTGTCGAGTCATTCGAACTTGGATAATAGAGAAGAACTTTTGCAATGTCATCGTTTGTGAACAGCGGAAACGTCAGCTGTAACCACGCCACTAGGTCGTCTTCGGTCGTAATATTGGGCTGGGTATATGCTGGTCCCTCAAGAGCGTTATTGCTCACCAGCAAATTTAGCCCATTAAGCTCTTTCCGCAAAAGCTGGCGACTGGGAAGATCTTGGACAAAGATGCCGTCCGTTACCGGCAAGAAAGCCCAAGTCCCATATTTCCCAGACTCGGACAGGGTGGCGCTTGCGTTTTGTAGTGTGGTCGAATCTTGACTGACAAGACAGTCAAAGATTGTGTTTGGGTGTGCACCATAGGGCAAGGTCGGTGCGCAACCGACCATTGAGGCAAAGACGTAATATGCCTGCGAAGGCTGCCAGTCCTTATATCCGTACTGCATAGGTAGATATGGCGATGAGGCGATCGTCTAGCTCTGTCAGGTCCTGCACAGCGCAACCTGGACCATGTGTCTTACATTTCTGAAAAGCGACTGGCCAAGCGAGCCACCAAACGCCATGTCATGCAGCTAGAAATCTGGTGTCAGCTCGGACAGATCTCTTTAGATCAAGGGTGATCTCTTCGACTGAAGCACAGTGGGTGCCTTCCGTATCTGAACGAGTAACTTACCATGACGGACCCGGCGCCTGCGGAAACCCGTTAGCATGTACCACAATTATGACAACCTAACAATATCCTCTTCTTGATACAAAAATAACAAAGCAGAGGGTGTGGGGGAACATACCTGCCGATTGCCCTGCTATCGTTACGTGGTTGGGATCCCCCCCAAACAGAGAGATGTATCTCTGCGTCCACTGCAACGCGAAATGTTGGTCTAGCAAGCCTGCGTTGACCACCCCATTCCGGAAAATTTCATCTCCGGCCAGAAACCCAAAGGCACCAAGCTGAGATGGGTCAGCATTGACTCGGAGAAATGGTTTGAGAGAGCTACCCTGTACTGGATGGTCACACCAACGAAGGAGTTGTTATTAGCGTTGATGATAGCTGACAGGTCCTGCTGACCGTTTCCTCTTCCATAGCCTCCGCCATGAATATAGAACAGCACGGGGAGCGGACTGGAAGGATTTGGCGGAGCATATACATTGAGAAACAAACAATCCTCACTCGACCCTGTACTGTTAAGAGGCACCAGGGTGTTTGTTGTATCCTGGTTTTGCGGACATATTGGACCAAACTGGGTCGCTTGGATTACAGAAACACGGTTTGTTTGAGGAGCTTGAGGAGCTTGCCATCTGTTGGAGCCAGTTGGAGGAGCCGCGAACCGGATACTGACTTGTAATCAGCTATAGGGTCCTTGGGAAGCAGAGCAGATCAAGTGTACCCTTTCCACAGGTTCAACCCCGTAGTTGAGTTAGTATAGCCCTGGTACACCTCGTAGCCAAGGTCAACTTGTAGCGAAGAGCTGTTTCCAAAAGAAGCTTGACGGGACCGGAGCACAGGTGGATATGGCTGTGGGTTATACTGAGAATGGGCAGAGCAACTTGCTAATAGGGAGGTGGCAATGAGGAATATGAGATGCATTTTACCTTGGGACTCCCTAACAGAGCGTGTATATGGACTTCAGGGAGGTTAAAAGAGTCAAACATCCCTTGTCGAGGACAAGGCGGTACTTTTATTCTCAGGGTAGAGTCAGTGCCGTCTGGTCGCACAAGGTACCGCTAACGCCGTGACCATCGGACAGTGACCGGCATCGAGTTGGAAATGCCATTGTGGATTTTGACCCCGAGGTGCAGTTGATATTAGCCGTCGAGCCGTATATCAAAACAGATGATGCGAAATAAAACTGGGGATGGAGCGGTCAATGGCTAGACATCATTGGCTTCCCCACATTCTTAGACTCTGATCTCCTCATTCTCGGTTCAGCCACCCTGTCATTCAGTATGCAAGTGAACTAGGTCAAGGTCGTTTTGAGGCTGGGCCACTCCGCACGGCAGATACTCATCAACCGCTTTCTCCGATACTCGCTCTGAGAAGCAGCTAGAAAATTGGACCGAGAGGCAGCAGCCTGCTTGAGCCAACAAAACCCAAAGCATCCAATGTGTGTGCTGGCGGCGTAGACACCAGACACCTAATATCTATTTTCCTATGATCGCCTTTAGCAGATAATCATCAAACACAAACATGTCACCTGTCAGGCTCAGCGAGATGCCACGTCCTCGGTTCGTTCTCCTTCACCGCCTTCCTCCAGTTTTTACTCTGTCTCCAACCGCCATTTGAATTTTGACATCTGTATCCGCACGCAAGCGCTGTAGCGTCCCAAGTACCGGCATCGGACTCTCTTCGAGCTGAGGCTGATCTTGACAGATGGGTCCAGAGTAGGTGGACACTCAGTTGCTCTTCTTGTCGCCACCACTGGGGTTCAATTGGTTGTATTTGACGCTCAGTTCGTCATATTCCTTTTGCAGACCCTGTGCTTGGCTCTTCATGGCCTCCAGTTCTTTGTCCTTTTTCCCAAGCTGCTTCTTGAGTTCGCCGATCTGGTCGGCCCGGTATTCATGGCTGAGTTTCTCTCCCTCTTTGCCGCCGGCGCGCTTATCTCCTTCATACATCTTGACCTTTTCTTCCAGGCGAAGGACATCAAGGATCATGCCGTATGTGCGGTTGAGGATGAGGGAGAGGAAAAGGGTGAAGCCGGTCAGGTACATGTTGCGTTGAGAGTAGAACTTGCGGGCTTGAACCTCCATACGATCGGAACCAATTGCTGCTGCACGCCTGTTTTCGTCAGCCATGACCATCAAAATAGCCAGAGATGATCTTGTGGCTTACCCTGCACCAGTAGTGTCCTTCGATAGAGCTGCCATCTCAACCTGGACTCGGTAGACTCTGTTGACACTGTCAAGGAATAGGATGAGGATGAAGATGAAGGTGATCTTGCGGAGTGTTAGTCGAGCTCAGGCCGTCTTGACTGAAGATGTGACATACCTTCATCCCATATTGTATCTTAGCCACAATTGGACTTTCAGAGATGAAGTTGAACATTTTTCGCTTGACCGTGAACGGCATCGGGACGATGAGGGCCAGAAACAAGACCATCTCCGCCACCAGAAGCACGAACACCTAAAAATGCTGGTTAGCTTCGGTGGCCCATGGTAGTTGCTGCACAGCATCACCGGGAGGCTTCACGGACCAGGCTGTAGTAGAGCGTCATGTTTGCGACTTGAATCGGATGGGATTCCTGCCTGCAATGGTACGAGAATCAGGGGGATAGCGGGGACAATGTCAAAGACCAGAGGGTGCAGAGACAGAGACGAAAAAGCGCGAAAGATTGGGAGGCAGTGCTTGTAGCACAGAGAGAACACGAAGTTCAAGACGAAACCAGACGAGAAATAAAGGCCAGATTCTGCAGGGGACCAGCGATGGAAGTGTGTGGGCCAATCTGTTGCGTCACTACCCTTCCTTGTCACCTGTGTCCACTGTCGACCAAGTCGAGCACACAGTAACCCGAAAGTGGTCGTCAGCTGCCCGCAGGCTGCCACAGCTGCAATAGTGGCTGCCCAGTGCCCACCAGCCAGCTCGAGGCACGCGTCATAATTGCATTGTGGATCTCCATGCTTCGCCATACATCCCGCTACGGCGGTCTACATTGACTGTAGCGCAGTTATGCTCGGCAGAAAACCACTCAGACTTTCTTTGGGTCAAGTACTTGAAAAGCTCCCTGTGCTTGAGAGAAACTAATATTGTAGCTCTATCTCAGAGATCATCACGCCAGCTGCTTCTGTCAGGCCACACATTCTGTGGCCACTGCCTATCTCTCGTAATAATATGTGCAAATAAGCTCATTCGGCGTCAGCCTCCTCAGCCACCTCAGCCAAATATTCTTGCATTGAGAGCATTGTCCGGACCAACAAGTCAAAAAAAGGGGAGGAGTAATAATTTTTCACAAAGGGAATTCGATAGAGCACAGAAAAGCACATCCTCCGAAGGGCAGCCGGGGCACGAAAGGGTAACGGTGTCAATCACTCCATTCGCCTATCTCGCCGGAACTCGACCCACTTTCCCGCGCGCCCCAACCGGTTTCGATTCCAAGGAGAGGCTGCAAACCCTTGTAGAGCGCCGTGCGTCGTCAGAAGAGTAACAGAATGTAGCCGACATGAACCGCCGGCGGATTGAGGTGGGTGCTCTGATGTCCGAGCTGGATCGCGGAGCCACTTTTTGATATTCACATTCCCACTGCGGAAGCGAGAATGGACTTGTTTGCGTCTTGAGAGGCTTTGGAAGCAGCAACACGTCTTGTGCTAGGTTCCGTTCGACTCGATGGTATGCTGACCGAGGGAGTGTTCAAGCGCGTCCGTTCTCCCCTTACCATTCGAATTCGCCTTGACCCTTGTGGAAAACGTACCTTTTTGCCAATCATGTCAGTATCGCATTACAATCCCACTTCTCCCCAGCCTGAGAAGACGAGAACAAAGAGAATTAGATGACTTACTCATTGCCCTCAACCCTCAAGATACCGTCCTTCAGAGTGCACTTCCACTTATTCTTGACCCGCTGAACCTTATCGTAGGTACAGAGCATGACTTGATCGGTATTCTCGCCATTCTCGTCATTTGCGGCCACATCGTCAGGATCGTCCAGATCGGAGTTGATGGCATCCTCATCGTCATCCACATCATCATCATCGCCTGCTGCATCGCCTTGTGCGCGGCTGATGCTCTTTCCATGAGGTGTGACCCCCGACTGAACAGTGGCCTCGAGGCCTCGAGCGATGGCTCTGCCTGGAATCGTACGTTCATCGAGGGCCACCAGAAGACCGCCACCTTCGAGTTGCTGTTGCCTCGCCTGGAAGTGAGCGCGCATCAGATGATCAGCTTCAGCACCGTGAGCAGCGATGAATGCTTTCCGCTGAGTGTACTCAGTTTCCCAGTCGTCACGCGCATCGCACGGTCCATCAGTCTGACTTGCATTGACAGCAGCTTGGGGCTGAGGTTTGATATCAGTGGTATAATCCTGGACATCGGCGAACGCAGAATTAGAGTCTTCCTGCTTGATGTAATTGCTCGAAGGCGCTGCGGATGGTTGCATGGGTACACGAGGTGGATTGCCGGACTGAAGTTGTGCGATCTGTGGGCCAGCACGTTGACCAAAACTCTGGTGGAGATTCATTGCCGCTCGATCGCGGGCTGTCAAGGGTTGACCCTGCTGGAAGGAAGGTGCCTGATAAGGTTGAGGGCGAGGGGGGCCTTCCTGGTAAGAAAATGAGGGAGCACCATTTTCTATCTTGATGGGGGGCGCTGAAGGGGTGGCCTGTTGGGATGGAGGGGTGTCGACAGCGGTTCCATTGCTTGGGAGCGTTTGAGGCGCTGGTTTCGCGTTGCTGGGAACCGTGCTTTGTTCTTTAACAGCAGGAACTGGAGGAGGATCCCACGGAAGCTGTGCGATCTTGAGACCAGAAAGCTTCTTCTGCCATTCCTGCAGCCAGATTTGTCAATATAAAATTATACCAACCAAAACGCCATGCTAAAACAGAAACGGGGCGAGGTAGCAAAAGCCAAAAGGGGATTAGCGCAGGAGACTTTGGTGGGCTGAGGTGGTGCGCAGCGGTGGCGTCCAGGGCGTATAAAAAGAGGCCTATGAGTCAAGAAGGGGGCGCCTTCAAGAACCTTCCGATCCCCGCCTCGCCTCACCCGCTGCCCTCGCTCGCCCTCCCACCAGCGCGCTGCCGCCTGCCTGCGACAAACCCGCAATCCCATGTTCACGCAAATTGATCCCTCATCTTCCTGTCTTCTGCTGTGTATCTCTCTGGCACGACATACCGAGTGTTGACGTCGATGGAGCATCACTTTGACGATGGATGGGAATACAATTTCGTGTGCAGTTAATGGCTGATGATGGACTCACCGATCTCAGCAATTCCAGAGTCGCCAACTCAACACCGCCTTCCTCGAAGTCTTGTCGCGACGCCTCGCAGACATCACTTATGACTTTCGCATAGACGTCGCCCTGTTGCAGACGATATGGTTAGCCTTTAAATGGAGACAAAAGCAGACTGCGCTCAACAGACTGAGTCTCTTCTGGCAAGGCAAGACGAGGAGAGTGAATCCGAAAAGCAAGGATGGGAGATACTCACCACCGAAACTTTTGACATGTTGCGGCGGTGATCGGTTTGATGCTGTTCAAACTTTCCCTAGTCCTTCGGTCTACTTATGTGCCAGTTTGTAGAACCAGGAGATGGTGTCGAGCGTAGATGTCGTGGGTGTGAAGAAGAAGTAAGTGCCGACAGACTGAAAGCCTCAAAGGCCACGACAGGTCGGAGTTTCGCTAGAGTTCACCTGTCACTAGACATTTATAGTACCTTCCAGTGAATCGGTTAGTCTTCTTGAAGTGAATTCAACGAGCTGCAAAAGAAAGTGAAGTCGATCTAACGAGATGGAATGTGAGGTGATGAGGGCAAGTTCACGAGAGCAAGAGAAGAGATGACCCCGACGCCCGCAAACCAAGGCTTGGCCTGACCACTGGGCAGTGGACCCCCTACCACTGGCTACCAGGCTTGAACTTCGGGGCTCTCTGGCTAACCCAGCTAGTTAAGCGGCTCTGCCTATCGAACGAACCCCAGTGACTACCGCGCATTAACCTTCATGGTCTCGTTTGTAAATCCATGTGTTCAACCCAACATCACCAATTCGGAGGTACACTTCCCTTTCTGAGAGGACTGCGACAATTCTTGTAGGCCTCTTGTGCATCAGGCGCTCTAGTCTCCGTCACTGATCTGCCTGCACTCGCCAGCGACCATGGACTTCAGACCCGCCCTCATCGTGGTCGACATGCAAATGGATTTCTGTCCTCCCGTACGGAAAGCCTGCACGAATGCATTGATACTCATTAGTTGATGCTAATTTGCATAGGATGGCTCACTCGCGGTCTCGGGGGGCCGAGAAATTGTGCCGCTGATCAACAAGCTCCTTGCTTCACCACAGTTTGTCTTGAAAGTGGCCACCCAAGACTGGCATCCAACTAACCACGTATCTTTTGCTGCAAACCATTCTGCTCCAGACAACAAACCCTTCGAGTCGTTTGTCACCGTGCGCAACTTTGTTGGTAACAAACCGGATGAGACGATGCAGCAAAGATTATGGCCCGTCCATTGTGTTCAGGGCTCAAGAGGCGCAGAGATCGTTCCAGAACTTGATCTCTCCAACGTACGTTTCACTGTCCAAAAAGGCCAGGACCCCCGGGTGGAAATGTACTCGGCCTTTTCCGACTCGTTTGGAAACTTGACGTTTGGTGCTGGAGGTGTAAGTCACGACCTTGCCAAAGAACTGGCCGCTGAGCATATATCCCATGTCTACGTTGTTGGTTTGGCTGGTGACTATTGTGTCAAAGATACAGCTCTTGGATCGGCAAAGGCAGGCTTCACCACGTATGTTATAGAGGAAGCTCAAAGATGTGTGGATCCCAACACGTGGCTCGATGTCAAGGGTGCTCTGGCACAAGGCTCTGCGACCGTGGTCAGTGTTGACAGTGACGAGGTTCGGCGGGTTCTCGGTCCATGAAGTCAATCTCGTTGTGTCAATCCGGGGACAACAGACCTGAAGCAGTGTCTTTCCTCAATGCTCATGCCGCCAGGTGTCGATACCTGTTGGACCTCAAGCAGCAGTCCAAAGAAGTCGATTTGTTTGACATGTGCTGGCGTCTGCTTATTTCCCTGGTCCGAAGCTATTTATCTCTTGATATTCCGAAACACTCAGGCGATATGCAGAATTCAGCAAATACTGCCATGACCAACGCTATATGATGTCTACTCATGTCGGCTGACACTGTTGTGGATAGAATCGCCTCTGGCGTTTCTTTCGCTCAAGCTGCAAATCTGGAAGATAAAGGGTCACTTGGTGCGTTTCTCAGTCAAGTCTAGTTGTACGCTCTGGGCGTCCTGGCTTCCGAGAAGGTGTTGCAAGTCGGCAATGATGATGATTCGAACAGTATTGGCATCTCGTTTCGAATTGTCACGAGCACACAGACTTCGTACGTGGCTAGATTTATCGGCAATCTCTCTGCTAATTTCGTCAAGTCCCTCATCATCCACGAGCCGGCGAAGTGAATTGAAAGGCCCAAAAGAAGCGCTTGGACAATAGAGTCCTGCTGCTGCTTAGACCCAACCCATCTACCTGATGATTGCGCCTAACGAGGTCGTCATTACTAGACGCTCCCTGTCCCCAGTTGTTAGACGGAGTTTGAAATTCAACTTCAAATACATAGATAATGCTTTCTCCGGTTGTCCTTTGTCCTGTTGTAACTGCAAGAATGTGTCCTTAATGATCTGTTTGAGTGCAACGATGCTCCCTGCCATTGAGCAACGTATTCGGTTTGAGAAACAGCCTATACCTATCGCCAAAGACCCAAAGCTCTCGGCGTGGAGCGCATATGTAACGGTGGAACGCTTGGGGGGATAATGCAGCCAAGCAATCAAAGATATGGGCCTTCCGGTCAGTGTTACACCCGTTCGTAGCATTCCTCGCCATGACTTCTACGCCCCGGCTTATATATCTACCATTTGCACCTCTGCAACCAGAGCAAAACTCGAGCAATCTTCTGGAGAGTAAAGGTGGTGGGCAAAATCCAGCTTGTAGAGGAAATGCCACATTCAGTCCATCCTACGCCAAGGGGAAATACGCCTGATTCACGCAAAGAGCAAGACCTTTCAAGACTTTGGTGGAATATCAATGTCCCGCAGGAGCAATGGACAGAAGAGTGCCCGCCGTATCTGCTTGGGCAGAGTGAGAAGAATATTGGGATATTGAGCCGCAAAGACGAGGAATTTGAACGATTCACTTGGCAACAGGTGGAGGAATTGGTTCGTAAGTCTTCCTTGTGGTGAGGCTGCGAACATATGTCAGGGATAGAGCATTGCGAAAGCCCAGGATCAGCAGCCGACGACCAATGAACCTGGAATGATAAAGGCAACACCAACATCCGACAATGGGACCTGACACTTCTTCTCACGCAAGGGACGAACAATATTCACCAATTCCAGCGATCATCAAGCCAGCTCCAGGCTTACCTAGCCTATGTCTACCATCTCAAGAAGACCTACGGCTCTGTCCTCTCCTATATTCAAGAATACCGCCTCCATTGGCCGACCAACACCCCCAGCGGAGATGTGCCATTCAGCCGCCCTTCCGACTATAAGATTTTATATAACGACTGGCCGTACTTTGTCGAGCATGGGATCCAGCACCTCGTCGTGTGGACGAAATTCCAGATCGACGAGATTGAAGAGACAGGAGAGGTGACCCCGGAGGCGACGAGGCAGATCGACGAGTTCATCAAAAAAACCTTCTGTGAGGGAGAACATGGAAAGAGGATAGAAAGGGAGAGGATCGTATGGTTTAAGAACTGGAAGAGCTTGAAGAGCGTGCATGCATTAGGTAAGTCGAAACTTGTTCAGGGCGACATACGGAAGCAGAAGATGCGGCTGGAGATGAGGTGATGATTATGAGTGCTTGAACCTAATCTGTGACTTCACAGAACATTTCCACATTATGCTTTACCAACCCCCCGAGGAACTAATTGAAGCCGTTACAGGGGGAGATCGACCTACATGCGAAAGTTGGATGGCAACGATGAGTTGAGTGGGCAAGAAGGGTAACCATAGATCCAGGTCATGCAGCACACCACATCCGACGGCGCGACTGGTCAGGGACGCATTCTCATATGTTGGGCCGGGAAGATTAGATCATAGAATGCCCGGATTGTGCATTATATATAATACTTACCTAGCAGATAAATGCCAATTCAAGGGTTTTATGAGCAACCAGGAATTCGGGAACAATGGTGGCCCGGTTTCGATCTTCACCCTTGGCTTTTGCAGTTTGCAGCATGCGGATGACGCAGCATTTTTGCTTTGTTCAGGTCTCCACTTGTGCTCTTCAGCCCGCCGCGCTCTGTCCAGTGAAGCATGTCTCGCATGCACGAAGAAGCTGCAAATGCCCCTCGGAGTGGGAATAGGCTTCTTTTTTAGATTTCTTTACTCATCTGCCAGTTGTGTCACCAACATCCTGCCCTGTCGTCACCGAGTTTCTCCCTCTGTCTCTGCCACTGCTTCAGCTGACCGCTGAACGGTGCAGTTTCGAAGACGGTTCGTATCTGTCGAGCAGGAGACCTGATCTCTCGCCCCCGCCATATCCGACCCTTTACGACGTCATATCACAACCACCATTTCCTTGCTCTGCCCATCACCTCCCTTCCACAGAACAGTATCCCTTGCTCGTGCATGAGGGTGGACAATGGACAAGATGAAGCACTCGATAGGTGGAGCGCTGCGAAATCGCAGCGAGTCTAAGAGTATGGTCGAGCCCCTCAGTGCGCGCTCCATGGAGTCAGGCTGACTTGAAGATTCAGGCAATCGCTCCTCCTCAGAGGATCAACGAGATACCAACGATGAGGACACTATGGTCATCGAACCCGAGCAGGGAAACAGTGGGATCAAACCCTACGATAGCTGAAGAGAAGGCGGTGCTGACCACACATGTAGTCCTTTTACACATCATCTCACAGTTGCGCCCCGGTGCCGACCTGTCTCGGATCACTCTCCCAACCTTCATCCTCGAGGAAAGATCGATGCTAGAAAGAATAACGAAGTAAGGGTTTTCCCAAGAGAATGAACATGGTTCCAGCGAGCTCATGGTTGCTTATAGTTTTATGGCTCATCCCGACACACTCCTCCCGATGCCCTCCATCGATGACCCAATCGAACGATTTGTCTCGGTCGTCAAGTTCTATCTTAGTGGCTGGCACATCAGGCCTGCGTACGAAACCCTCCAATTTCCGATCAAACGGCGAACGCTGATAATCTCCTAGTGGTGTCAAGAAGCCCCTAAACCCGATCCTTGGGGAAACGTTTACTTGCTGGTGGGACTATCCGGACAAAACGCGAGGCTATTATATCGCGGAGCAGACTTCGCATCATCCACCAAAATCTTCGTATTTCTTCATGGCACCGCACCACCATATTCGGGTTGACGGTACATTGAAACCTCGCAGTAAGTTTCTGGGCAACTCAGCCGCCAGCATGATGGAAGGCATTTCGTATCTCAGATTCACCAACCGAGGGAAGTCCAAGGGCGGTGAAAAATAGTATGTTAGGTTTCCGAATTTCATTCGAAGTGTTTCTAACTGCAGCAGCATCCTAACGCAGCCCAACATGTATGCTCGAGGGATCCTTTTTGGCAAGATGAAGTACGAATTGGGCGACCATTCCTACGTACGATGTCCGGAAAATGGGCTGGCTGCAGACATTGAATTCAAGACCAAGGGCTGGGTCGGAGGCACCTACAATGCCATCGGAGGGTCCATCAGAAATGAGCGGACGGGGGATGTCCTCTATGAACTGTCCGGAAACTGGTCCGGAGAGATGACCATCAAGGATACCAAGACCGGCCAGAAAAAGATCCTTTTCGACGCCACGCATGCCAAACACGCCCCGCCTTTAACCCGGCCACTCGAAGAACAGGGAGAACGAGAGTCTCAAAAACTTTGGAAGTCGACGGTACAGGCAGTGCACGCAAGGGACCATGAAGTCGCTACAACCGAGAAAGCAAAAATCGAAGACCGGCAAAGAGAAGAGGCGAAACGGAGAGAAGAATTGGGTGTTGAGTGGAAGCCCAAACTGTTTCGAAGAGTGGATGCACGACCAGGGTCTCCTGAAGAAGGCGAGGAGGACTTAGAGTGGATTATCAACGCACATCTGTGAGTTTTTGTACTGCTCTGTCCTTGTTCTCGACTAATGATTTCATTAGGGACCCGAAGGCCAGTCCGGAAGAGCTTGTGGAAAAGATTCTCTCGATTGCTCCTATAATTCCGGGTCAAGTTGCAAACTCTGAGCAAGACACAAGGCGCCAGTCTCTCGAGCGTCACGAAAATACGTCTCACCAAGCAGCAGGTGGTTCTGGCCACGGCCATTTGAATGCCTCGGACAATCTGATTGATTTCGATTCTCGGCCACCAAGCACAGCGCCGCCAGAGAGCCACCCCAAGCAGCCTACCTCACAACCACAACAGCACGCACAGCAAAAGACGGCGAATTTGATGGACGATGACGGTGAAATGTCACACATGAACAACGAAATGTCGAGAATGAAGATGCATGAAGCCATGGTACCGGAGGGTCAGAAGCCACTGAGGAGGGCAGACACAGACACTAGCGAGATTGATACGTTTGTTGATGCAGAAGGCTGAGGGATCGCACTCAACGGCTGCTGAGGGAGTTGGGTGCATTGACATGCCCGTGCCTTCAACAAAGCCGGAGGGAAGGAGGGAGGAGCCAAGATCATCCTTGTCCATCTCTGTCGACACACGATCTCCACGATAACGAGGATACCTAGGTATAGAGAGACAGTGGCCAGAACTGTCCAAGGCTGGTAGGCGTCGAGAGCATGTTCTAGAGCGGCACCTACAGAACAAGCACAAGACCCCTAATGCATTTTTATGAAGGCTGTTTTGGTCTACTCGGTACAAGTGCGGCATAATAGCTTTTATGAGCATTTGCCTTGTAACCTGCCACGTACCTGCGTCCAGATGCCCGAGTCTTACCGGAGCCTGAGCGGCCACTAGCAAATCAAATGAGGGGAATTGGCTCGTGCCAACACTAGTTAAAAGCCTTTAGCCTCTCTGGAACAAGCGGCATGCGGAGGATAAAGGGCACCTTGGGGACAATCAGCAGGTGCGGGGAAGCCCTTACACTTGCCCCGACACCTGCCCAACACCTGCCTGACGCCTAAACCACCCTTGACCCTCAGTGCCACCGTGCCAGCCTCCGGTGCTCGGTAACTGCCACACATCGCTTGGAAACGTTTCATGTGATGGCCCTTGCGGCAGCCCGACGATTGGGAAGGAGCATTCTATCCGCTTGCAAGGAGCCGACAAGTCACCTGGTATTATAACCGGCGCACCGACTTCGGTTCTTATTCCATCTTCAACCTCTCCTTTTTCGTACACCGAAAGACTTCTTCTTTCCCCGTGCGCCTTATCAGAGGTCCATACTCATACTTAACTCTCCGCTCTGCTCTAGCTCTTTAGCGATTGAGACGTTACTTCACTGCATCCATCTGTGCACTCGCGCCCTGCTCATTCTGCCCGGAGTTTGAGCGAAACCACATTGCCGAGAACCTCACTTTCGACTCGGTCCAACGGTGCAGTCGACGACGCTCTCGAAGCAAACTACACTTGACTCCTCGCCAAAGGCACACATTTCCCGCAGATTGCAAGCCACACAGACCTCCAGACTCCTGGCCTGCCCCCAATCTCGACGACCGCCGAACAATCGAGTCCGCTGCGCCCACGCGTCCGCTTCGATTACTCAACAATCAGACCAGCCCCAGAGCAAGAAACAAGCACACAGCAATAATGCAGACCCGCACGATCCTCGGCGTCGGTGCCCTCCTCGGTGTCGGTGCGTTGGCCGTGACCCAACTGTCCATCCAGTCTCAGGACCGCCAGTACAAGAAGACTCTCCAGTACATGCACGACGGCCGGGAGAAGATCCAGGACCGCATGAATCAGATGGCTACCAGCGTGACTGGGAAGAAGTGAAATTGACGAACAGAGATATGCGGACGAGGGATGGGTGGGGACATGAAGCATCCTAAAAGCTGGAGGCGGGGTGGAGAAAAGAGTACCAGAGTGCTGAGGCAGTGATTTAGCAAAGTGCTAGTATTGAAGGTAGTTGGAACGGAGCTGGTTCAGATAGACATGAGCTACATGGCATTCTTGTTTCTCTCTTTCCTTTCACACAAAGGGTCAAAGTCATATCAAAAATACGTCGATGATGGGGGCACACACACGCGCATAGCAACTTCTGTCTGCCCGAACGGATTAAGGCTGTCTGTCACACTGGCTAGATTGTACTTTTTGCTGGGCAGAAGCCAAAAAAAAGGCAATCAACAATATTCAATACACGGCGTTTCCAAGTTTCGCATACTCCTGCGAGCCCTTTTCGAGATAAAATCGGGTTCGTTCAATGCTTGTTGCCTTGTTTCCTTGCTTGCTAGCTACCTAGAAAGCTAGCTGTTTACACATGCCGAAGATGCATGGCCCGCTAGCCCTGGCCCCATACGGAGAGACCACACGCACACGACAGACAGACAGACAGACACAAAAAAACTCCCGTCGTGGTTCATGCCTTTATGTAGGTAGTCGTACCCCATGGACGTACCGAGTATTTCGTATCAGACTTAGCCGGAGACACAAGAGACACCAAACCCCCTATGCGCCCTATCGTCGAGCTGCCCCCTTTTTTTTTCTCAAGATGGGAATGACAAAGTCAAGCAAGTCAAGTAGCGCCGAGGAGTTGACTCGGACCACGCTCAAAAACTCCGAGGAGGGGCATACATATCAAGGTGAATGCTATGCAATGCAATGCAATGCAATGCAATGCCATACGCTGCACCGCACCGGACCGCGACGCAGCGAAATATATAGTCTTCACGGGAAATCCTCTGAGTGTCCCTTCCTTCATGAATCCTCGTCCTCTGTCTCGGTATCGGTGTCGGACGTGTCACTGTCATCCTCACCCTCGGTGTCGCTTTCGTCGTCGTCGTCATCGCTTGCTTCTTCAACGGCATTGCCTTGAGTCTGTGCCACAGGGACCGCTTTCGAGTCAGCATTGGCAGGCAAGGTCTTCTTCTTTTTCTTCTTCGACGTCACAGGTGAACCGGTCATGCCGCCGGACTTCATGGCTTGGAGTTGACCCGCTAGTGAATCTGTGGAAATATCGTTAGCGTGCTGTCATGCTGGTGGGTGCAATTCCCTTTGCCGATGTAAATTCCACCGGATTATACGTACCTTCCTCAGGTTCGCTAATGTCGTCGTCACTTTCGACCACCTCGGCCTCCTTGGGGTCTCTCACGTCCAAAACTACCTCTACCTTCTCGTCCAAGCCTATATAACTGTCACACACCAAGTGCATGATAAATGGGAAGGCGTGGACCTGTGGCGGGGCCTGGAAGGAACATTTCAAAGTGACGACGTTGAAAGTTGGTTTCCCTGTGTCCGGGTGGAAGATGGGTCGGTCGAAACTGGTAAATGTAAAGGGTGGTACCGAAATGCGGCCGGTACGTGCTTCTGCGAGGAAGACATGCCATCTGGGGGCATGATCCGCAGCAAAATAGGGTGCATGTGCCAGTGGAGGTTGCACACTTCCTTCTTTGGCGTCGTCTTCCACGTAAGAGCCGTCTGGAAGCTTCTTTCTCCTCGACTTGGCCGGTTTTCGACCGTGCAAAGCATCCAGGTCTCCCTCGTCCGGATCAATGTCCTCGAGATCCAGTGGGTTGACTGGTGGGATATCCTTTTCTGGTGTACCGGGAGGGATCACGCGGGCTTTGATCACGAGTTGGACCAATGAGCCAGGTGTGACAACACGTTCGCCGACGACTTTGAAGAATGCCTTGGCGATCACAAGATGGGGGATCTGAGCGGCCACGGACATTGCTTGGCTGTATTGTTGATCCGAGAGATCAGAGCACAGTTGTCTTCGTGCCGTAGGAGGGAGAGACATGAATTTTTGGAACGTCATTGGTGATTTTGAGGACTTGCTGATCTTTTCGGCCATTGCGGGAGTGAAGTTGGGGAGCTGGAGGATTGCCGATGCAGATGGTGGAACAGCTTGGATAATATTCTGAGATGTGTGGTAGGCGGAAAGGAGGGGCTTCACCATGCCGAATGGAAGAGTGATTGAAGCGAAGGAATTGTTCAACAACAGAGCAGTGGGCGCAACGCCGAATTTCTCTTTCTCGAGTTCTTGGTCCTCCAGGTCGATCCGAGCCAAGTAAGCCCAGAGCAGGGCTAGTGTTTTCCGCCGCACCGGGTCGTCGATGGACTTTAATCGTGCCTTATCGGCTTCGGTAAGAGCAGAGCTGTTGAGGACTTTGCTTTCCACCTTTGCAGCGCCCGCATCACTTCGGGAACCTTTTAGGGTTTCCGTGAACTCTTCGCCCACACTGGTGGCTGCCACCACGTCGCCTTCCGATATGTCTTCTTTCCACTCTCGGAATAGATTGCCAGCGCTGGCATGCAGGACTTTGTCCTTTGTGAGGGCCTGTGTTCCGTACCACCACTTCCCCAACGTGTAGGGAAGAATGATTCCGAGAAGGATGCCGTAGAAAGCTACCACAAACCAGCGGTTGCCCTCCTCGACCATCCATTTCGGTAACGCAATGCCTATGCTCGTAGACTGCTTCCCGTCCGGGTTGCCATACTGGAGATAGTTGTTTCTGATCTCTTCATCCGTCAATGCCTTGTAGGCCTTTGTCATTTCAACCCATCGGTTGTTCACGTCGTCCATGGTCTCATTCTTCGAAGAATCGGGCTTGGCCTTGTCAGGGTGGAATTTGAGCGATAGTCTCTTGTAGAATTTGTCAATTTCCCGCTCCGAGGCGCTCTGTTTGATTGTCAGCATCTGATGGAGAATCTATAACTACCGACGTACCCTTGACACGCCCAGGATATCGTACGGATCCCACATCTTTGGTACCGTTCTCTGGGTGACAATGATCAAGTATATCATGTAGGCCATGAAGGTATATCCCACGATCACCGCCATAATTCTTTTGGTCTTGCGATTCTGCCTCTTTCTTCTCCTCCTCTGCGCTTCGATGAGATCAACATTATGGGGTTTGAAGTCTGATTTTACTCGGGATGCGGTCTGCTCGAGATCTGTGGATGCCTTGAGGACGTTATATGTGAGAGGTACCGTGACCAGGCCGGCCATGGTCAGCATGAAGAACGGGAAAAATTGACCCCCCTCATCGTAATTGTATTCGGAGGACATGGCGACTTGGTGTGAATGCGCAAGCCGCTTCGGGCTGCGCTTTTGGACTGGTGTGAATTATCGATGGTCTTTGGGAGCAGAAGGGATAGTGATCAGACACAGTCCCCAAAAGAAAAAGACACTCAAGGGCCGCGAGCGACGGATCAATAGGGAAAAGGAAAAGTGGTCGCTGGGTTGGAGTGGCTCGTGCGTCTTTCACTCCGCAAAAAGTCGAGGCGAGAGGTGGCTTCAACTTTCTCCGCGAATCCGCGCTAAGGAAACTCGTCTCAGCCTCGTCAGCGAGAAAAGGGGCCAAGACACCTTGATGATTTGATGTCGCACCGAGTATTTACCTAGGGACTAAGCAGCAGAAACAAGTCGTCAGTGAAACATGCAATGTCTTCAAATACTCTATCTGGTCGATTGATGTACGGGGCAACTCGCCTTTGGCCCAGTCGCCGCCCCATGCACTAACTAAGTTGGCGCGAACAACAAACCAAAAGTAGCTCCAGGCAACAGGCATTCCATTATTTCAAGATTGCCCATATTTGAGCAGGAGACGATCCCTCTGCGAAACTGACAGCAAACGGCTATCCGCCGACTTGATTGTCCCTACTATCTGCATTCGAGAAACAATGGGCGACGACGCTCGTACCATCGCCATCGAAACACTATGCGACATCCGTCTCCACAGATCCTTTATTCTGCCTGCTTCCGTTCTCCCCAATGGCGGACAGGATCTACGAATCACCTACTCGGACCTTGGATACCATCCGGACATTACCAAGAGGTCGGCTGATGGCGAAGGAGGAGATACCGATGAGGATCCATGCATCGTCTTCTTCATCGGCGGCCTCTTAGGTGGCCGAAATACACTGTGTCGCTCAGCCAGCATTGCTCGACGTCTCAAGGTCCGAATCATCTCCATGGACAGGCCAGGGCTTGGTGGCTCCACGCGAGTTCCTCTGGATCAACGTGTGGCGGTACAGGTCGCCGCTGTTCCTGCTCTGCTCAGTCACTTGGGTATCCGACATGTAACGCTGGCATCCCATTCTGGAGGGGCACCGTATCTGATCGCAACGCTTCTGGCGCATCGGGGTTTGCTTCATCCAAAACGGCCTCATATCGTCCTGCTCTCTCCATGGGTGCATCCCAAAGAAGGAGGCGCCCGCCTGATGCAGATTACTGCAATGCTGCCGCTCCAGGCGATTGGCAAGTTTCCTTCGTTGGCCAGGACTGTCAATCGTACTTTTGCGTTCAGCTCGGGGCTGCGCGGGGGATCTCCCAGCAAATCAGCCACCGTCGTCGCGCCCAAGACTGGAGAGATCGATGACCAGAACGGCAGCGAAGATTCTTTTCAGAAAGCTGTTCTGACTGAAATGGAGGCCTTGGCTGTAAAGTACATGTTCGCTGAAGATATTGAAGGCTCCTCAGACGATGCCATCCTATTTCTACGAAAGCACTTCCACCCGGTGATTGCGACAGCAGATGCCGGGGCTGCACTTGGCAAGGACTGGCTTGACTGGAGGACTCTTGCTGACGCAGTTGTCGAGCAAGAAAAGCGCCTGAACCAGGGCACTGCCGACTCTGAAAACCTACACATCGACGTGCTACATTCTGAAAAAGACATCATGATTCGCCCCAGTGGGTCAAGGCACTTTGATGATTGCTGGGCAAGTGCTATTTCACAATCGAAAATCACCTTCAACTCCAAGATCATCAAAGGTGTCAATCACGATTCCATCCTAGATCCTATTCAAGGTGCCAGCGAGACTTGGCTCAAGTGTGTCGCCCAGCGATGGTACAGCTAATTGGACAATTCAAAACGTTTCCCCCTTTCCAGCAGCAGGCGGAAATTCAGCCCTGGCTTTCTGGCGCAAGATGGTCTAAGCGTTGCTTCTGGGGAGGAAATAGATTCAGGTCGACTAGAAAGTCCGTGCAGTCTCTCTCGTCCAGTTCCAGACACGACTTGTGGCCGCATCAACTCGCGGAAACGACTTATATTAGCAAAGCATCAACCTTGTGTAACCAAACACGACAGTCTTGATAGCAGCGAATCCTCCAGCGTCTCGTATCTAGGACTTTGCGTGGTTCGAGATGCCCTGCATTTTCGTTTCGACGCCTCTCCATGAGCTTCCTTGTGGCTTGCAGTCTTACGCACCTAGAGCTGGAGTCGATCGTCCAATGGCCACAGTCTGGAAAGAAGTAGTCAGCGTGTCCACCACCAATGGAATACAACCAAGAATGCGGGCGACTCCTGGCAGAAAATGATCCATGCAGGACTCACCGGTTAGGGACTTGCAGATGAGCCTCCTCTTCCAGATTGGTAGATATGAATCAGTTTAACTGCCTACCTGGAGAATCCATGTTCAATATCTCCACGAAGGTCAACTTCAAGATGTCGACTTCCTGAGTATTTTCCTTTCTTCCCCTGTCCCTCCTCTCTTCTCTGCGACAACTCAGGAACTCGATTGTGACGGATTCAATACCTCTCATGGAGATTGTTGGTTCAGTCTCTGCCATTCTCGCTGTAGCAGAGGCGTTCGATCACCTATTCAAAAGGCTTCACCGCTGCTATCGCCGTCTGAATTACGCCAGAGAGGATGTCAGGGAAATCCGCGACGAGGTTGGACAATTCGGCAGGCTGCTGTGTACGTTTCACAGCACTGTCACCGACGAGCGTTTGCAAGACGAAGGTCTAGCAAGGAAAATCAATAACTCAGACATAACGCAACACATTGTTCAATCAGGGAGGAAAGCTTTGCACAGAATTGATGGCATTCTGATTGGACTCGATCCACTGAGAACAGACAGGGTGTACCCAACTCTCCAGCAATGGTACGCTCGCTGGAAATGGTCTAAGCGCAAGGAGGAATGGTCACCTATTCACATCTTGCTCATCTCCATCAAGAGCAGCGCCAATCTGCTCGTGTCGATTGTGATTTGCCATGACCTTCTTCACAAGCTCGACCAGCTGCGTGCCGAAAACAAACCCATCCCGCATGAGCTGATTCAAAAATTGTAAGTCGGCCGATTTTGTTGACTTCAGGACTAATGCTGGATGCTGATTGCCATTTAACAGCTCCTTGTACGCAAGCGAAGCCAAGACGATGATGTCGAGGTGTAAAAAGACCGAAAGACGAATGCGTGCTCAGCAGGCAGACGTGCTGCGGATGGCTCAAGAAGTCCGTGCGTTGTCGTATGCTCTGGCTCGATCTCATCTTGTGTCGCACCCTGAACTCGAAGCTACCCTCGGTCGCAAGGGGCTTGCATCTTTTGTCTCCAGCAACTCGACGGCATCGACGAATTCTGGTTCATCGGGCAGGCCCGCCACACGACGTCCTAATCCCAGCAGTCCCAGGGGTCCTCGATCGGGACCTTCTTCAGGTCATCCGCCGGTTCATGAAATACCTTCAGATGGTACAGATCATCCACCTGATCCTGTAATCCCCGCACCTCTTTTCATTCGTCCACCAGTGGCGGCTGAAGTCCCAATGCCTGTGTCGGGCTCACTTGGACCTAATATGTCACTAGACCAAGCACCCTCGTTGGGAAGGTCCACCCCAAACTCTGAGTCTGGCACCCCTAGAACAGCTTCACCGCATTCGACCCCAGCCGTACATGGCCGAAGGGGGGTTCCAACGGCGTTATGGGGGCATCCAGACCCGAGTATCCGTCCAGCCATTCCCCAGCAGTCCGATGACATTCTGACAGTGGGTCCGGTCGTTGTGGATGATGCTCAGGGCCTTCGTGTAGAAAACCGTCTCCCAAGGAGGTTACCAAGATCGTCCCGTGGTGATTGAGCTCTGTGCTCATGGTCGCGTGTCGGGAGGAGTCCAGTTATTGTGAGATGGAGGCTTGTGTCCATTGAGGAAGCACCTCTTTTCTTTCCAGTTGATTACCGTGGCAAGGGTGCCGCTGTCCAGAGTACCGAATACTGGTTGTACACAGCAAAGCGCGGATAAGATATTCTGGAAAGTTAATACAGAGCACATAATAGTAGGTAGTTAGGGACCAAGCCTAGGAGACTCGGGGGGCTGGTTTCCCCATGGACCCTACAAACCAATACAGTACCTCGTATACCTGGGACAGTGCTCTAGGGCCCCCGAAAAACTGGGGGTAATTGGGAACGGGCGACGGAATGCCAGGGCGGCATCAGCCGCCGAGCTGCATCCCGAAAAAGGGTGAACGGCCCACACTCCCCAGGCCCCGATCGTGGCATCTGACGTCGGATAGTGTATCCATCAAGCAAAGTCATGACCATCATGACTTAACACTGTCATCATGACTTCTTCATCCCAGCCAAGTTTCATATGCTTGTATATAGTGGCGGACGATCGGACATCAGACCTGTCGAGATGCGTCGACACGCGCTTTCTCGGTTCTCAACTACAGCCACGGACTTGAATGAGGATATCTTGGAGAATTGCTCGGAATACGAGGCTCAATATCATCCTTCTCGCTAGCAAACCCCGAAACCGCACAATGTCGTCTCTTTTGGGGACTAACACGTTCAATCCAGACAAGGATATTCCTGATTTGTCTGGCAAGGTAGATATTACCCGAAATCTTTGAGCACTGGCATGTCCCCTTTTAACACTGTGGGCCAGAATTATATCGTCACTGGGGGTAGCGCTGGGATAGGATTTGGCATTGCTGCCCACCTCTTGCAGCACCATGCCGGAAGCGTCACCATTTTGTCCAACAAGGAAGAGCATGCTCATTCCGCGCTCGAAGAGCTGAAAGAGTATGGAGATGCGAGCAAGGCTCACTGGGTGAAGTGCGATCTCGAGGACCTCAAGGCCACCGAGAAGGTTGCCAATGAGTTGGCAGGGTCTCAGGAAAAGCTCCACGGTGTATGTTGACTGGCATTCAAGCAAGATGTATCAAGATGCGTCCACTAACTCAACGCTTGACAGCTCATCCTCAACGCCGGCCTGGGCGTAGGAGTCTACAACGAGACGAAGGACAAGCTCGATTCACATTTCCAGGTCAACCACCTTTCGCAGTTCCTCCTGTTGCTGAAGCTTCTCCCCCGGCTTCAACACACTCCGGGATCTCGCGTGGTCTTTGAGTCGTCAGAGCTGCATCGCGGTGCAGAAGATAACGTGCAGTTCGAGAACGAAGCCGAGATCAACAAGGACATCGGGCCTACCAAGCTCTACAATCGGACCAAGCTTGCTCAGATCTTGACCACACGGGCTCTCCAGCGCCGGATCGATAGTGGCCAGCTGGGTTTCGAAGCGGGTCAAAAAGTCTATGTCAATGCGGTGCACCCGGGAGCGGTCGCCACCGATCAACCACTGCAAGCCGAAGAGGCTTATGGGAAGCTCGGCGTCGTGGGTCACAAGCTCGTCCGGCCTTTTATGGCCGATCCAGTCGCGACAGGTTGCCGGTCGGCGCTGTATGCAGCGACAAGCCAGGAGATCGAGGAGAAAGGCATCAGTGGACAGTATATCGTGCCGGACAAGAAAGTGACCGACCCAAGTACTATGGCCCAAGACGTGGAGCTTGGCGAGCGGCTGTGGAGGCTGAGTGAGCAGTTGCTCAAAGAGAAACTCGGGTGAATTACTTGATCAATATGATCTGTGCGCACAAAAAGAATTGCTTGGACTGGGAATCGAAGGGTACCTATATAGACGTCCCAAATGGCAAAAAGTTCATTTTCTAGGTTTGGCGTCTATCTTACCTTCCCCCCTCCAACTAGTTCCCCATGGGTGCTGCGGCTCCTATCTCCCCACGGGTGGGGAGGGTTCTCGAGCAATCTTACAGCAGCCAGGGCGGGAACTAGTTATCTTTTTGATATTTCTAATGAATGGTATGGGTGAGACCTCGGTGCTACCTTAGGCAACAGCGAACCATACTATTCATCAAACTATAGGGGGGAAGGCCCCTCCCGCCAAACCCGATAGAATATGAACTTTGTGAGAGTTCCATATCCCGAACTTGAAGTGTAGCATGTTTGTCGAGGTCTCAGATTACCGCGTGCTTTGCACTTCTTTCGAATTGGGCTATGTTGACAACAATTCTGGGTTTCTCGGATATATGTGATTGATTTTTGAGAGTGGGTCCCTTTATTTCCCCCTCCGTATGTGTGTGTGAGAGAGAGAGAGTCTGTCACTTGGCGGGTATGGCAGGTGATTTCCTCCATGCCTGAGGCAATGGTACGAATAGCTGAGGCCAACTTGTAGCCTTGGCGGGAAGGTCGAAGTGATTCAGAACTGGTCTTTCATTTCCCTCATACACTCTCCACCTCTCCATCTTCTTTTCAAGGCAGAAGCCCTGCTAAACAGACAAGCTCTCTGACGTTTTCCCAACGGAGGACTTGTACCTGTCCGTATCACATTGTCAATGCCTAGAGGTAGGTCAGATATGCTGAAGGCCGGAGCAGCACAAAACACTCGATTCAAATCCAACTAGCGGTCTCTCGAAGCGGAGCCTACGATCGAAGCTGGAGACAACGCAGGATCAGGCTGATGGTCATCAATAGGGGTGGGTGGATTAGCTTGCAGCCTTGCACCACATCGGACTGGATTTGATGCCTAACAAAACCATAACGAAACAATGAGCTGTACCATTGACCAGGTCCTGATGTGCTAGAATATCAAGCATGCCAAAGGCCTCGTGTTGAACGAGGACGCTGGATCAAGAGCCTGCTAACGTCTGTTCTTGGTTTTCCTCCACCTCCACCTCTCGTTTGTCGTATTCGCCCACGAGGCTGGAGGTTGAGTCGCAGCCAATCAACGGTCTTCACCCACCGATCTTTTTGGGTCATGGAAGTCAGCTCGCCTAACACATGTTCCCGAATTCGACTCTATTGCGCAAGAGAGGCATC
This sequence comes from Fonsecaea multimorphosa CBS 102226, assembly GCF_000836435.1. NCBI lineage: Eukaryota > Fungi > Ascomycota > Eurotiomycetes > Chaetothyriales > Herpotrichiellaceae > Fonsecaea > Fonsecaea multimorphosa. The sequence goes on along the minus strand of NW_015971658.1, from coordinate 260,687 downwards.
GGTGATCATTGATAGGGGTTCCTCCATTCTGTCGTCTCCCCCTCCCATGAACCTGCTGCAGGCCGCCTTTCCTCCTTCCCAAGTGCTTTCTTGAACGTTGAATCCAAGGGGATTGCTCGAGATGCCAGATCAGGCAGTTTACGCGAGCGCATTCTTCGATCGTCCACAAATACGTCAAGGTCCCGACGTCCCTTACAACAATGATGCAGGCTCCAATCCTGTGCTTCGAGGCGTTCCCTTAGCAGCTGTCTCCAAGATGTATGGTTGAACCTTTTTTGTCTCTTGTGCGCCATGTGGCTAAGACGCTTGAAGCATTTCGTCGTCCAACTGGATTCAAAGCCTCTTCTGGAGACTCAATGGGTTCGACAAGCTCAAGGACACAAAGGATCTAGATCAATATGAGATTCGACTCGACCCGACGGTCGTACCTCGATCCACTACCTCTGAGGACCTGGTTCCCAGCCTACCAGAACTACCACCGCCTCGGCCTCGAGCTTCGAACACAAACTATTACACCTGTGCCGACTACCACGAACTGTACAAGTCTGGCAAGGTCACTCCCTCCGACGTCATTGAGTACCTGCTACCCCTGATTCGGCGGGATACCCAACCTGCTGGTCAATACTCTGTTGCCTTTATCGATTCCAAGGTCGACTTGGTACGCGCTGCTGCAAAAGCTTCCACGGAAAGATATCGAGCTGGCAGTCCGCTGAGTGCTCTGGATGGCGTGCCACTCGCTGTGAAGGATGAGGTGGATTTGAAAGGATACAAGAAGACTCTGGGCAGCAAGATTGATTTCACCGACAAAGAAGACCGTACTGCGTGGTGTGTGCAGAAATGGCAGGAGGCGGGCGCTATCATAATTGGAAAGACCAACATGCATGAGGTGGGCTTGGACACCTCCAACAACAATCAGACTTGGGGGACTCCGTTGAACCCGCACAATAATGGCTACTATACTGGCGGTAGCTCTGGCGGGTCTGGGTTCGTCGTTGCCTCCGGCATTTGCCCGATTGCACTCGGAGTCGATGGCGGCGGGTCCATTCGATTACCTTCTTCGTTTTGTGGCATCTATGGGCTCAAGACTACCCATGGCCGCGTGTCAGCCAGGGTTGGCAAAGACTGGGTGGACAGCGTCGTGGTCCACGGCCCCATGGCTTGCAGCATTGATGACCTCGCGCTGGGCTACCGAGTGATGGCTCAACCTGACCCAGGGGCAATGAGAAGCTCCAGCTTCCCCAATAGTTTGACCAAGGAACCCTTCAGCCCAGGACATGTGGGGAAGAAGTATCTAGGTATTGATCGAACCTGGGTCAACCGTTCGGACAAGGTTGTTCTGGACATGTTCAACGCCGCCGTCGATGGATACGTCAAATCACACGGGTACGAAGTGGTCGACATCAAGATTCCCTATCTTCCACAAGGACAGAAGGCGCATGCATTGACCATTTTGTCCGAGAGCCGCAGTCAGATCAAGCAGAAGGACATCTCCAAGCTCTCGTGGCACAACCAATTGCTTCTCAACGTCGCAGGAGCCCACGCCACGGCCCAAGACTTTATATTCTCTCAGAAACTGCGCAACCTGCTGATGTGTCATCTGTCGTGGCTGTGGCATGAGTATCCCGGCATGATGATCTTGACGCCCACGACGCCCTGTGCGGGTTGGAAGATCGGCAAGCCTAGCGACATCACCAGCGGCTATGGCGTGAGCGACGGCGACATGAGTCTCAGGACCATGGAATACGTCTATCTGGCCAACTTCACCGGCAATCCAGCCATCACTTGTCCAATGGGATATACGGATGAGAATGTCCCCGTTGGTCTTATGGTATGTACCTCGTAATTGTCCCCCCCTTTCCCTTTTCCCTCCCTCCCTGCCTCCTCTTCCTTCCACGACTCAAAATCAACCCGGTTGCTAACTTTTATGCGCACGCAGGCCATGGGCGATTGGGGAAGCGAGGAGCATCTGATCGCGTTCGGCAAAGAAGGCGAGTCCTTCCTCGCCGGCGGAAGTGGGATTCGGCGCCCGAAGGATGAAAAGAACTGGATTGACGTCCTCGCCGGGAAGACATCTGAGGGTTAACTTAATCCCACCATCATCGGAGCAACATGCCCAATGAACAATCTTCGTGAATCAAAAGAAGCACGGGGTTTCCCCCTCTCATCCTTCCGTCAATACCCAGAGATGTATCTATTTTTGGCTGGCGCTACGTGTCGATCTTTTCCACCGTGTAGACAGCCCTCTATTTATTTTATTCCCCTTTACTTTGGCGGAATCTGGTATTTCTCCCGTGCAACGCCCTCAGTATACACAGCAGTGGCTACTCCTGATCTTCGAATTGTCCAACTCTGGGCCGGTTGTATCCTTCTCTCTTTTGTGATCTGGGTATTTCTCCCTGGGAAGATCGCCTTGGGGCGAATATAATATGGATAAGAAACGACCGTATCCTAGCAGCGGGTATACGGGAGGATTGAGAATAATAGATGTGGCACAAACAGTACCGAATTTAACACACTTCGTGTTACAGGGTCTTGGTTCACTTGGGTGTTTTGTGGTCTTTTTTGTCATTCATTTCGTGGTCATACGGGTGCAAACAAGCATTCCATTAGTATAATACATTGTGGATTTGGAATCCAACTGGTTCGGTCACTGCCGGCAAGACGTTCTTCATTCTTCAACCTCGTCTCCGTCACCGTCGTCACCTTCTCCCCCAGCCTTTCCCGTGGCAGTCTCCTTGATCCTTGCCTCCTGCTTCCTGTACAGCCCAGCCAGGAACTCGCTCGTACTCGCCTCTTCAATACTCTTGTCGTCTCTCACCCTCAAAAACCGGGGAAACCGCATACTCAGCCCCCTCTCCTCACTGACCAGACCGATCGCGGCCGTGTACGTCGGCGATAGAGTGATGTCCGCAAAGGCCATCTCCCACACTTCTTGCGGTTCGAACCACACGTCGGGCTCATACGCAGAATACTCGATATAACTCGGTTTTGTGCGCGTCGTGTTGTCGCCGTCTTCGGCGTACTTTTCTTTATTTGCCTGGTAGAACTTGTCGGTGAATCCCGAGATGCACTTGGTGACCACCTCCAAACTACCAGTCTCCGGGTTGCGGCATGCGAGTAGGATCGGGGACCACCACTTCGCTTTCCGACCTTGGCCGTGCCAACCGGCCACGGGGATGAGGTCGATCGTGTCGGCGGACTGGGCGTAGTCCTTTTTCACTTTAAGCCACGAGTCGAGTCGTTTGTCTGGTTCGTATGTCGCGAGGAGCGCTTTTCGACGGGTTCCCTTTTCCTTCTCCTCTTGTCTCTCCGCTTGACCTTTCTTGCCACCAGCTTTCTTCTTGCTCGGTGTCACTGGTGCAGCAGCTGCGGGCAGCACCTCTTCCTCTTCTTCTTCTGGGCCTACAAGGTCGGGATTCGGCAAGTTGTCTAGCACTTTGACCATGATGCCCTCGCATTTCATGTCCGTTGCGGACTTGAAGAACTCCAACACAGCCTCTGAATCGGCAGATGTGGCGTCAATGCTGTTCACCCATGTAAAATGGTGTGCTTTCTCAACGAACATGCTGCGAAGCAGACCGCGTCGCTCTCGGAAGGGGCGATCAAGCAACGGCTCGCCATTGAGGTACATGAGATCAAACGCAAACAAGCAGACATCAATCTGTATAGAACCGATGTCGACGTCCTTCTTGGCCCGGTTGGTGAGGGTCTGGAACGTCTTAAGCTCGCCTGTAAGCCTGTCGACAGCAACGACTTCTCCTTCCAAGATGAAGCTGGATACCCCGTCGCCACGGATCTCGGGCACCAGCGCCACCAAGTCCGGGTATTTGTCTGTCATGACTTCGAGATGGCGAGAGAAGATGGACACTTTACCGCGTTCGTCACAATGAACTTGCGCTCGTTGGCCGTCGTATTTGAATTCACAACTGAAGTCTCGTCCTTGTAGCTTTGTGAGCATCTCACTCAAATCTCGAGTGATGCTACCCAGCATGGGGCGGAGAGGGATGTGCAATGCCAGGCCACAACGTAATAGCAGTTCTTCTGACACTCCGACCTCCAGGAGACCAGGCACGAGATCGTTGTAGTTTGGCCGTCGTGCAAAGCATGTCTTCACGGTCTCTTCTGCCTTTGACCATACAACGGCCAATTCCTCTTTCTTAAGTTTCGCTAGCTCGACCGCGTTTCGGATGGGGAAGTCCGCGCCTGCTGGACGCGAGAGCTGGAAAGCCCGTGACAGGGCAATCAGCATGGTCGTCTTGACTGCTCCGATCCGCAGATGCTGGACCAAAGTTCTCACGATGTATCGAGATTCTTCTGGTCCTCGCGCATCTTGAAGGAGGCGTTCCACAAGTCGTTGCTTCTGTTCGACACTGCCATGGCCCTTACTGTTCGCAATCTTGACCAGTGTTTGATATGCGCTTTGGATTGTCAGCGGCTTCGGTTTCCTCAGTGTGAAGCTCTGCCGCTTCTTTGCTTCGAACGCGACATCTCCTGCGTCTCCATGCTTGTCATAAAGTGTTTTCAGCCCAGCACCATCGAGACCGCACACCTTCTTTAAAGCCTTAGAAATCGCAGAGCCACCCAAACCCAATTCCAGAGAAATGTAAGGTGGCGAGATGGAGTTGGTAGCCAGCCAAACAGCAGGCAGAAGACTCTCAGGGTCGGCCTCGATAATGACCCTAAGGCAATTGACCAATGTATCCACGATTTTGATCCGACTTTGAGTTGAATTGACCAGCACGAAGCACCGAGTCAGAAGTGCGTATGATGCATGACCTCCGTCTGCCGCCCAGTGTCTCTTCAAATCAGGGACATATTTTGAAGGTTCGAACAGCAAAGGACTCCGATCAAAGGGAATCGTTAATGTGATGGTATCTTCTTCTGAGGCAGTAGATTGCAATCCAAGTACACCTTTCTTGTTCACGTCCGACTGTGGCAGAGGCTCGGGTGGAGGGGTCTTTTCAAGAGCAGCGGATACAAAGTCTTTGATGTCTTCTTCCGCCTTGTGCTCATGTGTCTCTGCGTGCTTTTGCAACTGGTGGCCATTGGCGTCTTCACGATTGCTCTGCTGCGGTCCATCTTCTCTTGCCCACTCTTCTTGGAGCTTTCTGGCCAACTCCTCGTCCGTCAACCGCTTCTCCGGAGACGAAAACTGCTGTATTTCCACGCCTTCATGCGGTACCGTGCCGTTCCTCTCTTCCTTCTGTTGTTCATTCTGCTTGCGAAAGAAGAAATCGAGGCTGCGGTGCGCCACTGCGGCAGGTTTGGAGTCGTTCTTCTTCCTTCTCTTGGCCGGACTCTCCATGACTGTCAAGTATGACGGGCACTGGCAGTGACGCCAGTGCTACCCACAGCGACTAACTGGCAATCATTCCGCACCTGTTTCAGGAGTTGAGGAGGTGATTAAGTGGTGACTTCACGACCAAAAGTTCTAAGATGGTGGCGCCGCGTCTCCAAAACCATGACGCGCTGCGCAGTCGGAGAAAGACACACCGAACACATGTCCCACTTCCTCTTCCAGATACTAGTACCTGTCAACTTCTAATACCATAATTCAGCTACCATACTAGGTATTCAGGGCGCAAGTATGGCTGAGCTGCACATGACCAAGACCATGGACGTACAGACGCGGGTGCAAGACTATCTGAATGACAAGATACAGACTGCGGCCGACTTGGAACAGGTGGACAGCCTTTTGCAACGAGTGCAGGAACAGCAAAGTCTGTTACGGAAGCAGGTAAGGTTTGACATCCCCAATTCGGGCTGCATCTAATTGTGTCTCAGCTCGAAGATGCCCGAAAAGACTACTCGGAGGCTGTGAATAGAGTCAACGAGCGTGCCAACGAATTAAGGGAGAAAGCCGAAGAATGCCAGAGGGAACACGCCGACATAGACCAGCGACTCAGAGACCTTGCACAATCAAACGTGAGCGATGATGCGGCGCAAAAAATTGAAACGAGGATGAGCAAGGTGCGCAGTCTCGAGGTTGCTCAAGGCTATCTGGTGTTGGTCCGGCAATTGAACACTTTGAGCGACCAAGCGAAAGAGAACTTAGCCACACGCCCGGACATATCAGTCAAAGCATATATTCAGCTGAGGGACATTTTGAGACACATTCAGGATGCGCAGCCCGCTGCGGAAGGGGCAGCACCTCAATTAGCGTATCTTTTCGAGCAACAGTCGCAGCAGCTTTATACCAACATCAAGGAATCTCTGGAACGGAGTCTGCGGGAAACTCTTGCACAAATGAAATGGCCGGGGAAAGAGTTGGATATTCCGGGCAACATCCGGGAGAAATGGGAGCAGCAAGTCAGATTACTCCTCGAGCTACAAGATCCTGACCTGATCGGAGCGTTCGCAGCAGGCCTCGACACTCGAAGTCGGGCTTCGACGCGTGATCCTGTCGTGCTTCTCCCGCTTGAGGTCATGGTTCAACCCTTAACAGTGAGGTTCCGCTATCACTTTTATGGGGACAAACCCACGAATCGACTGGACAAGCCTGAATACTTCCTCACCCACATCCTAGATCTACTCGAGACAAATAGTGGTTTCATGAACAATATGCTGGGTCCTATACTAGATGACAGAGCGTCTCAGTCTGAAGCTCTGGAATCCATCTACACTGACGCAGTCTCCGCATTCATCACCGCACTGCTGCCAATGGTTGAAGCAAAGTGCCTGTCCTTTCTCCCCCAAATCTCACAACAACCACAATTGATGTCTCACTTCATGCACGAGTTGATGGTATTTGATACTGCCATTCGTGATACGTGGGGGTACATTCCGATTCCCAGGATGTTGGCAGAGTGGAAAGGGATTACTTGGAGGGTGCTGACCACCCACGGCTACTTTGCTCGGTGGCTCAAGGTCGAGAAAGATTTTGCTCTTGCTCGATACAAGAGCATTAGGGATGCTTCGGATAGCAACGACATCGACTTTGACGCAGACGCCACCGAAACGAAGCCGACCAAGGGAGCCATTCGCGTCAATGACCTTTTGGAGACAATCACAGATCGGTACCGAGGTCTTTCATCTTTCAGTCAGAAGATGAAGTTTCTCCTGGAGATTCAACTATCTATCTTCGACGATTATCACAACCACCTCCACGGCGGATTGCAAGCCTATCTTGTATCCTCCCATACCGCCGGCCGGTTACTTCAGGGACAGTCTGAAGCTGAAGCCTTCGGTTCGAAAGGGTTGGAATCACTGGCCAAGATATTTGGTAGTGCTGAATTCCTTGAACGGAAAATGTCGGATTGGAACGATGATGTGTTCTTTTTGGAGCTGTGGGATGAACTTCAATATCGCGCCAAATCAAACAGCAGTACAGGTGCGTCCATTGGCACAGATTTGAAGGTGGACGACGTGGCGGATAAGACTTCAACGACTATCAAGTCGAACGGAACAGAAATGGATGGCGATGCAGACGGAAGTGGATTGTTTGACCAGACTGCTTCGGCATATCGACGAATACGCGAACGTAGCGAGGAGGAAATGCTCCGCTTCTTCGACGTCAACATAAGAGGCGCACTCCGATCGTATGTGAAGCTTGCCCAGTGGTCGTCTCTTGGTGAGACGATGTCCGATCCAGTTTCCATGGCGCCTTCCCCAAGCCTCGATGGCTTTTTCCAAACAACAGCCACCCTGCTGGAGTATCTTTCCCGCGTACTAGCTCCAGGATCCATGCGAAGGATATGCAAGCATTACTGCTCCACCGTGCAGAGAGAGATCTACGATAACATTATCATGCACCACACATTCTCAGCCACTGGAGCAGCACAGCTAGCGAGGGATCTGTCCGAGATCAAAGCAACCATCGAAAAGCATAGCAGATTGCGAGGGGTTACGGGACCAGGTCTAAAACGGCTCGAAGAGGCAGTCTATCTACTTTCTCTCGATTCCTCGCAAACGCTAGAGAACGGCGAGGAAGATGAGTGGGGTTTTAATGATGATGACGACGAGGAAAAGACGAAGGGACAAGCTACTGCAGATGACACCATCACTGATGATGGCAGCGTCAAGAAGCTTGGACTTTGGGACGTGGAGAAGCTGATTTTCGAGAGCAACGAAGCAGCACGAAAGGCTCTTTGGGATATGGGTCTATATCATCTCAGTGAAGGGGAAGCGAGGAATATCTTGAAGCGCAGGGTAGAGCTAAATGGGTGACGAGCAGATGCCGCAGAGAAAGAGCATAGACAGCGTGATGAGCCCGTCAGTAGTCCTGTATAGACTCGGTGTATAGCTGGTATTCATGGAACTGTTGCCTGCTCCCGCCCCTTTAGCAGCTTGTTTGGAGTTTATACGAATACGCTGCCGCTGCTGCCGCCGGCTCAGTGTTGCGGCTCTTTGTGACTCACCATGTTTCACTCGCATCAATGATCAAACATTTTTCATTTTCATGCTTTGACCAACTCTACATATTTTGCGTTCGACCCTCTCAACGCCGTGAAGAAAAACTGTCTCACTCCAAGGTATTCCTTGAATCTGCAGAGAACCTTCAGTTTAGCAGATATGTCTTCTGAAGATAGCAGACCTTTGACCTCCCTCCCAAGCGTCATCTTGACGACCGGGCCATTCATCTTTCTCTGGAGTACATTGAGAGCCTATGTCGTGCGCAACGGGCCCTTCAGCTTCGCTCGACCGGTGACCCGTCTCAACAGCCAGGTCTACGCCCTGTTCTCGCTGGCACTGGCGTACTCGATCCTCAACGACGTCTTCCACTTCCAAAAACTCGGGCAGGTCAAGAGCGCGGACCTTGCGTACATCTACCACCTGTCCAAATTCTACGAGTACATTGACGTCTTCAACCTCGTGGCCGCGGGCACCACTATCAGTCCACACATGGCGTTTCACCACATCACGACGCCCTTTCTGACACACTTCCGGGTCCTGAATGCCTCGGAGTGGCAGCTGTTCGCCTTTCTCAACTGCTTTCACCACTTCTGGATGTACGCCTACTTTGGCGGCGTGTCTTCGTTCAGACCCATCCTGCACGTCACCGGTTGGGTGCAGTTAATCGCTGGAATCGGGCTCGATATCTACTACTTTGCTACTCACGGCAAAGAAGCCCCCGAGGTGACGAATCGTGCTATCAGCCTTGTGATCTTGACCCGGTACGCGATGCTATACTACGAAGAAATAAAGGCAGGAAATGCGCAGAAGAGGGACGGTCCAGAAGAGAAGGGCGAGAAAGCGGATTAGACATTCCCGTGGATCCTGAGACAACTGATAATTACAGTTCACTGAGCCATAGCCACCAGCCTCAATTGGCGACGTTGATCAACATGGACTTGACACTCAGATATTCCTCGATGCCCTGTCGGCCCCCTTCTCGACCATAACCACTTTCCTTCACACCACCAAAGGGACTCTCGCAAGCACTGAGCAGCCCAAGGTTGACGCCGACCATGCCCACTTCCAATGCCTCCGTGACCCGAAATGCTCGTGGGATGTTTTCAGTGCAGATGAACGATCCCAGACCAACATCACAGTCATTCGCCATTTTGATGACATCTTCCTCTGTGTCGAATTCGTAAAGACCGACAACGGGAGCGAAAGTCTCTTCCCGCGTGGTGATCATCTCCCGATTCATCCCTTTGATAATTGTTGGCTGAAGGAAATAACCTTTGAAGTCCTTCAACGGCTCTCCGCCGAGGACGACCTGCCCGCCGTGTTTCTTAGCATCTATTCTGAGTTAGCTGCCGTTTGGTGAAGAACGCCCAGTCCTGCCTCTTACCGTTGATGTGGTTCATTGCCTTTTCGACGGCTCGCTCGTGCGTTAATGGGCCCACGAAGACTCCTTCCTCAGTTCCTGGGCCGACTTTAAGCGATTTAATTTTGACCGTCAGAGCCTCGGCGAACTTGTCATAGATACCCTTCTGGACAAAAATCCGGTTGGCAGTGACACAGGTCTGCCCAGAGTTTCGGAATTTGGCCAATATGCAAGCTTCTACCGCTGTGTCAATTTTCGCATCATCAAACACGATGAACGGGCTGTTTCCACCCAGTTCGAGCGACAGTTTCTTGAGGCTATCGCTGCATTGTCTTGCAAGGAGTTTACCAACGCGAGTACTGCCTGTGAAGCTCAGTTTTCGGACCAGACTGCTCTTACAAAGTGCTTCGCCGACTTCGTTGACGAGATTGAGGGTGGTGATAACATTGATTGAGCCTTTGGGAAATCCGGCTTCATGCGCAAGGACGGCTTGTGCAAGAGAGCTCAACGGAGTCTCCCCCGCTGGTTTCCATACTGTGGTGCAACCTGCTGCTAACGCTGCGCCCACTTTTCTCGTGATCATGGCAATTGGGAAGTTCCAAGGAGCGAGACATGCGGCGACCCCAATAGGTTGCTTGAATGTCAAGATGCGTTGATTCAAGTTGGCTGTGGGAACGACTTCGCCGTGCACCCTTTCTGCTTCGCCAGCAAACCATTCGAGGAAAGAAGCCGCATAAGTGACTTCACCTTTGGCTTCGACCAAGGTTTTGCCATTTTCAAGAGTCAGAATCAATGCAAGATCGTCGGCATTCTCCAGGCAGAGGTCGCTCCACTTTCGCAACCACCTTGCACGCTGGCGGGCGGTTGTCTTTTTGAAACTTTGAAAGGCCTCGTGGGCAGCTGTGATGGCTTTGTCGGTGTCCGCGGCGCCCATTTCGGGGAGGGTTGCGATTTTGTCCAGAGTAGCTGGGTCGTAAACATCAAATGTTTTGCCCGAGGCTGCATCGACCCAACTTTCATTGATGTACCCTTTTGTCTGAAACAGGTCTTTGCGCTTCAAATCGTTCAAAGTCTTTGGCGCCATGTTGGCTCGCTGGAGTGGTGAACGACTCCTCTGATGCTCGAAGTCTCGGTTCGTATGATACGTAGGAGATGAATGAATTGCGAATCGTCGAGGTCTGTGAATCCGCAAGTGGCGATATGGATAGGACCTTGAGTTGAATAGTCCCAACAGGATGGCAAAAAGCTGGGCGTCTGGACCGGCACTTCAGGTTTATATTGCTCGAGAGACTATTTCCACACTGACACTGCCACGCAGAATGCACACACCTCATAGGCCCCCACCCCACATGATGGTGTTGGAGAGAAGACGCCGCAGCGAAACCCAAATGACCTCTGTGCGGGGGTTTTGTTGGAGGAGTTTCGTGAGAAGTTCCTGATTGCCGAGGGGCACAGGCAATAGTCCAGGCCCGGCTATATTGTTTGTTGGCAATAGTCCAAGCCCGGCTATATTGTTTGTTGGAGAAAGGGTCAGGTTGCGAGTGAGGAAGTTCAGAGTGGCCGGGAAGAGTTTTGCCTAGTGGTTTATTGACGATTCGTGCAGAAGTCTTTGCCTCGTGCTTCCGTTGTCCTGTACCGAGTACATTCCCCTTTTATGATTGGGGTTCCTTTGAGCAGCATTTCTGACCAGGGCATTTTGTGCGTGCATCCGAGGACAGTAGAACGGATAAGACTAATCGCGGACGGCCATCTCATCCACTCTTACGATGACGCTGTCGTCGATACCTAGGTATTGTATCTGTTCAAGACTTCCTCCCGGCCTTCTCCGACAAGCGACACACGAGGCTTTAGCGGGCTAATACGAAAGAGGTTAGTCTCACAAGGCTGCAAGTAAATCGACACACGGAGCAGTCGTTCCTTCCATTTCCTGCTGCAACCATAGCCTCATTGATGATGGAGCCCAACCTTTGAACCCTCTATCTCTCTTGCTGCTATCACTGCAACTGCAGGCTCTCTACCAACCGCGTCATGAAAGAAATCTCGTTCCGATTGGTTCTGAGAACCCAGGGTACAGCTGGTGTTATGCTTTGATGACACGACTATCCGAGCAGAATGCAAGATTCTGTCGACTGTGATTCCTCTGCATATCACTCATCTTCATCGTCAAAAAAGCTCTTCAATCCAGAGCTTCTCGATTGGCGGGAACCATCGTAATGGCGGTCCAAGCCAGGACACGCTGCCCTACGCTCTACGAACAGTTATATCTCAGGTTGGACCGTGACCACCAAAGCGACGGCAGAACTAACATACTCCGCTGGTCTTCCCGAGCCCAGGGCTAGGTTCAAGGCGACTCGCCTTGAGGCGGCAGGAGCCTTTTGGAAGAAAGCTTTTTAGGGTGGGCGATTGGGGTTTAAGTCAGTCAGTACCCGTCAGCGGACGCTGTCAAAGGGAAACAAGCGCAGACCGCTGGAGACGCAGACACGGGCTGACCCTAGAATTTATCTATATGGACAAACATCCCACGAAGTGAAGTATAAATGGTGACGTTATCTCAAGGATCACCACCCTAAACGTTCTAACTCATTGGTCAGCAGCATCACTGGTGATCCGAAACGAAAGCACACTCCAGGAAATGCTCATGGTCATATAGGGCTGACATCAATGTGCGCAACAAGAAAACTATCCGCTCCCGTCTTGGTCAGTCGAGGGACTGGAAACCGGGCAAGTAAGCAATATGAACGACCATTCGGATAGATGCCGTGACCTGTGAGACCACACTCACTCCTCAATTCCGTGGTGAAGCTATCTCTTTCTGCGATCAACTAGGGAAAGGAGAACATCATAAGAAAGTGGGTGCCGAAGGAAAATAGCGTCAGATTCGAAGATCAAAACCACTGTCTGGCGGTTCCTTCGACAATGGAGAGCTTCCCAGCTAATAACTTACAACTACCGTCCTGGAACCGTGGGCGAATACAAGACAGGAGAATTCGCCCCCTGAACGTGCCTGAGGCTACCAGCGGCTCTTCAAAATTCGGTAGTCGGGCAGATCCAGGGCCTGAAATTGAGAGCATCGAGACTCACTACTATCCCGAGGTAGCATCACCCGCATTCTGTCCTCTCCCTTCCCCGGATTGATAGCTCAGCCTGTTTGATGGATTATGGTCATTGTCGTGTCCTCCCTCAAGATTATGCGGACTATGGGAGATGTAGAGATTCCTATAACTAAGGTTCAAGTCAACACAACCCCTGGGAAAAGCTTCTCACAGACCAGCTACAACAGCAGCTAACATGCGAGACACCTTTTTGAGTTCCCAACCCCTCAAATTGGATAGGATTTTCCTCTTGCATTGCCTGGTCGAGCCCCTGGGCTCCAGTCAGGCGTCCCCCAGGAGCCTCCCTTGACTCCTCGCCTCCTGGAAGCTTCCTGGCACCACTGGGAGACCTAAATCCTCGGCTGGCGCCCGTTAAATTAGCTTCGGGGTCCAGATGCAGCTGAGGCGCCATGGTGAACGCCTCTTTTCTGCCCGAAACGGTGAATCAACCACCACGTGGAGATTGGAGATTGTCTCTTATCCGCAAGCTAGCTCTGGTGGGCCGACTCCCAAGCCCTATCGAAGCCTTTGGACTACCCCTGTCTTTCTCCAGCTGACTTATCCGACCTGAACAAGGTCAATGTGGGTTTACGGGTACCATGTACGAGTAATTACTGGGCCTCCCACGGCTCCCTGTGTCCTCCCTACCTCCGCACAGCAACGTGCTCCCAGCATGTCCCAAGTCAGCATGCAGGTGCCATTACAACACGGGAGTTGTGGACAAGGTAAGGTTCTCTCGCTTTTATATACATCCTGGTGCCCTGTGCGCATACAAACCAAGATGAATCTACAAAGTGATCAATTGCGATTACTTGTCACGGAATTTCCCAAGGCTGTTCCAAGGTTCCACGATGCTGGATTACTACTTGCGGTCTCGGTTCTTCAAACCATGGGGACGTTAACGACCTCGGCGCCCCTAGCGCTAAGCTGGGGTGGCTGTGTTGGCCAACCGTTTCTGGCCACTGGCCCTTTCCACATGTTGACTTCTTGCGTGTTCTTTTTGCGCCTCTTGAAATGTCACATCATCCGAGACTTTGCGAGTCGATGGCCCGAAAGTCTGACGCTGACGGCTAGACGGTCGTCAATAATCAACTCCTCAATCCTCCGTGGGACGGTTTGGGCTAGAACAAAATGGCTGAAATGGCTGACTGCAGGTGCCAGGGGCCATTGCACCTTGCCCGTTCACAGGTGAACCATCTCATCCACACCCCTCTTCATGGACGCACGCTGTCGAAGCCGCTAGCAGGAGAAACCGCATAGCTTGGTCTCCTTATCCCTGTACGCTCCTCGTATCTTACGGAGGGCAAGGTGAGTGGTCTGCTCGAGATAGTATTATAAGTAACTTTCAGGTCCGCATGGCGGAGATCTTGCTTCCCACCTCGCTGAGCCGCCGCATTCAAATTGTCTGGTCGTCCCAACCTGATTGCGATTTTACTTCCTCCAGTTTTTCCCTGCTTGTGTTTCTTACCGGACTGAATCTCGAAGCGATCCCTATCATCTTCACCTCTCATAGCTTCCAAGATGGTCGCTTTGCAAGTGGGAATTTGCGGCGCTGGTGTTGCTGGACTGAGTGCCGCCATTGCTTTGAGGAAAATCGGCCATGACGTTGAGGTCAGTTAGACTAATCTCCCTGAACATAGATGGCCCTTGTACTCTTATCCAAACTGTGCGATCGGAGCAAACAACTGACCCTTTCGCCCTTAGATATTTGAGCGCTCTCAATTCAAGAACGAAAATGGCGCAGCCGTGTCTATCCCACCAAATGGTACCCGGGTTCTGGAGCACTGGGGATTTGACACCACCAAAGCCGGAGGAATCGAGAACATCCAGGTAAATACGACGGATCGAGGGATCTGCATTTCAGGAGATATGATTACTATTATATCTCCACGACTGGGATCCTCGCCCGGCGCTACTAGAACATGTCAGCTGACAGACGCGTCCAGGTTCGTCGACCAAAGGGTGACACACTGGAGCCAATGGCCCCGACATTGAACTTCTCCAACGCGGAAAAACTATACGGCAACAAGTGGTTCTTCTATCACCGGGTCGATATGCACCGCCGCCTGAGGGAACAAGCCGAGGAAGCTGGGGCGATCATCAGGTTGGGAACCCAAGTGATGGACGTGGACCCTGAGACTGGAGTCATTTCATTGAAGAATGGAACGAAAGTGCAAAAGGATCTAGTTGTCGTCGCTGATGGCCAGCATGTTAGCGTTGCTCATAACCGACCATATTGCGACATTTTCGCTGACCTTGTTGCCAGGATCGCTTGAACGCTAAGATTACCGGCAAGGAAGTCCCCATGAAGAGGAGCGGCCAGACAGCATATCGATGCCTCATTCCCATGAAGGACATCCTCGCAGACGAGGAGACCAAATTCCTGTTCGAGAACCAACCGCCTGGGTTCTGGGCCCCCGCTTTACCATCCAAGGGCGTCATGGCCGTCACTTATCCCTGCCGAAACAACGAAATTCTCAATGTGCTGGCGGTGCACCGGAGACTCGGTCAGCATGCAAGCAGTGAAGACGAC
Source organism: Fonsecaea multimorphosa CBS 102226 (assembly GCF_000836435.1). Lineage (NCBI taxonomy): Eukaryota > Fungi > Ascomycota > Eurotiomycetes > Chaetothyriales > Herpotrichiellaceae > Fonsecaea > Fonsecaea multimorphosa. The sequence continues at coordinate 245,350 of NW_015971658.1, read as the reverse complement.
GTGGTGATTGAGGACTGGAACTTCCCCGCGACACACGAGGACTTGGAGAAAGTTCTCGACGGTTTCCATCCGGCGGTGAAAAAGGTCTTTTTGAAGTCCCCCGAGGTGAAAGTCTACACCCAAATGAAAAGAGATCCCTTGAGCAAGATGACTAAGGGCAAGGCTGTCTTGATTGGCGATGCCTGCCACCCTATGCTCTTGACTCACGCCCAGGGAGTTTCGTCCTCCATTGAAGACGCTGCTGCGCTCGAACTCTTCCTTGCTGATGTGCCCGCCACCGGAGACGTTACTTCGGCTCCATCCGAGAAGCTGCTGCAGCGCCTGGCACAGTTCGAAGCCTTCCGGCTGCCCCGAGTTTCCGCGACACAGATTCTGACCGACCCTGTCGTTCCGGGACCTCAAGCTGCGGCCAACTATGCCAAGCAAGAAGCCGAAATCCGAAAATACTACTCTGGCCCTCTGCCGCCCACAGGATCAATGCCGCACAGCCCACCGATCTGCCAGTTCTTCTTTGGATATGATGTCAGGAAAGAAGCCATGAAATTCCTCGCAGAGCTCAACGGCGAGAAACAGACGAATGGAGATGTCCCTGCACCCGTGGCTGCTGCTCCGGAGACACAGAAGGCGGCTGCTCCAGCTCCAGCCCCAGCCCCGGCTCCAGTTCAACAACCGCAGAAAGAGGCCACCGATGTCGCCGCAATGGAACAGAAGATCAAGGACCTCGAGCGCAGATTGGCCGACATGGAGAGCAAATTGGCCGGAATGAGTGTCCAGATATCATTCAGGGAGGTCCAGCCAACGCCGCCTGAGACGCCCCCTACCACATTCGGTACATCGCCGTTCATCGTTACCGCTCCTTGAGCTTGAAGTGCCTGCAGGTGCTCCAGACCGGGCAGTTCTTTTATACAATTCATATGGTTCTGGTGGGAAAACAAATGTGTATAACATGGAGGGTTCTGGAGCAAAGTGGGCCTAAAGGAGAGACTCCAAGATGTGGGATATGTGAGCGTATTGGAATTTAGCGCCATCTAATGAAGTACTTTTTCTGGTTCATTATCACTCTTCAAGAAGTGTTTCTCTCAAGTAGAGGTAACTGTGGGCTGCTGTAATGCAAATGCCACTTCCAAGTACTGGACGGTCAGGGAGGCTCCCAACAACTACAATATTTGATTCTCAGCCTCGTCGCGCTAATTTTTTTGAATCGCGGCGCGGCTTGGCAGAGTTGCGCCGATCGACTCCAACCGAATCTGCCTCTCCATGCGAGCACGAGCTTGATCCCACACCGCAGCGACTTTTTACTGTTTTCTTTCCTTCCAGCTCTTCTGCGTTCTTGTTTACTTCAATCGTCGGCGCCGGGTGCGTGTAATCCCTCCCTTTGCACCTGCCGGCACACAAAGATGCGGCTCCAACTCCTCATCCAGCGGCACTCTCTCCCGCCCGTGACCATCATCCACACAACAGGCAGTGGCCCCGCCTCACATACCAAGTCCCGCTCCGCAACGATCGCCGACCTTCTCGCCGACGTCAATGACCTCGTTCCCCTAGAGTCCGCGGACGGCGAATGGGGTCTTGAAGACTACGCCGTCGAAGTCGCTGCCACGGCGGACCAACACTTGACGTACGAGTGCTTGCATTATCAAACCCTGCACAGTGTTTTAAGAGAAGATGATGAAGTGGTGATTAGGGCGCTGAGCACTGAGGATCTGAGGGTTAGGAGGTTAGGTGGACGGCATCAGATCACGGGCGACGGCAGACATTTGATTGATGGTGTGGCATTCGGTAGACAGTGGTTGAGGAAGACTGCCAGACCGGGTATTGTCATTCCACCGAGGAAGAAGAGGAGGCTCCTATTCGACGAGGACACCGATGTTTCGAACAAGGAAAATGAGAAGCGCATTCTCCCTGCTGCTGATGAGGAGGAGAAGGACGATCACATGGGTGCTTTGGTGCCATTTGCGAATCAAGAAGGAGAGGATGACGATGACGATGACGATTATGTGGATGAAGATGATGCCGACATTGACGAGCCACAATCCCAAGTCACTGTCAGAGAGGATTTTGATGACGCCGATGCTGACTCGGAAGACGAATTCGAGCTGAATGGTGGAAATGCAGACGAGCATCTTTCCTCAGAGCTCAAGCACCTGCTTGAAGATGCTGCTGCGATTGAACAAGCTGCCAACATGTCTATTGCGTTACAAGTCCTTGACAGAAAGCTGAAAAGAAAACGAGACATCAAGGACGACGGCGAAGCGCACGAAAACGAGACCTTTGAAGGGTTCTCCAGTCCCATACACAGTTCACCTGCCAAGGTCCATGGTTTACCCAATGGCCAAGGAGGCGGTAGAGCTGACCTGGGTGATGATGGCGATGCCAGCTCGGACCGTATGATGAGGGAGATCGCACATCGACAAGCAGAAAATAGTTTGAGAAACGTTGTCGAGGATGACTCCGATGATTCAGATGATCCAGATGTAACCTCGAGCTCCGATGTCACATCTTCCGACTCTGATGCCGATAGCATGATGGAAGAGATTGCCATTCAGCAAGCCAAGAAGCGAGTTTTGAACCTCATCAGAGATGATGATGTTGACGACACATCACCGAGCTTTCTTCCAGAGAACGATGAGAGTGATGGCGACATCTCCTCTACCTCGGAATCCGAGTCAGAATCTGTGGAAAGCACTTCGTCAGAATCTGCAACCTCGTCTGATTCCGAGTCCGAATCTGAATCCGAATCAGATGTCGAAGAGACGAAGGCAGCCACGTCAATCGCAGCACTCCAGACAAATTCAGATCCAGGAAAGCCGGCAAAGCCATCGGTAGGCATTCCTTTCCAGGGAACAAACAAGACGCACTATAACAATGTCAGGGCAAAAAGAAGGAAGCGGCTAAATGAGCTCAAGAAGCAAGGATTTCTCCCCGAGAATGCGGGCTTCGAGGAGCTCGCGAAGTACGAGTCTGCACAGCAACAGAAGATGGTAGCAGAACAGATGGTGGCTGTCGAGCAACAAGCTGACGGCCCGATCCAAGAAGATATCCCAGAAGTGAACAGTGCTGAAGAATCAATGGCCATGCCAGCCGTGAATGAGGCCGAGAAGGAAAATGTGAACCCTGCCAATGACGCCGGGTCTGTCATAACCAGTGGCACTTCCATCGAACCCAGATCTGCTGAGGTCAAGCCACTCGGGGCCTCTCAGATCGAGCCCGTGATGGCCGTGGAATCGGCTCCAAAGCGAGCCAGGCTCGATGTGGCCAGTACTCGTCGTCTTGTTTTCGGATCCTTAGGTTTGAGGGCGCCAAAGAACGCCGAAGAGAGACAAGCACTGAGGGAGAAGTTGTCACAAACCCATCGGCAACCAATACAGCAAAAGAGGCTTGGGGACAGCAGTGCTTTTGAATCTCCCGAACGCCAGCCAGTTGTGGAAAATGATGACGGTTCTTGGAAGAACAAATTGATCGTAGCCGCGGTTGAATGTGAAGAGCCTGGGGCTTCCTTGCCCCCGCCACCATTTCCCTTCGAGCAAGGGTGGGCAAGACCAGCCAAGATCAAGCGAAAACTACGGGATCAAAGCCAGTATTATCAGAGCAGAAATGACCGGTGGCGCGAGAAAGAAGAAACAGCCTCTGCACCTGATGTTTCAACCCTGGACTACGATGAGGTCTCCGCTCATGTTTCAGGTAGCAATGCTGTGTCGACTCTTGACGGAAATTCAGAGGATGTGCCAGTCCAGGATATTGACGGACTTCCAGAGCTTGAGCAGGCAATGATCCTGCCAGGGGCCACTGTTGCCTATAAAGAATTGCACGTCGATGCGTCAACAAATTATCAACCAGAAGTGTCTCAATACAGAATTGGTCAGGTGTCGCAAGTGGATGAAGACGGCACTGTGCACCTTCGGCTGACGAAGAACTCGATGGCCGCAGATTCGAAAGGCAAAATCGATCCACAAACAGGTCAAAAAGTCTACGGCAAATTCGAGCTGGCGAATGAAGATCTAGATGAAGGAGTTGACAACGGTATTCGCGAGATTTCAATCTCGGACATGATCTCTGCGAAACTGGTCAGACCCTCTGTGATCGAAGTGCCCGATAGCAACCATGTTAGCGGGATAAGGGGCGGCGGAGCACCCACATCGTCGAGCGACGACCAATTCGCTGTCATTCCCGAGTCAGCCGAACAAGATATGCAAGTAAAAGCAGCAGAAAAGCCCAGTGCAGCCGCGCAGACGATCGATACCCCTCGCAAAGAAGAGATCAATGGGATAATCAAGGAGGCTGGTTTCAACTCGGCCCTAGATGAAGAACTACTTCAACCCATGTCCAACCCTGCTAGCGAGGACGCCCACGCGACCTCCAGCCCCGGGGAAGCAATGACTGAATCGCAAGGCCAATATCCTCACAGATTTCGTCCAAGATCATCTGGTGTCGATTCGTCTTTGCCGGGTATGAACACCTCATCAGATGTAGACACCAATGCCAATCACGATGAAGGCCCTGGCGGTGGTGATGCCACATGGAGCTCCCAGCTCCCTACAACCTCGTCGCCATACATGCCGACTCAGGAAACTGTTGACTATCCTCATATCTCTCAAATGGACATCAACTCTTCGGCACCGACGCGCACCACCGAAAGCAGCACGCATCAAGATGCACAAAAGCAGTCACCAGCTCCGGCTCTTGACCTATCCTCCATTGCCTCTGGCCCAGAGAAGGCTTCAAACACGGATTCATATGGGAAGAAAAGTGAAATAGATGCTGAAAACCGTGAGGATGAAAACCCGGTCCATTCAGAGGACGTGCCCGACCCGCTGGCATCCGAGGTACCAGAGTCTCAATCCCAAAAGACTTCGATGCCTTCTCAAAACAAAGAGGCAGGCACCGAAGAGACTGCAGACAGAAGTTCTTTTTTAGGAGGACTTGGGTACGATGGTCAAGACTCCTCGTACCATGACTCCGGGGTTAGTGATGATGAGAGCGACCTGCCATCCCTAAGTGAACTCATATCCAGCCAGAGAAATCGCAGGAGGACCCGATCACTCTCCAAGAAAGTTTCTCCCCCAGCGCCATCCAGGAAGTCTCTTCGCAATGTGACGAAAAGGACAGGGAAAAGCCCGGCTCTATCAGACAGCCCTGATCTTCCAGCTCTAAGTCAGACTGACATCAAGCAGTCGCAAAGTCAGAGACAGTCAAGACTGTCCGAGATTCCTTTGGGTTCACCCGTGGTTGACCTGACTTACTCGAGCGATCCACGAGGCCTCATCGATACGGATGATGACAGTGTCCCAAATTACGGCCAGAAGAAGACTAAGTCCGAAGTCAACGGTCGAAGCAAAAGTGCAAAAAATGGCAAGCAGGATAGCGGGATCGGGACGAGAAGACTGCTAACCACCAAGAAGGTTAGAAACTATTATTGATGTGCGCAGGGGAGAGAGGAAGCCAGGAGCTGCTAGGATGTTGCATATGCTGTGCGCTATCAAGCCACGAACAGTCATAGGACATAGGGACTTATGAAAATACGACAGGTTACCGAACCACTGCATATGCGATAATGGTAATGACAATAAGTTGATAGTCCTAATTCTTTTGGAGATCCAGCCCTGCCGCGGTGGCCGAGTGAGGCTGCAAGGCTGCAAGGCTGCAAGGCTGAGATTGGCGTCATCGCGCCGCTCGCTGCGCTTCCGAATGCTTCAAGACAGTCTGGCTTCTCCACGCGATCACTTGTTGCCATCGAATTGACTCAGATCTCGCAAAGACCTACTCAGCTGTCTTCCGTCGAGGCTGTCGCTTGTAGCTGCTCCGCGCGTTCATAATGTATCGTCGGTAACGCTTGCATGCAACCTGCAGCGATGGCCCGGAGATCGAATGGGGTCTTCACGATCCTCCTCTGTAAGTCATGTGCATACTGGAGTCTGAACCCAGGTCTAAACATTGCCCCTAGATTTGTCTATCGCAATTTCTATCCTCGTCCCTGCTTCTCGAACCTCGACGACTGTTGGAGCCGACGTCGTAGACTCTGAGCTCGATTCCCCCCGAAGCGAGCAGGAAAAAGACAACTACTGGGCGCAGGGTGGAAATGACATTGTTCACGAGGTATGGTCGGTGTTGCGGGATTTCGAACCAACATGGAAAGACAGCGTGACCCCAGCGCATCCTTCTGGCCTCCTGGGCACCGTATGGCACTACACGAGGATAATATTCCGCGCTCTGTTCATGAATACACCTACGCGGGAAGACAACAAAGCCCCGAAGGTTAAAGGAGACTTGAAGAAGGGCGTGGACTCCCTCAAAGCGGCGGCCTCTTTCGACGACCCAGACGCCATTTTCCTGCTCGCCGAGATGAATTTCTACGGCAACTTCTCATATCCGCGCGACCTCGAGAGAGCCAAATATTGGTACCACCGGTTAGCTGACTTGGACGGCAATTCAACGGCACAATACATGTTGGGGTTGATGTACGGCACGGGAATTGGCGGACTGGAAAGAGACCAGGCGAAGGCCGTGCTATATCACACGTTTGCTGCGGAACAAGAGAACATCAAGTCCGAAATGACCTTGGCGTACAGATATCATGCCGGTATTGGGTGTCCCAGGAGCTGCGATAGAGCTGTGTCGTACTACAAAAGAGTCGCCGACAAGGCGATCTCGTACTGGCAATCAGGCCCTCCAGGAGGTCACTCTTTTGTTCGCAACTCATACCGCTGGGTGGAAGTTGACGGAGGCATATACGGCGAAGGCGCAAGTGTCAGCTCCTCTGGCCCCAATGCCCCCCGAGATGGCCTCACTGCGGCTCACATCGACTATGTCCTGGATTACCTCGACACGAAAGAACGACAAGGGGACTTCAACGCCATCATCACGCTGGGCAAGCACTACTACGAAGCTCCTCGGGGCTACAAGCGCAATTTCCGCAAGGCACAGCGTCAGTTCATGAAAGTTGCCCGGGCCTACTGGACCAAAGACGGCAAGGTGTCCCCGAAAGCGCCAAAGGGGATCGAACGTATGGCAGGAAAAGCGGCAGCCTATATTGGGCGCATGCTCCTTCGTGGCGAGGGAATGGAACAAAACTTTGAAAAGGCTCAAATCTGGTTCAAACGAGGTATTGCCCTGGGCGATTCCTTTGCGCAATACCACATGGGCTTGATGTATCGCGATGGTCTGGGCGTGCCGCAGGACGGGGCACGTGCTGGCTCGTACTTGAAGGCCGCAGCGGAACAGTCTCTTCCCTTGGCACAATCAGCTTTGGGAGTGCTTTTCTTGGACCAAGGGGACATTGAGACCGCTGGGCGATACTTTGAACTCGCTGCAGGAGCAGGCGTGATGGAGTCGTTCTACTATCTCGCCGAACTCACCAACCAAGGCGTCGGTCGTGAACGTAATTGCGGCCTAGCAGCTGCATACTACAAGGTGGTCGCCGAAAGGGCAGAAGTCTTGCATTCCTCGTTTTTGGAAGCAAACTCGGCCTACGAAAGAGGAGACTTTGAAAGAGCATATATTGCCTCCATCATGGCCGCGGAGCAAGGGTATGAGAATGCCCAAGCCAACGTGGCATACTTGCTCGATCACAAGACGTCAGTGATATCGCTGCCAAATCTGGGTATTCCTCTCCTCTCGACTGCCAAACCGAGCTCGAAGAAGAGCAAACTGCTCAACGACCCGCATCTGGCTCTCGCGTACTTCACCCGCTCCGCCAAACAAGCCAATGTCGACTCGTTGATCAAAATGGGCGACTACTACCTTTCGCTGTCATCGCCGACCAACGCAGCGCTCACTCTTTTCCCGACCGGAGAAGACAACGCCGAAGCGAAAACCAACCTGGAAAAGGCTACAACATGCTACACTACGGCCGCCGAGACACATCATTCCGCCCAAGCGCTCTGGAACCTTGGGTGGATGCACGAAAACGGAATTGGAAGCGTCACGCAAGATTTCCACATGGCAAAGCGGTACTACGACCTCGCGCTGGAGATGAACAAGGAGGCTTACTTGCCCGTGACGTTGGCGTTGGCGAAGTTGAGGCTTAGGAGTTGGTGGAACGGCGTGAGCGGCGGCAAAGTCAACGGGATCAAAGATGAGGAAGAAGGGGAGGAACAGAGGAGGCCCAAGACGTGGATCGAGTGGGTGAACAGGTTCCTGGATGCCGCGGAGGAGATGGACGCGCGCGAGGCCGAGGCTCTAGCGAGGGCGGAGCGCGACGGTGACGATGATCTTTTGGGCTACAACGCCGACCCAGTAGGGATGGCTGCCGGTGCCGGTGGCGGCGGCAACGACGCCGAGTACGCCGCCGATCGAGGCCCGCAGCAGGGCGGACGTCCGGGAAGAGTCCAAGGAGACGTCTACGGTGCAGACGAATGGGACGAATTCGACGACGGCCTCGTCGAGAGTCTTATCATCATCGCCCTCGCCGGCGCGCTCGCCCTGCTCGTCTACGCCCGCCAGGCCAGGCAGCGCGTCTTGGAGGAGGAGAGGCGTCGAGCCCAAAATCAAAATCAGAACCAAAATCAAGCTCAGGGTTTGCAGCCGCAACCGCAACCGCAACCGCAACAGCAACAGCCACCGAGGCCACCGAACCCACCGATGCAAGGCCCGCCTGAAGGTGCTGGCATGGAGAGAGGCATGTTCCCGGCTCCCGGGGATGCGGATTGGAATAATTGGGTTGCCGGCGGGATTGGGCATTGAGGACCGGGACATTGAATGTGACTTAGATATTGTATCATAGCGAAACGGGGTATAAGAAGATCTTCTTAGAATTTCTTCTCCAGGGGCTAGGCTCCTCCTAAGCAAAATAAAATCTCAAGCTACATGCTGCGTAGATTGGTAGGCTTGTTTTTGGCTTGAGTTGAGATACATTCATTCATTTCAATGACTGGCCCCAACCGCTTCATCGCCACTCTGATACAGAATATCCGAGCATTTCTGCTCGCCACATCTGGCTGTCTCTCGACGAGTATTCTCAACGGTATAAGAGGACGCAATCGAAACTGGCAGGGCCCTAGCAACGTGTGAGTCCACCGACCATCTGATACGGAGATTGGTCCAAACGCGCACGTCGTTCTGTGCGTCGACATGAAACCTCTAGGTCCATACAGTTGCGTCTTCCTCACAACAGAAGCGAGGTGCTTCCCGCACGCAAGCGCTTCGCTTTGCCTCGTTCCTCAGGCCGGAACCTCTTCCACGCCTCAAATATTGCCCAAAGGGCAGTGAACCCTGCTGCAAGCAAGCAAAGACGCAACGTGGTTGTCTGTTCCATCATTATTTCGGGTCGAGGTTGTCGCTGCCGTCAACGCTGACGAGCGCAACGAAATAGCGGTAATGTTCAGGGTCAAATTCGATCCGTTGCTCGCTGTGCCCGCATTCGAGAACTCTTCGTGCTCGGGGAGTTGGGTGATCAGGAGGTATGGTCGATGGCCCTCGTGCAGGGAAATACAGCGCAGGAGCATATTCGTCAAGCACCGCTAGTACTGTCATGCACGGTCTGCACCTTCTTATATTCCTCCTCCAGCTGTCTCTGCATGTCAAAGTCGGCCTGTCTTTCTCTCTTGACGCGTTGTTGTTCCATGTCTCGAACGACGCCGGCGTGCATGGCCTGTTATACAAGGAGGAGAGAGTCAGTGTTCGAGGCTCACAACATAGAGGCAAATAGCCCCATCAGGTAGGCGATGGCTCGAGAGTTACAAGGAGAGGGTACGTACCGCTTGTTCGGCGGTCTGGGCCCAGTGGACAAAGGCGACGACGCCGGCGGTACCCAGAATAGTGCTGAGGAGGGTGATCTTGGAGGCTGTAGACATTGTAGCTGAGTTTTTCTGAGGTGATGTCTTCTGGTGAGGGAGCCAGAGCAAAGAAAGGGAAAATAAAATGTTTAAGCGGGTTTGGAGAAGAGGAGCTCCGCAGCTTCGAGAGAGCGAGAGAGCTCGGCGGGCAGGCGCATCATCGAAGGAAACACTGCCACCACCACACTTAAGATAACATTTCTCTGCGCACCTCTGTTTCTCTTGAATCCTCCTACTTGCTCCTCGCAGCCTCCTTTCCCCTCCTCTGTCTCCGTACCAGTCTTTCCAATTCCTCAATAGCAAAATGGTACAGCTCTTTTCACCCCCCCCAACGTTACGTTTATGCTAATGCCAGTACCAGTCTGCCCAAAACTCGGCGGGCATTCAAACTCTGCTGGACGTAAGTCGACGATGAGAGCTTGAGCGGGCCGCAGAGATTCTGAAAATTGTTGGACAGGCAGAAAAGGAAGCCCAGAAGATTGTCCAGAAAGGTATGCTCCCCATGTCTCCCATACAAGGTACAGGCTTCGTATGCTAACGGATTGCTGAAGCCAGAGAATGTAAGCTTCAACATCCCGTCCCTACCATGCCTCATTTTCTAGACCAGTCTAACGCGCCCCTGCTTGTCAGATCGAACAAAGAGGGTAAAGGACGCCAAATCGGAAGCTCAGAAGGAGATCGAGGAATACAGAAAGAAGAAGGAGGAAGAGTTCAAGAAGTTTGAGTCCGAGGTACGTACGATATGGTGCCCAGCGAGACAGGGTCGAGAAAAGCTTATCAATGTGGTGTGCAGCAATCTAGCGGGAACAAGAAGGCCGAAGACGACGCAAACAAGGACGCAGAGGCCAAAGTAAAGGAGATCGACCAGGCAGGGAAGAACGCAGGATCGAAAGTTGTCGAGGATCTGATCAAAACGGTCATGTCCCCGAATCCTGAAGTGCCGGATAAGATCTCGAGAGAGGACTGAGACGCGGGCCGTGGGAGGGCACTGCAGGGTTTGATGTTCCGATGTGAGAGTCAGGTCGAGTGTCTGGTTGTTCTTGAGGAAGGGCGGTTACTGACGGCTGGCGCCATGGAGTCGAATCGTCTACGAACATAGACATTGCCCAGAGGGCATGCTATACAACATATTGGCTCAAGTTCGTCCAAAAGGGAGCTACGACCGCCCTCACGGAGGACACAAATTATCCCAGCTTTCCTAGTAGTCTTGCTTATGCCCGGGCTCGACAGTTTAGGCATCCTTGTATCGTTTTTGCTCTTCTCCCTCCCCAACCCATGCTGGAATGCATGCCGTTTGAAGACAAAGTGTTCAACCAAGCCTAGAAATGCAGATATTTGGCATTGCCCTAACGGAGTTGCTCATTAGAACCCTTCCTTGGCCAACTCCTCAGCAACGGCCAAATAAAAGGCGACGGCATTGAACTTCTCCTCCACCAGACCCAGCCGACTGGCCATCTTCTTCAGCCGGTTCGTCCAATTGATCAGATCCAGGTGCGTGACTCCCGCCAATGTGCCCTTGTACTCGCCCCATTTCGCGCTCCTGACACTCACGAGCCCGTCGTTGGGCCCCTCAATCACGTTCATAAGGTCGTGGCTGAGACGAAACACGCTCAACAGGTGGGGAGTCGCGCTGGCGCCGTACGAGAAGTACTTGACCGCGGGATCGTTGGGGGTGCGCGGGTTGAAGTTCTGAGTGACGTATTTGGTTGTGAGCTGGGAGAAGGCGTCCGAGGAGACGTTCATGCGGGAAAGGAGTCGGGTGATTCGAGGCAGGAGGTCGGGTCCGATGTCGCGCATCAGCATGTCCGCGGCGGAACTGCCCCGGTGAGGCGTGGCGACGGTGGTGAGGGAGCGGACGCGGAATAAGGAGGGCGGAGGCGAGAGGCGGGAGATCATGTACCGCGCGTCCAGGCCGCCCATGCTGTGCGCGATGATGTTCACGTCCTTTCCCCCACCGTTACTGCTGCTCCCGCTCGTATCGGTGGTGTCCAGGGTAGATAGTCTCCGTGCGATCTGGTCCATCAGCACCTCCGCGCGCTCGGCGATCGACGCCGTTCGGGGCACCGTCGTCGTGATGCACGTAATCCCCCTCGCTGAAAACGCCTCCTTGATCCCCCGCCAGTAACTGATCCCGGGCAGCAGATCCCCCGCAATCCGCAACTCGTCGAACCCCAATAGTCCGTGAGCCAGCACGATCGGATACTTGGGCGTCACGTAGTCGGCGCGGAGGTGCGCATACTCGTCGACGATGAGCCGCCCAACGTCGGCGAGAGAGCTGGAACTGTCCGGGTCGTACGAGGGGATGTTTTTGCTTTGTTGATCCGAAGGTTGGTCACCGGTGGTCGCCTTCGGACCGGTCGAAAATGATTGTTTGGTGGATGTTGATTCATCTCGTACCTGGACACGCTGATGACCTCGAGTTGAGCCGAGGCCCAAGACATCTTCCGACACTACACGTGTATGTGGTCGTCTCCATGTCAATGGCATTCCAATTCCAGCATGAATGCGGCGCAAGGCCCTCCATGGCATGCTACCGTCTCCTCAAAGGACCTCGAGCCACGCTGATCCCCTTTTTAATGTGCGGAATGGTAAAGGGTGTTCCATTTGCTGTGCTTTTATATTAGAACCTTGGAAGTCATCAAACGTACAAGCTCGCAAGGTAGCCATCGACACCAAAAGTTTCTAGTGTGCGTCATTAGCTTCGGAGCTCGTTTCCGAAGCCTTGCGCAGTAACTTTATCGGGGGTTCAGCCTCGTGCATCAGGCTGTCAAGAGCTAATATTAACAAATGAACAGCTTGCATTCACGGGCCAGAGAAACAGAGCAGGATATAAGTCGATATGCTGTCGCCTTCTATATTCTATGTACGAAGGAACGAAACATACCAACCCAGTCCTGCAGCGGTGGGATTACTGCATCTCTGCTGCCCGAAGCTCTATCACTATTTGCGTCTATCCAGAGACATAACAGTTCTTTCCGCTAAGCTCACAGGACTCGACTCATGCCCATCTAGGCCATTCATAGCAGGAATCTTTGGCGACGAAGCCGGTGTTTGGTACTGGCCCAGACAAACCTTGACTGCCCCGGTGTTCCTTGACTTGTTCAACTCGACTTCATTCTTACCACTCTGAGACTCGTCCCGCATGATCTTCCCTGCAGCGTAGGCACATCCACCGTATGCAAAGCGAATCAAGGAATCGCCAGTGAGACTACCGATGATAAAAACATGCGGCGCAACCTCGAGATCTTCATTCGCCTTCTCGCGTAATATCTGCGCTGATATCAGACCGGCATTTGAAGGCGGTGGCACATCAATTTCTTTCGTTACCACTTCCCGCAGAAGGCTCCGTGAGAGATAATTGAGCGAACCCCGTCTCCCAACCACATACTCCAAGCCACTCACATGGCGCTGAAATGGCGGTTCGGTCTTGCTGGCATGTTGCAAAGTGACAATGGCTGCGAGCCCGTTGTCGGTGACTTGAACACCGATGACCTCAGTGTTTGGCAGTCCCTCGTACGTCGCATTCCAATCGCGACTTGATTCAAATTCGGACATGATTCGACGATTTCTCAGGCGTTTGTCCTTGGGCGTAGGGGAAGGGTTGGCGGCAAGTTTCATTCGGCGATACACCCCTGCATATTCGGGATAAGCTTGCTGGTGACAAGCGCGTAACGGAGATGGAGATGTTGAAGGAGCCCATTTGTAAATGTGAATGATTCTTTGGTTTGGCGGGCTCGAAATAATCACATCGGCAGCACTGAAGCCGGAGCCAATGACAAGAAGCGGGTTCGGAGACGGTCCCATCTGTTTGGCAGGAAGTTCAACAAGTGGACGGAGTAGAGGTCGCGGCTGGATGAGTTCGCTGAAAACTCCAGACGCAAGGACAAGATTCCTACACAGGATGTTATGCGACGCGACGTAAAAACCATCGCCACGACGAGAAATCCCGCTGACTTGCTCTCCGTTCCGGACTGAGACGGCGATACCCACATGGTAAGGATATTCGGCGAGATAGTCGGCCACAGCATGTCGGGATGGCCTGAGGTAGACTGGCATAGGCCGGCCATTTCGTTTCTGATAGTGTTCATCAAAACCGTAGCCTGGGAGGGAGATCATTCCCGCATAACTGAGGGTTCCAATATCCCAACTCGCACGAACAGGATTCTCTACCCATTGTCCGCCCGCGCTGTGGGTTTGTCCAATGACCATGTGAGGTACCGCTCGTGAGGGCTCGTATGCCCACCTGACACATGTCTTTTTCTCGGCGTCATCTGTTTCCCCCAGAGGCCTCACTAATGTGTCGAGCAAGACGTTGACCGGGAGGGCTTGAGTTGAGTAAGAAAACCGCGAACCCGCAAAATGCTCCGTCAAGTAGTCAAAGTCGATATCGAGAAGATCGTGGGCCAATCGAAGTAGCTTCTCATTGAGGATGGCATCGGGATGTGGACTGGATTTATCGTAGTAGGGAATGTGCCCATGGAGGATGTACGAAAGAATCAAGGCGGAGGGGCCGTTTCCTATGGAGTTGACGAGAGATCCATGGTCAGTTTTGCTTCCCCTTCGATCTGTCGAGAGTATTGGAGACTGGGTGGGCAGCACTTACCGACAATGACGGTGTCGATCTTTTGAGGCTCGCCATGAGCCATTGAAAATGTCGTCCCCTTGAGGATTCTGGCATTGTCCTGGGGGTGATGGGAAATCTGTATCAATGACTTTTTTTCCCGTCGTTTGAAGACGATGATGGTGGAGGAGGGGCACTTCGGTTGATTGCAGCGGAAGAAACGGGAGAAATTCTGACCCGCGGGTTGGCGGGTTGGCGGGCTGGAGGGTTGGCTCTGGGTGAAGTGCCCCAATGGGAATGCCTGGTCGGCCCCGGGGCCCCTAAAGTGCGCAGGTGTCGCTAGGTTCGCAGCAACGCGCTTCACGCATAGGGCCCCCCAAGGGCCTAGGCTTCACTACAGCGGCTGCAACTCGTTGGTGGACAAAAGCACGTGTGTAGCAAGATTACTATTTGATTGTGTACCTCGAATACCGCGTAATATAGAAACAACCCCAAATCCAAGTCATCACATGTGTTGAGGCTAATAAATAGCTCAGGTAAAACGCCATGGACCATGTACTAGTAGCCAACAGTAAGCTAACTCCGCTGATTCGTTAAAAGCTGGGAGATTCAATAGATCGCCAGCACCCCTGCAGGAGACATTGCTGCAGCAGGACCATCGAAGTCGTGCAGACCTAGAGCTTCCACACAGGCGGCCGTTTCTCAAAAAAGGCATTAATACCTTCCCTAGCATCTGCAGATCTCGCGTGCAGAGCCATGAGCCTGCCAGTCCATGCTACTGCATCTTCATAGCCATCACCCCCCGACGCAGATGTAGCCCCGTACAATCCCAACTGTGTCCAATATCCCCATTTGCCCAGCGCCTGTGGCTGTGCTGCCGTCTTCTCTGACAATTGACTAACTATCTGGGCAACCCGCCTCTCCAGAGCTGCCTCATCTGGAAACACATCAACTGCCCCTCCTGGAAGCTGATCCGCCCGCACTGGCTCGGCTAGAGCAAGCATCCGATACGTGAATGCATGCCCTAGTCTGCGTGAAACGGCAGTGGATGGAGACGTGCAAGGCAGCCCCAACGATGCTCCCGGCAAGCGGAATCCAGTTGAAGCACATGCCAGTGGAAGATCCGTCGTCAGAGCGAGCTGGCCCCCAGCGGCAGTCGCCAGCCCTTGGATAACCCCAATCACTGGGGCTGGAGAGCGCCTGATCAAGGACATAACTTCGGCGCAGAGGGCGAATGTCTCCTTTACTTCATCATGGCTCAATCTTCGTAGTTCGCCCAAGTCGTGGCCCGATGAAAACACAGATCCCTCAGTGCGCAACACAATAACATTGGGTAGTCCCTGTCGGTGCTCTTGCCACTTTTCAATGTCAAGGAGCCATCCATGTTCTTTTGCAGCTTCGGAGTGCTGGTCTTTTGCGGCCACTTCCAGCTCCTCGAGTATTCCTGGCTTGAACGGTGGCAGGATCCTCACGCGGCCGTCAATGGGTGATTGGTTGTACGCATGCAGTTGATCGCGCAAATCCCGCAAGACCGCAAGAGACAGGGCATTCCGACGCTTTCCGTTCTTGATGGCCAAATAAGCAGCGCGATTCGGCAAGGCTGGCCAAGTCATATTGCAGGTGCTTCCTTATTGGTGGGCTGGGTTCTGTTTGAAGAAGTCTGCCTTCTGCGGTGAACCGTGGGTTCAAGGGAAGATTCATTTCTCGGTGGAGACGCTCCGTTGTAAAGCTCTCAAATATCGCCCATGTTAGTGGGGTCGTTTCCGATCCGAGGTCCAAGGGCATCTTGCTCGTCATTTCAACGCATGACAAGACTGCCATTCCGCCGATCCATAACATCTGTGCCTCGTCGCCGATATGTGCCGTTCTCCACCGGCTTGTTCTTGTCATTGATGAAGGGCTTTCGTGGCCAAGATCGTGCGATGTCGATACGCGATCTAGGGGCCCAGATCTCCAGAAACAAGAATATGAGATAGTCGATAATAACGCAGAGGCAAAATAGCTTCCCAGCCCACACGCCGCATCCATAATATCGTTTCAATCGGTCAATCAGTGCGTATCCTCGAACACGGGAGGCGCTCCAGGGGGCATTAGCATGTTGACCATAGAATTCTTGTTCCGTGATCGCGCCCGTTATACCATCGTACACACGTTCAGTCCTTTGCGCAACATCGGTCCAAGAATACATCATCTTAACCTGATCGTGAAATCGTTCAGTTTTTACCTTGCCCGAGCGCAAAGCAGCAATAGCTTTACCGGTCGCCAGAACCAAGTCATCCTCTTCAGGCTTAGCAAAAGTTGTCATGTGAGCTGGAAGCACCTCAGGTATACCTCCAACTCTCGTGCAGACCACGTACAAGCCACAACTCGCGGCCTCCACGATGACGGTTCCAAAGGCCTCGGTCAAGCTTGGATGCAGGTAGATATGCCCCTTGACCATCACGTCGCGGACTTCCTCATGGCGGACAGGCCCCAGCAGCTCGACTTTGTCTTGAAGCATGCGCCGTTCGAGCATCTGTTCCAAATCGATGGCTTTGGGCCCGGAGCCGGCAATGATGAAGCGGACGTTGGGATGTGCTGCCAGGATCCTTGGGATGGCTGCAATCAAAAGGTCAGTTCCTTTGTTGTAGAAGAGTCGTGAAATGACCACAATCACGATGGTATCTCCAGGGCCGAGACGCTGCGGAAGTGGCATGGGCCTCATATATCCGGTATCGTTGTTGGACTTGGGGACGTATGACTTGGGTTGAAAGTTCTCGGCAACCACAGCGTTCGGTATCACTGAAACCATCAACGGGTCAAGAGACGCTCGAAGAACGGTATTCTCTTTGCATGTGTGGCTCACGCAGATGACATGGTCAACATCACTCAGGGCGAACTTGAGTAGCTTGTTTGTCAGGATGGAAGCAGCATCTGCAAATCCAAACAGTGAGTGATCGGTAAAGACGGTGCGTAGGCCCATTGTTCGAGCATGAAGAATAGCCTCGTGGCAAAAGCTACTCAAGCTTCCATGACCATGGACAATCTGGATTTCCTCCCTGATGACGATATTGCGGAAAATGGGGAAGAACGAGAAGACGGTAGGCATGGTTGTCTCGCGATAGATGACCAGAAAGGGAACGTGGTAGACCTTCAGTCCATTGGTCAGGTAATGGATGCCCGTGCGGCCTCCGTACGCATGTGTGATGACCACAACCTTGTGGCCTCGATCGATCAGCTTAGTCGACAGCTGATATATATGACTTTCCACCCCGCCCGGCTGGGGGAAGAAGAAGTCACTGACCATGGCAATGTTGTAAGGCATAGTGGGCCGACCCTATCTCATCGAATGTCGCTGGAGCGTAGAGAAGAATATGACCACACCCGACCTCAGAGCCATCAATGAGAATGATTGCGTTCTTTGGATGAATCTGTCGTATCATTGTCACCATGGGCAGGTCCCAAGGTTGTCAGCAATCGCCAGCGACAAAGACCAAGTGAAAAGGGGGAACTCGGCCATCACGAGTCCGAAGGCGGTGAGAAAATTCTGCCGGCGAAATTCCCAGACTTTTTTCAACCACCTCCAAACTGTCTGTTAAGGCTCGAGACTACACCTCGGGGAACAGGCTCCTGCTGTCCTCTCTCTGCAGCCTTTCTAGCGTCAACAGCCCTGCCACATGTCTGGCTTCTATGCGCGCTACGTTCCCGCGACGACAAGCAGTACCGGCACCGCAGATAACGCCGAGAAACCTGTGTCCAATGGGGATAAGCGCAAGCGAGATCAAGATGCGGCGATCCATGAGAAGAGACGCAAGAAGCTGAAATCTTCAAAGACACCAGACCAGCCCATTGACACGTCCCCCCTCCCGGTTCCAAAGAAAGCCACCGTGGCCGTCGAAGATTCTTCAGATGTAACGGGAAAGGCAATCTTGGACAAATATCGCATTGCGGAGGCTGCAGGGTCTGAAACTACTTCAGCTACGGTTGAGGCCAAGGCCTCGAATGAATTGCAACGTGTCAATTTGAACTCGGACGATGGGAATCAAAGAGCGCATGACAGCCTGACACAGAAGAAGAAGGAGAAGCGGAGGAAGACAGGTGAACAAAAAGAGGAGGAGGCAAATGTTGCAGCATATCCACAGAAGCACACCGCACTGCTCACAAAATATGAAAAGGCAAGACAACAGGACCAGATAGAAACGAAGGTCGACACAGCATTGGACGAACCGCCTCCAGAGCTCCATGGTCTTGAACCCATACCTCAACCAAAGCAGATAGAGGTAGTTCCAGAGAAACCAACCTACTCTACCCTCCCACCTTGGCAAGAGAACCCACTGACCGTCCCTTTGGATTCGACCTCGTCTTTCGAGTCACTCGGGATCCAGGAGCCATTGTTGGGAAATCTGAAAAGACAAAACCTGCGACATGCATTACCGATACAGGCATCAGTATTACCTTTATTACTTGATGGTGCTGATCATCATCCCGGCGACCTTTGTGTATCGGCTGCTACAGGCTCCGGTAAAACTCTCTCATATGTTTTGCCCATTGTGGCCGATCTGAAGGACATCCCAGGTACAAAGCTCAGGGCTGTTATCGTTGTCCCAACGCGAGAGCTTGTAAAGCAAGTCCGTGACCTGTGCGATATTTGTGCAGCAGGGACATCTCTTAAGTTTGCAACGGCCGTGGGAAGCAAATCTCTCACCGAAGAGCAAGATCTGCTTGTAAAAGAGGAAAAGATCTTCAATCCAGAGGAGTACGAGCAATGGCAACAGAGTCCTATCGACTGGGCCAACTTTTCGCTCTCAAGGCTGGCTCAAAATGTGAAAGATGCTGATCCGATGGAGTCAGCGGGCTATGTCACACGATATAAATCCAAAGTGGACGTGCTCATCACGACACCTGGTCGATTAGTCGATCACCTCAAGTCTACTTCCGGTTTCACTCTCGATGACTTGAAGTGGCTTGTTGTGGACGAAGCTGACAGATTGCTGAATGAGAGCTATCAAGAATGGATTGCTGTGGTCAAACCAACCTTAGAGTCGCGGGCGGCAACCGCAGGAAGGGATCAAATACTCCGCCACATGAGGATGACACTCCCGAGACGAAATGTCATCAAGGTCTTGCTTTCTGCAACCATGACCCGCGATTTATCTAAGCTGAATTCTGTGGGATTATGGAACCCGAAACTGGTCGTTCTGGGTGGTAATCCAGAAAAGTCGAGAGTAGATAGGGTTGGCGCACCACCCGAAAGGCTTGAAGAGCTGACGCATAAAGACAGTGAAGTTGTCTATCTACCTGGGACCCTCAGAGAAACCGTTATTCCTGTCACTAACGGCGCCGAGAAGCCATTATATCTCCTGCAGCTTCTTCACAGTCATATCGCACTATCTCAAAAGCCGTTGGGCTCGGATGGAAGTGTTGGCCGTCCTTCACCAAAGTCAGACGCCGGGTTCAACTCATCCTCATCATCACAATCGTCAGAAGACGAGCGTGATTCATCTACGGACACTGAATCACACTCGCGTGAAGGTTCGACTGCTCCCAGTCTCGGCGCGAAGAAGGCTCCGGAGAGTCACAAGACCACAAGAGCACCGCGAGCGTTGATTTTTACGCGCTCGACCGCTTCGGCTACCAGGCTCTCCCGATTGCTATGTATCATCGATCCTCTTTTGGCTCCTGGAATCTCGACTCTAACGCGCAGCACTGCCTCGTCTGCCTCCTCACGTCGAGCCTTGGCTTCTTTCCGCAAGTCAAAGATATCAGTATTGATCGCCACAGACCGCGCCTCTCGTGGTCTGGATGTACCTGGTCTTGAGCATGTCATCTCATACGATGTCCCCAACAGTCCTTTGACGTACGTGCATCGTGTAGGTCGAACTGCTCGGGCTGGCAGGGCTGGCCATGCATGGACATTCGTTGAACATAGAGAAGCAGCTTGGTTTTGGCGTGAAATTGGAGGCAAGGTCAAGCACGCAACGCCGGGAACAGGCGTTGACGCAGTGTCGATTCATAGGCAGACCAAAATTTCCAAGCTCAATCTGAGCGTTGAGGGAGTAGACATCAAAAAGAGGTACGAGGCGGCTCTGCAGCAACTAGAGAAAGAAGTTTTGGGCAAGTAACTATGGCTCAATTCGTCGACCTGTGGCACTATCCAGAAGCCCAAGTCTGTTTTCCAATACATACCCTGTTCTCTCCTGGATCATATCTCTGACCGACGAATGGGAACAGAGGCCAGAACTGCCGACAATGCCTAAGAAACGGCCTAGGGCGGAACTACATCGACTTTCTTCACTGCAAAGCCGTATTGATCGTTAGGCTCACTCCTTTTATTGAATGCGAGAAGCCAGAGTGACTGGTCACTTGGCTCCATCCGACGGAGGCGTATTCGACCAAACCATAGGTGACAGTGCTGTTGGCATGGAGCCTGCTCAAGTCCGGCTCGACTCACCGGACGCATGATTTACTCCAACATCGGCTCTTTACCTCCATGCCAGATCCTATCCTCGGGAAAAGCTGCTAAAGGCAAGCAATGCTCGTGGCTGGCTTTCCACTCGACGCCTTCGTCCTGACGTGACTTTGGAGCAGTTGATAAAGGCGGCTGCAACACCTATGATCTGACACAAGACAGTCTCGCGAGTTGCAGCAGCTTTTCCTCGACGACCTCAACGAGTATGTATAGATCACCAAGTTTTTCTTCTCAAGTCTTTGTTCCACCTCCTTCCAACCTCGAGAAAGGCATATTCTGCTTTCGGAACGCGAATTCCCACTCGTGTGCGACTGGGAGGATCAGTAAGGCAGGGCTCAGGGTGTGCTCTGGTCATCATGACTACTGATCTGTTAGCATCGTGCTCATACAGGATCGGTCTTTGTGTGCCATGGCCGGAAAGAAAACTCGCAAGTATCTGATGTCTCTGCATAGAGATCAGCTTCGATTTGTGCGAGCGTGGGGAAGCATGCAACTCAATCTCCTCCTGAGATGCAACCTGCTGCTGTAGGCAACGATTTTCCCCCGAGTCGACTTGGTTCCGTCTGTGCCTCTGATCTCAAGCTGGGATTGCTTCTTCGTCCTCGCCTGATCCTGGCTGAGTCACGTCGCAGGTGGCTGTTGGCCGCGGTTGGACGTGGGCCGCATATCCAGCCATCATCCATAAAGGGGAACCGTCAACGAGGCTTCCAGGCCCTTGGAAAGCTGAATCATGCTCCATCCTGCGACCAGCAGGTCTTCCAGAATGGTCTCGGTCACGCGGATGCAGGCATGTACCATGTCGTAGTTGAGCTGCAACCCTCTGACCATCAACTGTTGGCTTCCTCCAAACCTTGAGCCTGACTGCGTTGCAGACTAGGTGGTTGAATGGGACTGGACACTCTGTCTCTGACTAGCCCCCAGGACGCAGGGCCATTCGAAGCGATCGGCAACAACCACGACGGTCCCTTCCAAGGCGGTGACCAGACGCCTCGGTGCTTCTCAAGGTGGTATCCTCAGGTGCCTGAGCGAACATGCTCGTGGCCTGTGGTGGCTGCAAGGTCTGCGGAGCCCCTGAGCAAAGGCTACTACAATTGCCGACGATTCTCGAGCGTCATCGACCTCATAACGCTGATTAGCAAGATATTGGTCACCTTTCATCCAAACCGAATCTAGTAATCAAGTTAACGTAAAAACCAACGATCGCCGGGGAAGGACGAACTATAACTACACCAAAGAGAAATGGCCCTCGGAAACAGTAATGATTTCTCCGAAGGCCCGCAGGCCTTGACTACCTCTGCAGCGAGTGCTCGCTGTTCGATTTGGAATATCCACATATCCACATGCTGGCACAGATCCGCTGAGATGAGCCTGCATCAGAACCGGCCTTGGAAAGCCCCTATGAGAGCCAATTTCCTTCCTCCCACTTGGGACTTAGTTACTTCGGGAGACTAGCAGAAGTCTGACTGGTCCGTATAGAGACTCATTGGTCCTATCACATCTTGGAGCCACCTCTGCAGCCTGGCCCAGGAAATGCTTCGACCCAAGGCCCAGCTCCCCACCAACATGGCTATAGGTGACCGAGCGAGAAGGTCTTCAGTGGTAGAAGGAGATATTTCTGCAAGTGAGTGCAAGTTGCTGCCAAAAGATGTGCTCCGCGGTGCACTGCACATTTTGAACTCTGGATCCGACCAGAGCCCAAATTGTGAGACAAGTCGAGTCCGTGCTGAAAGCAACCCTCGCAAGACCTGGAGCACTGTCTCCTGAGCACTAACAGCTTTACGACAGATTGTGCGACTTGTCATCAGCTGCAGGAAGGGCCAAACCCCGACAGACTGCGACGACCTTACCTTGGATCTCACTTGTCGGAGTGGCCATCACGTTTTTCCAGAAGTGAAGCGCAAAGCCGATACAGCTATAAGCGACAGCACCAACCACTGACGACTTCTCAAAGAGGGCGCTTCTCAGCTGTCTAAGTCACACATGACGTGCAGGAAGCTCTCTACAAGTGGAACGATTCACCCACACTTGTCTCAGAAATCATGGCCTTACCGCCCTTCGGCCTTACATAGTACCGTTGTGCTTGCACCTTGCGTCACGGCCTTTCTGATCAATAACAGTATTGCTCGTAAAAGAAGCTAGCTATGGCGAACAACTCCCTATCTTGAAATTGCTGGCTCCGTTTGATGTCGCTGCAGGAGGCATGTCCTGTCACCTCCCATACCCGGCAACGAATACTTCTCCTTTCTCTTTGGCCTGAGGTAAACCTTGAGCTTCGGGCCTTCTAGATCTGGCTTGAGGATATACACGTCAACCCGATGGTATAGTGTCAACTTTGGCGTATTGACAGCCTGATCGTGCTTGACAAGACCTTCACGCTGTCTCAGACATTACCTTTACCATCACAATCAAGTCTTCCTCTCGTGTGATGTCGCTGATATCTTGGATGTACACCCAGCTTGGAATCAGAAAATGTGCCCCTGGCCTTTCTTGGTTCTGTGCAGAAGACATTCTACTTCATGGGTCTCTTCTATATTGCGGCAGGTGGTGCTTGTTATGCGTGAAACCTCAATGGGCCCCATATACAAAGCGACCGAGTTTGTCCACTTATGTCCTTCCTTTATGTCTTCACTGCTTGTTCTTCGCAATGGCGTGCACTTTGAAAATCTGAACGAAATGGTCACCCTACATGTCAACAGCTTCTACAGGGATCCACACAATCGTCCTCCCGGACGGATCTCTTCTCAGTTGCTGTGGAAAACACATTCTTTTATGTACTCATAGTGCTGAACCACCCTAGCAGTATTTACAAGCAAAATCGTGCCAACCATCACCAGCTGCAGCGGTGAACAAGTCTTGTGTATCCAACGAGGACTTTTGTTTCATGTTGGATCATACTCCTGTGCTCTGACAACCGTCTGGGTCTCGTCTCACTGCTTCTGAGCCACCTCGAATATAACGCTGTCCACAGGACATGGTATGAACCTGGACCTGAAATGATATAAAGTCGATCGAACTTGCCCATCAAGAGCTTTTCATTGCTGTACCTTGGATTGGGAGGGTGGCTTCAGGCCCGTGCTTGCAGAAGGGGCCAAGTGTAGTCCAGACACGCCCATGCATGCGCCATACCAGCAAGCTGTCGTCTGTCTTCGAATTCAAGCACACAACTTCATGTAGAATGCCGAAATTCCACGAAACCAGGCACATATCTTGCCAAATGCACAGCAGAGAACAATTTTGAAACGGGATTCGCTGTCGTTGCTTCCTGCAGAAACACGAGAGAAGAGACCATTGGTGGCTCGTCATCCCAAAACACCTCAAGATGCTTGTGCTTTGCAGTGGCACTGACTGCACCTGCAGATCTATTTATTGAGACTGTCCAGCTCAAGCTTCTCGTCGATGAGCTCGGCCTGCCATCAAGCCTTCCACTTCTCTCTGCTCAATCTCCCATCGTTTCAGGCCGTGGGTTCCGAGATCATGCAACAAAAACCTGCTCTACATGAAGTTTAAGCCTCAATTGAAACCAGCGTCCGTTGCCTCAACCAACCATTGCCTCTTTCCTACGTTTCCATCCCGCCTTCACCCGTGGCCGGCGCCCCTATTGCCTGCTACGGTATTGCCATTGCCTCAACAGAGAATATGCCCAGAAAGAGAAAACATACGTACGCAGGAGGCGTGTAGGATACTGTGTGGCACCTTCGACCCGACAAGAGCATGAATCCTCCCAATTGAACCTCTCCTGACCACATCATCACTTCCCAAATGTATTCTGGCCCAAGCAGACAAAGTCAGATGAAGGCTTTCGTACGTCAGCAGGCCCTTGAAATTCAAATCCTTCCAACCACCCTCCAACTCTCATCTCGCATCGTTCGCGGTTCCCACAATCCTCCACCATGTGGCCAGCTCCGCAGCTAGCCTCCCTGGGCTGTTCGACGCAAGCGTCCCGCAACACTACAATCGGGCCTTGACGGGCCCTACGAGTACATACCACATTACCTTCCGGTGTATTCAGAACGTGATGCTGAATCTATGAGATGATCTGGTCAGAGCTCAAAAGCCTCATTGGACACCAGCAAGCGACAATTCCACGAACAAAGGTAGCTTGACTGAGGAAGGCTGAAGTCTGAAGGGCCACGAATTTCCTTAAAAGGTTGCGAAACAGGGGGTTCCCATTGGATCCCACAACCGAGCAAAGGGTCCGCAGTGATCCTTCACAACAGGGAAAGAAGGAGTATAGAGCTGCACTTCCGCAACCTCCACAGATCCTGTGAGCGATTGCAGAGTAGCAAACAGTTGCCCTGCAGCCCAAGCCCGAAGCCCAGTGCAAGGAGCAATTCAAAGAAGTTAGAGGTAAGTGAGTCCGACTACCCGAGTCACTTGCCGAATTATGTACGAGGTACTCCACTAATAACCATGGAATTAAGGGGCTAGCAATATTTTCATCTTGGAGAGCGTCCAGGCGAAAGCCAGAGGACGCTAGAACACAAAGCCCCAGCCATATCGTCAACTTTCTCAGGCGAGGGAGTCGCAAGCTTTGGGCAATGGCCCACAGAGGTACGAGTATCGTCCCGTGGTCCATTACCTCATCTGCTGCGCAAGCATGGCTTACTACCTATCAGCCTCTTAGAGCTCTGAAGCTTCTTGCAGGACCCGGTCCAGCAAAGGTTCGAGCAGCTCTAAGCGTACCGAGTACTTGCTATTCGTTGCCACGAACGACACGAGCGACACGAGCTGCTCCGCCCCCATATCAGCCCGTCCAACGTGATTCATGTACAGAGAGACAGAAGGCTGAGTGATTACAGCATGATTAGTGGCTTCAATCATCCTTCCTACGACCAATCCATCGGGCGCACTCGGCTCTTTCGTTGTCCAATTCCGATCTGTGAATACGATGAGCCATCCATATTGGGCCAAAGTGACTCGCAGTGGTACACGGCCCCAGGACCTGCTTCTCCGTCGAGCTCTGCTGGCGCGTCCCTTAGCGGATCTTGCGTAATCACCACTCCGCATGTCAACCCCCCCGAAGTCTCGACCAAAACGACGAAGACTAAAGCCCAACGGGGCATTCCTTATGCCTGATGAATAATACACGAGTTATGGAGGCAGTTGGGGCCAACCACGTTGATCGGTGGCCGTCAAGCTCGGCTTTTACATGAAAGTGGCCCCGGTGGCCCAACCAGGACATCACGCCACGGGGGCAGACACTTTTCTATATTCCCTGCAGGTAGGTAGCAATGCAGTTTCCAGAATCGGAGGCTGGCCTCGTTTACGAGGTGCACTAAGTGATCGACAGGCGGGTACCGCGCGACACCAATTCCCGACAACGACCCTTGCATATCCGCTCGATTAAGCGAAGGGCAGAAGAATGCTGTTACGAGATAGCCATATGTCACTCTTTCCCACCGGACTTCTACAGCCTCATTGCATATCCACAAACCGCTCAGCTCGCCAGCTCCAGAATGACCTCAGCCTGCTTGGGTTACCAGTCAACCTGGAGCTGGGCCCACCCATCCACTCGTAGCACTTGGATGCAATCCTTCCTTTGTCAGCGTTTCCCTCTTCTTCCGCCCTTTTCTGTCCTTGCTACATGACTGGGCGGATCTCGGAGGCTCGATTGTACCGCCCAGTGCTCTCCAGGAAGAAGGCTGGATCTGACTCCTATCTGGTTGGCGGGGAAAATAAGTCGACCACTGAAATCGTCCAATTTTCTCTGGCAAGAGCATGGCAGCGGAGGGATTTCGCTGCAATGAGCCACAGTGTGAGAAAGAAAAAGAAACCCCATCCAAAACTGCCCGAGGCAGTAATATTTTGGTCAGAGTCAGGCAAACCTCGAACTCCTTCACAAAATCCCAAGCCCTGGGTATTAGTCATGCCAATGCAACTATCGACGACGCTGTCGCATTACAGAGGCCATTCCCTGCGGATGTTGCAATAAATCTTGAAAGACGAGCTCCGTTTCCGCACCCTAAACAGCGAACTGGACTCCTCGCAATTACTGGCCAATCCAACCGAAAATGTATTGTATGAAGTGAGAAGCATCCGGCGCTGACGCTGCGCGGGATTGCTTTTCCCGTCGGACGAGAGAAAAAACAAGTAAAAGGGGTTAAAGTTCAGCCCTCGAAATCCCAGAATGGGATGGCCTGGTGATGTGGCCTTGTTTGCTAGTGTCCACGGGTAGAGGTAGCCTAGTACTCGTAGCTGATTACCTAGAAAGGCAGCAGGAAAACGGTCATTAACCGACAACTGTGTCGGTGGCGAGTTTTAACGAGCTAAAGGTACTGTATGCAGAGAATGTCACTTGCTTTACAGGTATAGAAGGCAAGCCCACAGTTGTTGGAATTAGCGTTATGTATTAAGATGTAAGGGAGGTTAACCTAGCAGTCGTAGCGATGCGATGCGATGATAGGCAATGCAATGCGGTGCTATGCCATGCTATGCAGTAGTCAAGAACACAGGGGCCTCTGTTCACCGCTGTCAGGTGCCTGGCCCAGATCCAACCAGGTTCATATCCCTGGGTTTTGACGGCGACGATTCCGTAAACAGAAAATGCTATCCAGCTTCGTAGAGGTCAGGTCCGACTGGGGATCGTGAATCCTCTTCACCGCACATTCCAGAAATGCCACATTTTCCCCGGGGCTTCTGGTACATTTCTGTTCCAATAAGCTCCTCGCTTCCAGTGTTGGCTGCCTGGCGTGGCCGCAGATAGATATTGCGCACTTGTGTTGGCTGGGAGACAAGAGAGTTCCCCAATCTCTATGGATATCATGTCCTCGGTAAGGCGCAAGCGACTGAGAATATGCCGGCCGCCTTTGTCACTCTGCCTTGCTGACGAATCCAGTTCTTGTCGGTGCTTGGCATTGTTTTCGTAGAGATTCGCCCTTCCTGCTTCCAGGGCCGTTTTGATCAGGACCTTGGTCTTTAAGACACCCTCGTTGGCATTCCGGCTGCTCAATTCGTCAAGTTTCTTTGACTCATCTACTCGTCTGGCCTTTGGTATTAGCCGGCGGT
This sequence comes from Fonsecaea multimorphosa CBS 102226, assembly GCF_000836435.1. Lineage (NCBI taxonomy): Eukaryota > Fungi > Ascomycota > Eurotiomycetes > Chaetothyriales > Herpotrichiellaceae > Fonsecaea > Fonsecaea multimorphosa. The sequence continues at coordinate 217,566 of NW_015971658.1, read as the reverse complement.
ACGGGGCGCTTTGGAGGTAGGGATTGGAATGAGGGTCCAGGTCTCAGTTTGCCCAACCTCTTGATTCGCAAGACATAGTTGAAGAGTGCAGCAAGAATTGACGGCGCCCGTGTGGTGTCCTGACAAAGCCAAACGTGGTTGTTCTTTTACCTAGCCTGGTTAATGGTGTTATATTGAAACGTGACACAAGGCGTAGGTATAGTGTGTAGAATGCCGATTCCCAATGTCTCGGTTTAGTCTGCAGTCTGTAAGGACAACGGCAGAGAAAAGCCACAGACCATTTGTTGAGGCTTGGGTCCAGCCACGCACGAGCCAGCCATATAATCGCCACTGGGATCTTGCACCATCTCAAAAAGATTTCCACTGTGTAATTGCAAGACTGTTCGAAGAAAGGCACACGTTGGAGTATTGATAAGTCTGTTGGTGCAAGCGAGCAGGTGCGGGTTCGACGGCGCCAGCCAAGGGGAATGCTCCATGCATAAGCGAGAATCTCACCAACGATGTCGATATTGCCACGCTGGACGCCACCTTCTTGAACTCATGATACCAGGGCTATTTGGTGTTACCGCATCCGGCCCCATCGATGTCGGCTTGAATGCCTTGCCAGTGGCCAAGGCTCCGACACTCTGCATCTCCTCCGAAATTCCGCAGGCCGCGGTTACCCCTTGGGTGCTCGGTGCCGCAGGGTTATCAAGACTGCCCTTCCTATTGGTGGCTTAAATTGGATAAAGGTCCTTCCGGTATATTGCTCCCGTAACGGGAAGCTCACCCTTTCTTCTTCAGCCTTTGGTGGGGAATGCTGTTGTATACAATTGACGCGTAGTTTTTGTACTGATATGCTCCGCGCTGACGCAAATCTCGTTGGGCTGTCGAACCCCAATCCAGCATGTCAGTACACGCGGCCGGGCTTATGCGCAAGCATCCAAAAATGCCGTATGGGTCCAATGAAGCACAAGTTGACCTCAGCCGAGAGCAGTGGAACACATAAATGAACGAGCAAGATAGGCTGCCGTCTCGTCCCAGCAGCAAACCTTCCATTTTCCGATCCCGGGCTTTTATCTGCACCAAATGTACCGCCTGCGACAGAATTTGACAACAAATAGGCTATATTGTTTGAACATAACCCCTCCAATGAGAGGAAGAAAGGTATATGGCAGAAAATGCGAAAAGCGCCACTCGCAATGTTATGTAATGCAATGTCGTGTCATGCAGTTGTAATGTCAGATGAGGTGAGGCGAGGTGAGGCGAGATGAGGCAGAGATGGATAAGGCTGCTGAGCTCGTAGGAACGTCCGGTCAGTCATACCCTGCCTGAGCTATGCTCCGGTTCCCGGACAGAAGGTTACGAAGATGTAACTTCCACAAGGCAAAGAACACCTGGATGCTGCTGTTGTTGTCGTGATATTGTTCCAATCCATCGAGATGGAGCAGTTGCCGAAAATGGTAAGATGCGACGAAGGAAGGTGTTTGCCAAGGTCGGTGTGGCGGAACGCCACCCAGCTTGAGTAATCGCGGAAGGTGGTGAGGTTCTCAGGCCAACTCCAGGACGGCAGGAGGAGGGAAAGATAGTCCTAATGCAGAGGCCCCGATGGATTCAATTAAGGAATGCCCGTCTGGCATTCCTTGCCCGTTCGCTCGAGAAAGCGTCGATCTTGACTCCAACGAAAACTATTTCGAATCCTCCCCGTATTGAGTCTTGAGAGTTGGGTTGCACTCGGAGTCGCCACTGTCCTGTACGGATAGTCCACTCCCCAAGTTCTCCTTGACTGCTTTGCCTCTTCCTCTTTTTTGCCGATGGCGCCGTAAGTCTGGTCGTCTGGATTGGGGGAATCGGTAGGGATCCGCGGGCTGCAGCTGTCTGCGAGGGAGGTCCTGCCGGTGTTTGTCGCGTTTGAGGACGGCGTTGTTGCCCTCCAGCCGTTGAGGGACCTGGTTTGACTGTTGTTCCTTCACTCATGACATCCGATTCCGACTCCGATTCGCTGGGCGCAGTTGAGGGCCCATGGAGCATGACCTGACCCATCGAACTTTCGAAGTCGATTTCAAAGCTTTCTCCGTCCAGTAATATGTCCGTTGCGGCCTCAAAGCGCACCTTTACGCGGTCTTCACTTAGGGGTGTGTGTCCAGGGCTGGCCGATTGCGAAGTCCTCCCTCCAGATAACATCATCAGTCCCAATGGCGCATTCGTAGGAAGGTTCATCTTGTTGGCCACAACTTGGAACAGAGACGACACGCGAGCCTTGGCTAGTCCATGGAAATCTGCCCTCATGTCCGTCAAGTCCAGCACGGTGCTTTCGCCGCCAATTTCGACAACCATTTCGTAGGAAGTGTCGTCTACGAAGGGTCTCGCGTAGTAAACCCACCCCCCGGTCGAAGACTTCTCACCTAGAGAGTCGTCGCTGGTGTAGGCCACGCCCGATGGCTTGACGTCTTCCAGCCGCAGACAAATCTCCTGTTTTTGTCTCTCTGAATTGTAGCTGATCTCGTGGGCAATGATCTTTTGCTCCAACCCCCTCAGATGGAAGTAGCGGCAATCTCGTAGTAATTCGGCTCGATGTGATTCATTCCTAATATGGAGGGGATAGCCTCGTAACAGATGCAATAGTTCTGCAAAAATCTCAGCGGATCGACCAGGGACGTAAGGTGGAGTTATCGAAGGTGGACGAAGAAGTCCTCGACGGTCTAAACCGGGAAAAACCTCTCCGGGTGTCGAAAAGAAAACTGCGAAGCCTAGAGAGAAGAAGTTGGGTGAATTCCCAGGTTCTGAAAAGATGTCTTTGGGGATCTGAAAATGTCGTTCTCCGATCTGGATGAAGATTTCAGACTCGAACAGCTGATCTATTAGGCGAGGCACTAGAGGGAAAATCAGCATTGATCACAGGGAATCCGCACTGACCTACAGCTGTAGAACTGAGCATCCGCGAATAGCTTCACAAAATGGCTCCCATCCACTGGTTTGACGTAGTAGCCTTGATCAACTGTCAGCGCCAGAGCAACTGCTCAAGAAGGAGGGGGAGAACCTTGTAAATGCCTGGCCACGTCTCGGAAAGTCGCAGGATCTCGATCGATATAAAGCGTTCTGACGCCGCCGGATTCCTCATTCTGTCGGATTTGTTCCTCGAAAAACTGAGTAAAATAGGATGGTGCTATTTGAATCGTCAGTTTGCGCAGCCGCCCAGAGTGCTGTTTGCCCGAGTTCTCACCATCGGAAGATATAGAGGCTCCTGATAACCTGAACAGGTCTGACCCAATCTGAATGGGGAAGACTTTCTCAGGAGGGAGGATTGACGGCGGATGTCCTGAGGAAGTGCGCGTGCCTCTCTGCCGGGTCGAGGTTTGTGACGAAGTCGTGGGAAGCACTGATGGTCTAGGAGTTGAGCCGGAGGACTGGCGGGTTCTGCGGTTGCCGGCAGACACACCTGGAAGTGCCCTGGAGCCAGCTGGGAGGTCTGAAGAGGTAGATCCTTCATCAGGGGACGTTGGTCCGACGCCTGACATCCGCTCAAAGGTGACAAAGCGATTATTTGCGACGGCAGATTCGGGTCCGGGTGCAGGTCCAGGTAATACTCTGACTTTCTTGTCGCCGGGATATTCGGTCGGGGTCGTTGCAACAGAGCTAGACTTTCGTTTCAGAGCAGATCGAGGAAGCAAAGGCGGGATGAAGGCCGTCACCGAACCATTACCATTGGTAGTGGTGGCCACGTCGGCCGCGCTGCTTGTTGGTGGTGGCGGATTCCTCGGAGTAGTGGAGGGAGCAATTGGAAACCTCGAAATAGAAGGGGCGTCGAACTCGTCAAAGGTGTGAATGTTTTCGTGGATCAACTCCCCAGTAGGCTCATATATTGGTTGAGGCGCGAAATCGAGAAAAGGTCCAGAAGGAGCAGCCCAGGGCTGTGAACCAAAGCTTGGGACGCCTAGGGTATAGCTAGCGGCAGGAGCTGCATAAGTAGAGGCAGCCGCTAGGTGGTGTTGAGGGTCTGTATCATGTACAGTGACGGTAGGATATTCTAAATCCTCTGAGAGAAAGACAGGTCGCGTGTCTGGGGAAGGATTAGCGGCGTCAGCAGACTCGGCATCAGGGTCAGAGATAGTTGTGTAGGCACGGGCACTGGGTGTGGTATGGGGGTGATTAGTAGCTTTGGGGCCTGGACCATGCCCTGAAACCGAACCGGGACCGTTGGCAATACCGGTGACGGTCGCAGTGGTTGTACTGGCAGCTCCCGTACGACGACCATTGGACATGGGCGAAATCGAGATGGCTGGGGAGATCAGATTGGAGTCAGTAGTCGTCGTATCCGAGTGAGTGACATGATTGTGATCAAAGGCGAAGGTCGGATGTGGGTCCGTCATCACTCAGATTGAAATGGCTCTTTTGAGACCAAAAGAGTCCGCCGAACTGGAGGCTCGGGGGACGCCCAGGAAAATCAGCCCACAACTCCTACCTCTGCCGCTGGGACCACGCCCACTGCATGGGCTTCGGGCACCAGTAGCACCAGCAGGCAATGATTCGGGCGAGCAGGTGAGAAGCACCCAGCAGCGGTCCCTCGAGCAGCACGACGGTCTTACCCCCGAATGCCACCTGCACGGGCGCTTCCGGCTAAACAGAACCAGGTCTTGGTCTTGTTGGAGGGGGTGTCCACAGCTCTAGGAGCGCCCACGAGGGGACCATCGGCTAAGGGGGGGGGTGGGCGTTTGCCTCTATGTCGGGGCGGGCAGTGGGTCGGAAGGCTTTTTGTCTTTTTTTTTCACCTTCTCTGCCCTTTTTCGCTTCCCCTGGCACAGCGGCTGGGCTCTTGTGGGCGGGCTCCGCAATAGGGAAGCAGGGCTCGGGAATGACGAGATGGAATGCAGGTTCTGGAGACCGCTGGAGAAGGTCTGGCGGCAGCGATCAGGAGGCTTTGGCGGGCGCGGGTTTGTCTTTGGTGTGTGCCTGGTGTGATTCTGGCGGACTCTTTGCGGTGCTTGAAATTCGAGGAGCGCGAGATCTTGGCTGAACTGTACGATGAGTAAGCCCTGAGTCATAGGCATGACGGGAGCACTATTGGCCACGGCGGTCTGACAAGTCCCATGAGACGAGTCTTGTGACGCATGCCGATTACCAAGAGCCGGCGCCATCAAAAGTCAGTGTCGGAGATGTGAGATGTGGACGGGGGAAACAGGAAAAGGGATGATGAACAATGATGCTTATGGTGATGAGGAGGAGCACACACGGTGTTGTAGTACGTACTAGAAATAGGGGTTGGGTAGAAGGTTCTCCGGGCGTTCCACCTAGCCGCTGCCGGGCGGGCGCTTAAGCTGCCTCCGGGGAGGGGGTGTGGTTTTCTTAGACAGCTTGGGTACCAGGTAGCTACTCGTAGGAAGACCTGGGCAGTCTGCTTGTCTGGACGCCTGGGAACAGGGCCAGAGGCCACCGGATGCCAGGCTTAGGCTTTCAGCCTACCCGTAGATGACGATTTCCGAGATTCACTTTCCCCAGTGGCAAGCACCGAGCCTGGAAAAGGCGGAGGGCGACGGATAGTCGGGACACAGCCTACCACCCTGCACGACGGGGACACGGCAGATCTAACGCCTGCGACAAAGCGAGCAAGTAGAAGGCCGTCTGTCCCTTGATCTTCAGCTTCCGTCCCGCCAGGTCAAACAGTCACAGCACCCCTGGAAAGCACGGGAAGGGGACAGCTTGGTGAATTTGATGAGTCCAGTGTTGTTAGCTTGGGCCAGTGGACAAGCGAGGTAAGGCCGCGACGTTATCGAAACGTGGAGGGCCGTCCTCCACTTAACCGAGGGTCGGTAATGATGAGTGACGTGCGTAGTTCGTGTTGTAACTTGTGAGAGATCGTAATTATGTTCAGGGCAATAGGTACCCAAAGAAGAGCTTCCAGGTCATAGAAGTCGCTAGTCCCACAATGGCGTTTCGCGCAACAAGCTCCAAATAGGGTTGAACAAACGAGAAACTCAAGCAGATGGAAGGAGAAGGTGGTGCCAAAGCTCGATGGGCCAGAATTTTGGGGTAATTTGAAGATGAAGTTTGTTTTCCGAGCGGGACGAGGCTGGATGATTCGAGGAGGGAGGGATGCTGCAGGAGGCTTTCAAATATTATTGCCGTGAGCCTACCCTCGAGCCAGCGCGGAGAAAGGGCGTGTTGGTATATGCAGCCCTTCTTCTATTCGGCGATATAGATGGACGGAGACACACCGCGGCGCTTGAATCGTAATACTTGATCGCACTGGCTGCAACTGCTCGTCTTATATCTGCACGAGTTCGCGCCAACATCGTATTGTCTGCCATGTCACAACCCAAGGTATTTATTTGCATTAAGGTAACCCAACCTCATGTCATGATCGTCAGCATCACTGGGGGCAATATCGAAGATGGCGGCGCAATGCCCCATGCTGTACGGCTCATGTTCGGCCCCCAAGGATCTGAAACGAAGCGCTTCACTATTTGTTGTTCATGATTTGACGATCTACGCCTGTAGCGTCATTGCGGCTGAATTCCAGCATTGACCTCATTTGCCCATGTCATCAGCCTTAGAAACGACCGTGGTTGACCGTCACCCAACCGTGGAACGAGGTGAGATACTAGTACTAAGCGAGCCGAGCTGAATGAATTCTTCGCAGAATATATCAGGCCAGATGATGGAGGAATGGGTGAGAAAAAATGCTGTCCGGGGGCCAATTCGGTCTGGACCGAGCCAGCATTACTTATTCCACCCCCAAGAACTCATCGCACCTGACCTGGCGAAGGGGCGCACATTCGACAAGCGGTAACCCAGCGAGTTTATTGAAACCAAGTCATCTGAGTAGTTGAAGGCAAGGTAACAAGTGCAGTCCCTTTCCTCGATTGGTCTGTTCGATACACGCACTGCTGCCCACGTATTGGGATTTCACAGGGTGGTCTTGAATTCGCCCTCAATCTCCACAATCTTCGCGACCGCACGCTTGTATGCATCTCTTTCGTGAAGCCGCTCAATGTACGCCCAGATCTTGGGATATTCACTCTGCGTGAATCCTGACCTGGTCTGACCAGCTTCCAGTGGGAATGAAAGCATGATGTCCGCTGCCGTGAGATCCTTCCCGCACAGGTAGCTTCCAGCGTCTGGGGATGTTGCCAGTTGGCCTTCAAGAAAGTCGTAATGGTTCTTCATGTTTCTTTGGAGAAAGGATGATTCAATCTTGCCAGCAACGCTATTTGTGATCGGTTTGATGAAGAACGGAACAGGAGCATTCCTGATGCCTTGTTTTGTGAGCGTCTGGTGCCTTATGCAGGGAGTATGAAAGTACTTACTTCCAACTATGAGCGATAGAAGCATAAGCGGCATGAGGCTGCCCTCAGCATAGTGCATAAACATCCTGTAGCGCAGCCAGGACTCCGTTTCGCCTCCAATTTGGCCCTCTTTACCTTCTTGGTACCTGCTGGGAACTAAAGAGGTCCCCTTACCATAGTGGTCGCAAAAGTACTCGCCGATCGCTGCGGACTCTGCTAGCACAATCGGCTTATTCGAGTCTGGGAGTTCAATGGTGACAACAGGAGATTTACCCAAGGGGTGAACATGCTTCAACTCTGGTGGTGCGAGTCGTTCTTTGGTCCGTTTGTACGTTTTGAGTTCATAAGGAACTCCAAGTTCCTCGAACAGGAACAAGATCCTATGAGACCGAGAGACTTCAAGCCTAGTTTATGTCAGAACGGGCCTTTGCATAGGCGAGGTGGTCTTCGGAGAGGCATCTCTCTAGAGTCTACTCACCAGTGAAGAGTGATCTTCGGTTCCCCCGGCCCCCTAGTTTCGCCGTGCGCAAGGGAGGCCATTTCACAGCAAGGTACAATGCTAGATCGTTGTCCTTACAGCAACTAATACACCGAATGGGTTGCGCCAAAAGTAAGCGAGGACTCTTTCCTTGACTCCTTGTTGATCCGTACCCCTGGCTAACTACGCCAGGACGGGGCCAGGATCTCTTGGTGTCAGCATTAAAAGACAGTGCTTATTACTTCGCCAACGTGTGCGATCGATGTTCGTTGGAAATTCCGCCCCACGAGTGTTGCAAGCCGAGCAATAGATGGATAGGTGCAAAAACGGCCGGTGGAAGATCTCCGGGTCTCGCTTCTTGGATTCAAGATGTAGTTGCAAAAACAAATCCGTACCTACACAGTAGATAGTTGCAAGTCGAGTCGAGTTGAGAAGACTGGAGCTCGAGTGCGTAAATCGTTCCAATTCACGCGAGATTGGTGCAAAAAAAGCAGAGACTCACATGCTAACGGAATTTACCCAGCGAGCCAGTACGAAGTATCTACGAGGTACCTAGGGTAACAACTTGGAAGTCGACATAGGTACAGTATCAACTCAAGGTAATGTTCTCCCGTACGGCTACGGAGAACTGTGAGCACCTCAGTGAAAGTTCGTGCATCGCCACTACTGGAAACACCAGCCACAGCAAGCCACGCCAAGAGACCAAAGCCAGTTCTAGCTGACCTCAATCCATTGTTCGAGTCGACCTTACAGCGCAGGCACCTCGACCTGACCTCCTAAAACAACATCTCACGCTCAAGCGGTGGTCAATCATGGCAGGACCAACACGTATGTACATCTCTGAAGCTTACACAGAGACCGTGCCTTGAGCATGAAGCTGACGTCGTTGTTCACACAGCCCTCCGCCATGATCCCGCTCTCGAGAAATATAACCGTACGTCTCCCAACCCTCCCAATTGAAGCCAACATGGCCTCAGCGCACCCTTTGCTACGTCTATAGACCCTCTGGAAAAAGACAAGCTAGTCAAGGCACAGGGAGCTGACCGCAAGCCGCAGAATTAAACAAAGAGCGGTGGAGATACTTCCGCTGGACGCCGCGCACAGCTTTCATTTCCTTCATGTACGCCATATTCGTACCCTCAGTTGTCGGATACACATTTGCAAAGACAGACGTAAGTCTATAAGCATCATGTTGCTGGGCTCTAGGATAAAACTGCGATGACTGACTGAATTTTGGGAATGAACAGGGCAAATGGGATCTGCGCGCGAAGCTCAGAGGTGATACTATCAGCGAATTCTAGGTCTTGCAAGCAAGAGCTTGATGGCAACCAGAGGCAAAACACCAGAGCAAAGAAATTGTACATATGCGTCTGAAAAGAGACATGGTTCGTTCAGTAGCAGCATGGATGGTCTAGGGAACTAAGAACCCGGCTCCCACGGCCAGACGCCTGGCTGTTCGGGCAATGATACAACTCCACGACATGTTTTTGAACCATTATGTGATTTCCTTGGTTTCGAAACCCACGCCATTCATGACAATCTGCAAAGAGGTTTTGTCTACCGATACAGCATGGCCAACCACAGATGCTCTCCTGCAGTCTAGTCCTGCTGACCCCTGGACTCTCGAGGCAAATCGCCGGTACAGTGGTTTTAACATGGGCGCCCTTATGTCATGGAAAGTCGTGCGAAACCCTGTGGCGTGCATTGGCACCTGCACAATGGATACACTCCCCGACTTGGGGTATCGGTTGGGCGGCCTGTAGAAAGAAGTTCGAGCTTCTTCGCTGCAAGTTACGTTTCGTAATCAACTTAGTTGGATCCTCATAAAACCGAGGTACGGGATCCCTTGGCTTGCGCCTGAAGCAAAGCCGTAGAGCGTGGTGGGCTGATCTCTGCATCCACCATGTGGGTGTCATGTCGATGCCACGCACCCACCACCGACTCGGAGTCAACGAGGCGGTTAAGTAATCTCTGACTAACGCCCAGATTTGGCAAAAACTGGTTTATGTGCTTGTACCAAGTACGCGTGTCTCTTGACAAACAAATACCCATATTCCACGCTAACCGACTAGCCTGCGTGGAAAGGCAGAATATTCCCAGTGATATGGGTCGAACGAGGCATCCTTCGAAGAAGGTTGATGACAAATTGCGGCCTGCAGGGTGGATATGTCGTCTATCTTCCAGTCTGTGGAGCCTCCATTTCCTCTGTAACTCTGTAACTCTGTTGTGTCAACGGTTCAGGCCGACCGAGCATAATTGGACTCATACCAGTGTCAGCAACATATAATCACCATTCTGTGGGGTCAATGCAACTCGCAAATAAAGCTTGAGACGCCCGGATCTCGCTGTTCCCCAAAGAAACCGAGTCTGATGATCCTAGAGACGAGCTGAAGCCAGGCAGGACCTACTCACCCCTTGCCATGATCTAAACTGATTCTGGGTGGCAAATCCCAAGTTTCTTTACGGGATAACGCCGTTCGATGATCTTTTGTTAAAGTTGAGGAATGGTGGCAGTCTCTTCCGCATTTGCAACTGAGAACTGGCACACCAAGGATGCACAAAATGGCTCATCAGCTAAAGCAGGCTCATACCGTGGCTTGGCACTCGAAATGCATAAGGTTGATGAGTTGCGGGCTGCATTAGTGAGTGGTCCTGCCATGAGAGTGGAAAACATCACGCCTGCTAGCTTCGACGCCACTTCTTGGTTTGCAGACACCCATGGATGATTCAAAGCGAGCAGATGAAAGTGGAGCAGAGCCACGAACTGGAATTGCTGAATACGCAAACCCTGCAGTGGGCGCCACTTGGTCGCAGAAGAGACACTTCCATACAACCCCTTCTCGAGCGCTAGCAGCGGAGGTTGGCTTCGTCGATACATGCCCTTGTGACACTGCAAGGTCCAGACCGAAGCAGAGAAAAGAGCACAACATCGGGTCCGCCGATCCTAATGCAAATGCCGTCTTGGACCAACACCACATTAACAATATGCCACAGAGGACGGTTGCGCATTTTCCTCACCTCTGCTGTTAGAGCGAAAGCCTGCTGCAAACAAGTCGATGATTTACCGATGCAGAAGATAGTATCATGAATAAATTTACCTATATAATCGCTTCCGATTTAGGTCATTTAAACGTCGCGAATGTGTTTGAACTTTTGAGGTTATTCTTCATGTATTAGAGCTGACTCCATTTTGTACAGAGGCACTCGAGACGGGGTCTGAGGGTTGAGACAACTTCAGATCCCTCCACATCCCAAGGTGTTCAATTCCTTCCTCCATCCAGCGACCCAGTCTTTCGTCAGTGACGAAGCCCAGCTTCCCGTACATTTTCTCCACAGAGACTTGAGCATGGCAGAGCACAAGACCATCCCACTCTGGAGAGATCTCCTGCCTATGTTCATAGGACCACTGGAGCGCTGTCTCGGTCAGGGCCCGGCTCAAACCTTTGCCCCTGTGGGCGGGCATTGTTGCGACACGCCCAAGCTTGACATATGGCCTTTCGTTCGGGTCGCTAAAGCCATTTGGATGAGGATCATGTGGTGGAGGAACGATCCGAATGACGGAAGCTGGCTCTATCCTATCTGAAAACGTATGGTACATGACCCAATGCCACGACCTAAGGTCGTCTTCATCTAGCTCTGCCTCCAAGGAGCAGTTTTGCTCTTCACAAAAGACTTTGACGCGAATCTCCATGGCATCACGGAAGACTTTTGACCCTTGCGTGGGTCGAGGATCCGCAGGGAATCCTTTTGGTGCGACCACCGCGCCTGGAGGGCTTGACATCAAGCTGCCGTATTCTGGCTGCGACATGGTGAAATTGCAGAATCAGATGCTGCCGTGGGTCAGTCACTGTAGGACGTCTAAATGTCGTGTCGCTGTCCTTGAGGTTATTTCCGAGAGCGAGGCCAAAGCTGTCATATGCAGGACCTGTAAGACAAGTAACGTCGAATTGTAGCATCGAGTATCTAGATTTTTGCTTGCCGTCTAGTCAATTGTAAGAATGAAAAGAAGGTGGGAGAAAGGGAGCGGACGTTGCCAGTGGGCTGAAGTCGGAAGTGGAGCATTCTGATTGGCTTTCTTGTCAGGGCAAATAAATCTTGTGAAAGTCGCACTTTGGTTGATACCCATGCCTTTATTTCACAAGGCGCACTGCATCTTCAACATATCGCCCTGTGACCATCCCTGAAATGTCTCTATATTACGATGCGGCAACCGTGCTTACGACAACTGCCCAAGAGGGATCTTTGAAGTCTCGAATCTACGGGAACAAGCTGGGCCTCAGATCCAAGCCGGCACACATTTATGCACTCATTTCGGAGACTGCAAAGTACGACCAGTTCATCAAAGAAGTCGTCGATAATGCCGGCTTACTGGCTCAAGAACAAAAGGTTTGACAAGCTCTCCTCCAATTTCTTGTGTCTCTACTGACTGACTCAGCCTTTGGGCTCCTTCTCATAGTTGACACCACTGCTTTCCTTGCTTCTTGTCCACGACCATTTCTTCTCGAAGAATGGTCTTGCAGCACCATCTGCACATCCTCTTCGACAAGCGATCGATAGAAACAAAACAAGGCTGCAAGCGGAATTCACCAAGGCCAGGTTGCGGAGAAGATGCACTACGTTGGACGAGCTGCGAAGAAGTCTTTTGGCGGAAAGCCCGCGAGTATACCGCTCTCAGCCAAGGTGGGTTCGCATCAACACCTTGAAGACTAGCCTCGCACAAGAGCTTGCTACCACATTTGAGGGATACCAGTCTGTTGCCACCATTACGGAAGTGACCAATGCCTTCGCTACGGAAAAGGTTCTGGCCATTGATCGGCACGTTCCAAATCTAGTCGCTCTACCTCCGGAGGCAGACGTGACAAAAACACAAGCTTACAAAGCGGGAGAGCTCATTCTGCAAGACAAGGCTTCGTGCTTCCCTGCATACATGCTCGTCGGAGAAAGGGAAAGCAGTCCTGATATCGGTGACTGCATAGATGCCTGTGCTGCGCCAGGAAATAAGACTTCTCATCTCGCCGCGCTGCTTGCTGAAAATGGCAAGACAGAAAGCAAGTTGTTTGCTTGTGAGCGGGATTCGCATCGGTCGAAGACATTATTCTCTATGATGCAGAAGAGTGGGTCAGAGGCTGTCACGGTTCAGCCAAGTTGTGACTTTTTGACTCTCAGTCCTCGGGATGTCAAGTACAAGAGAGTCACGCATCTTCTCCTGGACCCGAGCTGCTCCGGCAGTGGCATCGTTGGGCGCGAAGATGTTCCTTCCCTAACGCTACCTGTTGATCCAAGATCCGAGAAGACACATCCTAGCACCTCTCAAAAGACCTCGAGGAAAAGGAAAAGAGAGCATGATTCCAATGAGGCTATGAACAATACAAGTGAAGCCGAAGAAACGAAAGAAGTCGCATTGGATAGCACTAGACTGCTGAAATTATCCAATTTGCAGACAATGATTGTCGAACACGCTCTTTCTTTCCCTGCCGCCGTCCGAGTTACTTATTCGACCTGTTCAATCCACGTGGAGGAAAACGAAGCCGTCGTGTCCCGAGTGCTACAATCTGCGGCTGCGAAGGAAGGGAGGTGGCGGCTGTTACGGAGGGAAGAACAAGCTTGTGGGATGCGTGGATGGGCGCATCGCGGTATTGCTGTGACGGACGGGGTCGCGAGCCGTCTTTCAGCTTTGAGTGAAGAGGATCGTGAAGCATGCATTCGGTGCCATCCAGGAGATGACGAAGGGACCATGGGATTCTTCGTCTGCTGTTTCGTCCGTTCGCCGCTGGAAACGACACCGCAGAGCACTGGTGAGGCTGGCGAGACGCAGGACGGACAGGAGAGCTGGGAAGGCTTTAGCGACTAGGAGATTAGTCACAGCCTACATAGACTGGTACATGAGTCGGACAAGGACGCAAGGATTTGAGAGTATTTTCCCAGACTTTCTCAGACCACGGACTTGGTGCCGATATACCTTTGATACTTGTCGAGGCAAGGCCTCATAAGACGCCGTTGAGCGACTTGAAACACCCACTGGCACTGGCAGTCAATCATATACCATGCCAAGATCGCCCTAAACCCAAACAAGCACTGGGCCGATCGACATCGCAGGGCCTGGAATCCAACAGCAAAACCTCCTTCCAATCTCACATCATCCTTGTCTAATGGTACATCTTCATCATACAAACAGTGAAGTTCTGTATAGGGATCACAACGAGCAGTAGATGGTCCCGGCACTGACGCAGTTGCGATGAGAGCATAAGGCCATCGAGGGGTCACAACCACCCACAACCTCCCCCAATCGATATTTGTCAGCCTAACTCAGTACCTAGGTATCCATACACGACCGCCAAGGCATCCTCGAAACCGTTCGCAAGGAGCACGAACAGATTTCCAGTGCTTGGTTTAGCCTTATCGACGATGTTCCACTTCAGCGCGGGCCAACCAGGCGATGAGCAACCTTCCGTCTTGAACGGTGCTAGGCCGACCTCGAGCCACGCCAGACCCGAAAAGCGTCAAATCACCAGAAATCGGACCAGCTACAGCTGCCTTACTTGTCGAAGGAGGAAAGTCAAATGTGACAAAGTCCATCCAATCTGTGGAGGCTGTCAAAAGGCCGATGTGGATTGTCTCTACGGTCAGGATGATACGACGTCCACTTTGGTACCATCCGATCTACCAAAGGAAGCACCAGGACCAGTTTGGAAGAAGCGTAAGTCGAGCCTAGTGAGACAAGGCTCTTTCGGAACAACTACGGGATCAGACGACTCTAGATCGCCGGGCGACCTCAAAGCTATCGAAGAGCAGCTGCACCGCCTGACCAAAATGTTCGAGACGCTCCGACAGAGCAACGGAAACGATCTGCGGCTGAAAGAGCTGCTTACACCTGAAGCGTCAACCGCAGATTCAGGATCTGATGGAATCCCACCAAGACCCAGCATGAGTCTGGACATGTTCCAATCCAGCAATCATGGACCCGCGAGGGAACCCTCTGACCTCAGCATGCCTCTATCTGGCTTGAAACTGAGCAACGGCGAATCAAAGGCAGAAGACCCATTTTGGATTCATATCTCAGACGAGATTGATCAACTCAATCACATGATGCGACGCCGGGATAATACCTACGCAAGCTCGATCAGCCCGGAGAACAAGCAGTGTGACAGGCCACGAGAGTGGATCCCTCCCGTTGACGAAGGCCATGAGCAAGAAGAAGACGACTTTGAGAATCCAACTGATTTCCACAAAGAAGCTGGAGAAAAGATCCTGGAAACCCTCGATCCGGACAGCCACTGCCCGATATGTCGGCCAAGGCCGTTTACCAAATCTAGTCTATTGCAAAGCCTCCCAATCAAGTGCACTCCAGCGACCGCCGTACAGCATTTGGTGCAGAGCCTTCCCACCAGAGCACAGAGTAATGTCCTTTTCAGATGCTGGCTATCGGGAGTGTATCCAATTCTAGGACTTCTGCTTCCCTCAGAGGTGAGCAAGAAACACGAAGAATTCTGGGATGAGGTCGAGGGGAACGGCCTCTCAGAGTCAATTCTCAAGGACTTGGACTTTTTAGCCGTCATCCATGCAATATGGTATGCAGGGTCGTTAAGCATATCCACAAAGGGCCTTCGGCACTGGTTTCCTCACATTTCGAGGGCCCAGCTTAGCACCCGTTTCCACGATCAGGTGGTGTTCTGCCTCCTACTAGGCTCCTTCGCTCAGAATGTCAGCCTGTACAAACTTGCGGCCTTGGTCCTCCTGCAAAGCATGCCAATAGCTGAAGAGGACCCTTTGCAGGGCAGTCTGTACCTGTCACTGGCGGTGAGGTTGGCGTTGACCATGGGCTTACACAGAGAGCCCACTCTGTTTGAGCTGTCTGCAACTGAAGAAGGCATGCGACGACGGCTCTGGTGGCAGATTATCCAGCTGGACATTTCCCACGTTGTCGCAAGTGGCTACCCCTCCCAAATATCTGAAAGATTTTGCGACACGAGAATCAACTGCGAGGACAGGGATGCTTATATGTCCGAAGACGGATCCATAAGCGCCGATTCGGACAAGTCTCCGAAGAGTTCGTCCTCCTACAGTGCTACATCGACTGGTGAAAGTACAAATCCAAGAGCCTTTGGCACGCTGTCTCTTCTAGCAAGAGGAAAGTCCATAATGGCATGTGCAACGCGAAGCGTCGTAGCCCTGCATCTAGAAACGAAAAGGCTCACGAACGGCGACGTGCAAGAAATGAAAAGGATCATGGGTGAAGCAGCAGATCAAGTCAACGCAATCATAAAGTCGATCCCCAGCAAAGGAGTGCCGGAAATGGGATTCTTTCCAGATATAACCAGAGAAGCACAGCAGCGTGCGCTGGATACCGATGTGCTGATGAGCAGTCCCATCACTTCAAATGATATTGCGTACTACAAGACATCTGTCAACAACACCGACCCTTCGTGGCCATTAGCGGCTTATTATCGCCAGAAGCAGGCCGCCTACAACAAATGGGCCCGAATTCATCTATCAATGTTGATTGACAAAGTTCATTGTGTTGCATATGCGCCATTCCTGAAGAATACGAAAAGCAAGTTGTGGGATATGGGCAGACAATGCGCATTGCATAATTGCCACAGCTTCCTAAGAAAATTCATCTCACTCGCAGCCGATCCGGACCTGGAACCTTTCCGTTGGGGCTGGCCTGCGACTTACGGACCCCTCCACGCAGTTTTGATAGTTCTTGTTGATCTTTACGAAAGGCCTTCTAGCGTTGAGGCACCTAGGTCAAGAGAACTAATCGACGAGATGTTTGGGCTGGCTGCTCCTGGAGCTGGCATTGTCGGCAGCGCCGATGGCGTCACTGTTCAAAGACCGCTACGGGAGGGCGGCACTGAAGCGTGGGACATGCTGCGTGGCCTTCGCTCAGCTGCCTGGCAAAGAGCAGGACTCGATCCCACAGTCCTTTGGACAGAGGCTGATCAAATCGAGCTTGGCATCGCGGACCCATTGTCGGATGCCCAAAAGATTGCTCAGAGTATCCGGGAAGATTCGATTTATGACACCCCAACCCCGACTGCTCAAATCCCTGCTTCATGGACGAACGATTCACAAGCAGAACAGCGGGTGATGGAACAAGGTGTTAGATATATTGTGCAGCTGGCCCGCAAAGAGCTCACAGGTGAAGTCCATGACGCGCAAGGGCCCCTCTGCTCTCAAGCTATGCGGAGCCAGTTGCGCCAAACTCTTGAAGGCGATTCTGGGTCAAATGGCGGTCGAGTACTGGCACGGCGTGAGGGCCAACCCAAAATGCCATTTCCACTCAGCAAACGCATGCAGAAGTGCTCTGGTAAGGCAGCCGCCGGTGATGCTGTGCCAGTCCACACTTTGCCTCTCCATTCCCACGTACCCCGAGCAGAGGGGCAGACTCCCTCCTGTCCTACTCAGACAACGTCATTCCAGGGCGGATATGAAGCAAAGAATGGCACACAGACAATGCAGCAAAAGTCGAATACACCGGGTCAACATAGCTGGGGATATGTGTCCGCAAACTCCGTGACTGGCACGCACCAGGAATTACTCAGTGGTCAGCTATCGAACCAGCACATCAACGAAGCATCGTACGCAAACGGGTATGCGAATGGTCACGGCAACGGACTAGCCGATCACCATGATGAAGAGTCACACAAGGACCAGAGCTTTGTCTACACGGAGTTACACCAGGGTGACACGGATATGAACATGGGCTTCGACTGGGAGCGCTGGGATTCTGTGTTTGGGCAATACTCTGGATTCACGGATTTAATGGAGGATGTGACAGCATGGAGCGAATATATCGAGTCGTGAACGCTTCTACGCTGCTCGATAGCTCGCCATCAGGAAGCCAATATAAATTTGGCATTCTCCCTAGTAACAGAACTGCATTTGGATGCAACTTACTCATTTTACCATTTTGACATGCCAGATGGAGTCCAACGACGATCAGACCACCCACAAGACGCCTAATGTTCTATTCGACTATTCGAATGTGGTGACATTTGCAGCCGGCAAAGGCAGCAACCGCCAATACTTTGCATTTGACGAACTACGACTCTGCCGTGAGTCTACCTACTTCGAGGAGCGGCTACGAGGAGACTATCCCGAAGGAAAGGCTCGACATTTCGACTTTGCAGACGTCGACCCTGCCGTCCTCGCATGCATGCTGTGCTGGTACCGCGGTTGGAGATGCCTCTCCTGCGAGACGGGTGGCAATCATATCAATGAGACATGGTTATTAGCGGAGAAGTGTCGCATTCCGAGGCTCAAAGAACATCTGGCCAAAAGGATGGAAGCACGAGCAAGCGCGACGGACACGGATGGGGCGCAGCACGATTGTCCATCATGGCTTTGCGCAGAGGGCCAAGAGAATGTTCCTGCCACTGACGCTGGACCAGCAACCTCACAACCTGAGATCAAGGATGTCACAGAACGGGACAACCGACCCTACTCTCTGTCTGCTCAGGAAAAGAAAGCCTTTTGAGATCGTCTTCGGTGCCCACTCTCAAGTGCGTCTGGATCCCATGGATGACCTGAGGTCCTTAGCAGCAGTCGAGCATCTCTGGATGCCCTATGTTGGTTGGAGTCGGTGCAGCTGGTCGGGGACGTGCGAGTAGAACTTCACTTGCTCCCGTTGTGGGAAGTGCTGACCATGAGGGTTGCATCTACGGGATATCAGCTGCAAGCATGAGCTTGGAAGTGACATAATTGAACCGATCGAATGGCCCGTTGGACAATAAGTTGGGAACCAAAGTGATCAAGCCACACATATTACAGCAAGGGGAATCATTCAGTGCAAGTCTATTAAGTTTGTCAGTTGGGGGCACAATTCCGCCAGTCTGTGCGTATTCACTTTTGACCATTCACTCTTGAAATCACTTCACTCTCTTTGCAAGATAGCGCTGTTCCAATCACTGTTACATATATCAGTAAGGGCTGGTCTGTCAAGAAACAGCCTCGATCTTTCTCCAGTTGCTACAATTTATTGTGGCATCCTTGATGACCTTTCAGCCTACTCGTCCGACATCGCCACCGACTTGCATTTCCCTCACCCATCTAATTTCAGGATAAGGTCGCACCATGTCCACCTACAAACCAAGCCCCCTGGAGTACTTTAATCCCCAACGCAATCTCGTGGTGCCTCACAGCTGATTCGTGTCATAGGTTCACCAGTATAGGCACTATTCCTGTGAGAGTACCGGGAAATTCGTCGAGCTCACGGGTATATCACGTCCACATCAGTCTCCTTTACGGTCAATCGAAATTGGTTAAGAGGATAATATGGGAGGGAGTTGGCACCGGGGGCATCCAGATTCCGGACTATGTCGCCGGCTTGGGCTTCGAACACTTCGTGACATGGCTCCACAATGGTGATATACTAGAGGGCCACTTCAAACGTCACATCATCAACCTCTGGGAATTAGCTTTCGAGCTAGAGTCAAACAGCTTCAAAGCGTATCTCAAAGAGAAGGGCAAAGAATGCCTGGGGGAGTCCGACTATTTAGCCTTTGCTCAGCGCCTCGAGACCATGCAGCCCGCGGACTCCTCCTTCAGCCTACAGGATCTTCACGACTACATGTTCCAAGGCCTTGCAGACAAGATTCATACGGACGGATGGACGAGCTTCATTGAAAAGACCGAGGGCGGATGGGAGGATTTGATGAACCGCAAGGACGATGAAGATGGAACCAAGGGAAAGTTCCTTTCCAGCCTCATGGCATGGTTGGACAAGGACGATCGAAAGAGCACGCCAGGCTAGCCACTAACACGGCTCTGAGAATTCAGCGGTCTGCCGTGGTCTGTCTGGGAGGCGAGATAAGTGTGTTATTGGACTACCAGCCTTTTCGCACCCGAAGACTGAGGCATTTGAGAGGAGGGTGAAGGAGTAGCTGAGCTGCTGGTTGAGGTTGACAATTGAAAGTCACAGAGGCTGCGATGCAAACTGTGAATGACAGGCCGCTGCGAGAGGGACACCAGGTTACTGTGTGCCAGATTGAAGGTTATCAAAACAACATCGCAGAGAGGTACATCTCGGTTAGTTTCCAGAATTGGTAGGTAGACACCACACAAAAGTGCTCCTTGGTTTGGAGAGAACAGCAGTTTGCGGCAGCCTGTCAAGTCCTCCTAATCATGAACTCGGCAACTGTCTATCCAGGTAGCCACTTCCCCCCTTCTTCATCGAAAACCTCTTGGGGCAGTATGAGAGGATTGACATGTTGTGATCGATACACTGGTCGCCCTTTCGCCATCATCCTTTTCCGTTCTTAGCAAACAGCTTCCTCAGTTGAGTATCAGCCTTTCATCTCCCGCTCCAACTTCTTTCATTTCACCTTCTCTTGCAGACTTTCACCCAAGCAAGCCAGCCAGCAAGCAGGTTTCTTTCACTGTGTATGTTCACTTTGAACCGGACCCTTTGACCACCTTCATCGCAAACTCATCTGTCCTCTCCCATAACTTCTCTCGCACTCGCGCTGTTCAAACACAAACACAGCTACAAGTGTCCTTTCAAGTTGACCTGAGAAGTACCATAGTCCATCAAATCCTAAGGCGGGACGCCATGGCGGCGCCACCAGCAATGAGTTCCAAGTGAGAAGATCAAATCCTTACCCAGTGAGACAGAACTAACTCTCAGAAGCCACGCTCGATCCCCCGTCATCAAGATCATTGCAGGCGAAGACGAGATCTTTGGCGAAGAAAACCCGGATCTTCCTATCAACGTCTTCCATGTCAGCAAATCACTCTTGCTGGAGAACTCGAAGTACTTCGCCATCATTCTCGATTGCTCCCCCGAGCGTACCACCGTCCGTCTTCCCACCAGCGACCACGAAGTCATCGCTGACTGGCTCGACCTGATCTACCAAGGAGCCCTGACCAAATCCAGCAGCGGCGAGCCCATGACCTTTGAAGATGTGGAGCGCTATTTCAAGTTTGCAGATCTGGTGGGTTCCGAGAAGCTCCGAAATACCATCATGGACTCGATGCAGGACGTTCCCTTGGATCACTGGGACCTAAATTCCTTGTTGCTCTTGGAAAATGAGCATTGCTCTTCCCTCGGAGGCTTATGCGACTATGTCCTCGAATGTCTGGCGTACAAGATCGTCGTTGGGGGTTGGGCCGAGTTTATTAAGCAAGACCGAGGAGGCGGGGATGTTATCTGGCGCAGCTTTATCAGCGACGCGGCCAATATCGACTTGTTGAACAGGCTGCTCTTGAAAGTTGATCAGCTCAACGAGGAGAAGGATCACAACAGACTTGTGGCCCCATCAGCGCGCAAGGATTGCATGTGGCACGAACATGCAAGTGACGACACGAAGACGAAATGCCCAAGAAACGCTTCGCCGCCGTGGAAAGACATGCTTGCGTACAAGGATATCGTGAATGGACATGGCACTCAGCTGGAAATAAATGGTCACGAGCGAGCTGGAAGTCTATTTGTTGCTACGGCCTGATTACCTTTGCCTCCTTGTGCAGATTGTATCTCGGAGGAGGGACTTCGTTCCCATCCATCGGTGGGACACAGACGAGCAAGGTGGCAGCTGCTTCCGCGTCAACACGATCTTGCTGGACACGATCTTGCTGGACACGATCTTGCTGGACGGTGCTATGGGCTTGGTCAAAGAGGGACAGTAGGGGACTAAGCGAGTGTAGCTAGTCGTTTCCTCAGAGCAGCGGAAGTTGAGGGCGAAGTTGCTTACTTCTGCTCGTAGCTACAAGCACAAAATAGTCGTGCTCAACATCATGTGCTCTGACTGCGCACGAGTTCAGCATGGAGAAGAGTTTCAGGCACAAAAGAGCGTATCCACAGTGTCACTTTCTTTCCTTCTCACAACAAAGACTGAGAAGGAACTTTGTTCAAGGCTTATGATAACCCGGGGGTAAACAAAAGAAATGGACTTCCGGCCTTCGGACAACCCAGCCTCGCAGCCTCGTGTATTATCAGCCGAGATTTATCCGCAGATTCACAACGTCTAGATTCCTCATCTTCCTGCACGACTTCTCCTTCTGTAGTTACAGAGTCCTGAGGTAGGTACAGAGAGCCCACACAACGAGGCGACAAATGACTCACCCCATCCCGACCTTGACATGGCCAACAGCGTAAGCTACCACTTGCGTCAAGTTGTCCTGAAGCAAGAGTCTTGGGCGATAAGATGACGGTTCACACTGCACAGTCTCCGTGTCAAACACCTGTGCTTAAGTTCGACACAGCCAGTGTCTTCGTCTCCAAAATGTACAGCGAAGTCATTCAAGACACATTCACTCTGGCTGTCTGTTTGAAGATAACGTGAGATGGAAAAACACAAGTCAGATGCGCAAAGAGAGTCGCGAATACCCGCCTTCGGTTCCACGTACCGGCACCAAAAGACGAGAATGAGAAAGGGGATGGAGACAAACACCTTGAGAGGGTTTCCACCTCAATGCATGTGCATTGTCAGGTGGGCAAGGCAGTCTTGTTGATGTTCATTTCAAGCAACAAACTACTGACCTGGCAAGGAAAGAACGAATGTGAGAAGTGAGACGTGCGAAAGCGGGCTATCGACCGACCAGTCCTCACCTCATTCTCATCGATCTCTTCTCCTTCCGATCATACTGGACGATGACATCGCCGTCACCGAGAATCCAGCCAAGGAAGCGTCACCCGCAACCATCTCATTCTCCAAGAAGTATATAACCGTTCTCGGCCTGGCCCACGCTCTTGGTATCCTATATATCTCTCCCGTCTTCTTCCTCTGTCGTCCGCTGGCCTCATACCTTTTCATTCAGCTCCAAGCGCACGTTTGTTCATATTGTTTGGCACTCACGCCCCCGCTGTCCTGATCTCAACCATGTCCTTTTTGCCAGATTCTTCGCCTGAGATGCTTCTAGCGTCTCTGGACCGTCCCCAACCACCTGAAGTCAGGGCGTATGTGGCAGCAATGTACGTGGCCGGGTAAGTCGACTCACAGCGCGTCTCCGTTGTATGTCCCTGGTCTGCTAACATGAATGGACAACGCAGCCCAGACAAGGCCAAGTTGCTGGTGGGTTGGGAGGGACCTCACCTACCTTTCTACGTCTGCGTTCCCACGGCCGAGCTTCAGGAAGTATCGCCCATCCTTGAAGCGGACGGGATTCGCGCCACCAACCTCCCTCCACAATTCCCACAATATACAATCGAATTTCAACAGCAGGAAGGTCAGGCCGTGGTGGTGTTTGGGCTATGGCTGGGCCTGCACAACGCCTCCGACGCTGCTATCTATGCAAATTTGGACGACATGATTCGATTCAAGTTCGAGGACATCCTGGGCATGTTCTTCGACTGCTGGCAAATCGCCGAGCGACTCGACTGTCCACCATTCAAAAACTACATCGTCACCACCATGATTCAAATGTCCGAGGACGACTTCGACTTCCTCATTTACGAAACCAACCGTTTCGCCCGCATGGGCTATTCTGGGAGTGCCATGGTCAACGCCATGGTCGAGAACATGGCTTTTTTGTACGTCAAACACGAGCTCGACCTCGAAATCATACTCCATGACTGGCAACGCCACGCGGGGCTCATGGACGCCAGTCCTCCCCTCCTCACCGATTTTCTGCTTGCGGTCGAAGACTTGAAGGGTCTCAAGGACAGAGAGTTGCCGTACCATCCCCTCCACCGGATTTGTTGGAAGTGGCATATGCACAAGGACATGGAGGAGCGAGAAGCGTGTCGCGACTTTGACGCGGGGAACGATGCTATGCTGGATCGGAGTGATTATGATGATGATGACGGTGATGGTAACGGTGATGCTGAGCCGAAATTCTATGAAGGCTGGGCGCAGGAGAATATGGAACGTCGTCGCACACAGGGTCAGGGATCTGGACCTGGGCCGAGGGGAGAGAAACGAGATGCCGAGTCGGCTGGGTTAGATGATGGTGATGATGATGGGGTTGGTCAGGAGAACGAGGAAAGACGAGTTCGAAGACGTGCGTGAGCGGGAAAGACACAGAGGAGGTATTGATGTGGAAACCAGGAACATGCACCTGCAGTACGGCACTCCTCATTCAAGTGCACCGACACGGGGCATCCGATCGACGCAGATGATATCAATGGGGGTTGTTACCTGGGCATAGACACGGACATGTTGATGAGAAGAAGAAGAGAGCCTCTGCAATGCGGTGGGAGGATGGATGGGTCTTGAGAATGCCCGAGAATGCATGGGTTTCTAAGTCAGCCATAGGTTCGCTGGGCGAAAAGAAAGGAGCACACGATCGACCCAGCTCTCCAGGATGACCAGACTCTGTCTCCAAAGCTTTTCTCTTTTGAAGAGCTAGGCTAGAGTGTCAGATAGCTCTTATGGCATGACGGCGGAGCCGCCTGCGAGTACAAAAAACATCACATCACATCACATCACGCTCTACCTAGGTCGAAATCAGCCCCTTTTCTTCTCCTTCTTTTTCTTGCCGCTCGACTCTCCCCCTCCCCCTCCTCCCCCTCCTGCACCACCGCCGCCCATGAGACCACCAAGACCGCCCATCCCGCCCATCCCGTTCATCATGCTCTGCAGCGCAGCCATATCCGGCATGCCACCCCCTCCCGGCCCACCGGGCGCCCCAGCAGGCAACTGGCCCTGACTCTGTGCGTGCCTGAGCTCCTCCATGGCCTCCTTGAAGAAATCGTCCCTGACCCCGCCGCCACTAACGGCCGAGGAATGCACCGGTAATATGGACCCCATCTTCCACCCTCTAGGCACGCTGACCTCACTCTCCACAAACTTCTCGGGGATAGGCAAGCCCGGCAATCTCAACTCGAGCGGCGACTCCTTCGTCGTAGGATGATCCTTGAGCCACTTTCCAATCACAGTATACAGATGCGCCTTACTTCTTATCTGTCCGTGCAAGGGCGCATGCGTCTCGGGATCTTTCAGGAGCAATTTCACGCGCCCGGGATTCGCCCAGTCCTTGGGGTGCGTCTTCTCGGGCTCAAACGCCATCTTGAACACGTTCTCCCCGACCGCGAAGCGGACCGCGCACAGGACCTGCCAGGCCAGCGGGTTCGGGATCGCGAGCGACTTCGAGACCCGTCGGCCCTGCGATTTGGACCGCGTGCTGTCAAAGTAGACCGGGTAGAGGGACTGGAAGCGCTTGACTTCTTCGCGGGTCTGTTGGCGGATTTGTTGCGGAGGTGTTGTCGCTGCGGTGGTCGGAGGGGGTGGTCTGAATAGCGTGGGATTCGTCCCTGATGTCGAAGAGGGAGGGGTCGGTATGGATGCTAGTGACGACGACGACCGTGTCTGGCTTGCGGCGGCCGCTGGCCGAATGATCTGCTCGTCCGACTGGGGGAGGAAGTCGGTGGGGTCGTCGATGTCCGGGTCCGAGTCGGACACTTCTTCAATGCGTGCATGCGACATTGCAGCCGGCCCGCACGAGAGAGGAGGGACGATGGGTTGGGGGACCTTATCGTATGTTTCCCGCCTTTTTTGCTTCCCTTTCTCTTGTCTCAATCCCTCTCGTTCGCCTCCAAAATGTGTAGGGCTGTATGTAGATTCACTCGTAGCGAGGATATTTTCGGTCCCAGGTCCAAGTCCACCAGGGTAGTTCAAATGAGGGTTCAGGTTCGGTTTGTGGTTCAGGTTTCGCTCCAACTTTCAATTGTCGTAGCAGAGGTCCCCGGGCCCGGATCGGCAAATCCCAACTGTCCAGCAGTGTTTTAGAGAGGATTAGTTTCAAGTCGTCTTGAGCAGAGAATCCAAAATGCAACTGGCCTCCCCTGGTGTTCTGGCGGCCAACTTTCAACTATATGAGAAGAGAAACCGTGGACCATGTGCTCAATCAATGGCCACCTGCATTCATGTGGGGAAATATCCCTCCAAAAAACCGCGGGCTTGGCAATCAGCCTTGCAGAGGAAGACTCAGCCTCGTGCAGCATCATCACGCTGCAATCTGTCGGAAGTACGGATTATGGATGACATCTGCGTTGGTTCAATCTGCAAAATTCTTCATTCTTTGTTCTTCATTGTTCTTTGGATATTTGGGAAGCGCTAGTGCCCAAGCTCAATCTACGTCTGCACAGTCTGTGATCTGTCATGATATTCGTCCGTCCTCCATCTCTTGACGAACCCCCCTATCTCAGCCATTTCCTCCTGCCCCTGGATACACTACCACTGGGATATATGATATCTCCACACTACTCAATATCCCACTCCTCGTCCTCGCTGTTCCTGATGTACGGAACTGGCAAGTCTTCCGGCCCGTACTTTGTCTCCGTGATGGTGAGCCCATTCCCCAAAAACGCAAAGACGTTGCTCGGGTCATTGTACTGGAGCTCGTAGTGCTCGAAGCGCGGGCGTTTCATGAACTTGAGGTGGTGGAACAGACTGCCTGGCCAGATGTAAACCCGGCCATCGGGCTTGTTGTCCTGGTTTTGGATTGTCATGTCAGTAACACCACCAAAAGAAAAAAGAATATCACTAGCAGAGGTTTGAAGGCCAACTCACCTTGTACCAACTCTTGCAATCCTCCGCCCAAACGCTATGTTTCCTGTGCCACGCATCCATATACAGGTTCAACTGCGTGGTGAGGTCCTGCTTGGGCATCATCCAGCGGATGCCATCCTCCTGCATCTTCCGACAGCACTGCAGGATGTATTCACTGTGCACCTCGTGGCTGGGGAGCACGCAGCCCTGTCCCCAATTGCCCCTGGGACCGTTGACCACGAAATAGTTGGGGAACCCGGGCGCGGCAATCGAGGCATACACGTTGGGTTCCTTCTGGTCCTGCATGACTTGGCCGTTGAGACCTGTGATGCGGAAGTGCGGGAGATACGCGACGTAGAAGCCCGTGGCGCAGGCCAGGATGTCGACCTTGTGCTCTGCGCCGTCACTGGTGACGATGCCCTCGGGCGTGACTTTGACAATGTCCTCAAACACACAGGTCACATTCTCCCGAATCAGCGACTCGAGGTAGCCCTCGCCGGGCGTCAGGCGACGACAGCCGGGACTCCACGCGGGGATGAATTTGGCCTTCAGGTCGTCCCTGTCGCCGAGTTTCCTGGCCATGTCGTTCTGCAAAAACTGTTTGGCGCCGAGGTTCATCTCCGACCCGCGCAGGAACATGCGGAAGATGCTGGCCACCGAGCGCTCGACCTGCTGGCGGTATCTGAGGTGGTAGTCCGGGTCGTCTCGAAACTTCTGCTTCTCCTTCTCCGTGTACGAATGCTTGCCCGCGGCGCCCGGGTCTTGGGCCTCCGGGTCGGCTTCCTTGTTGGACACAGAGCCGATGGGCGTGGCGATGTAGGTCTGGTTGCGGATGAAGACGGTGACGTGCTTGGCCGTCTCGGCGAGTTTGGGGAGCATCTGGATCGAGCTCGAGCCCGTGCCGATGACCGCGACTCTCTTGTCGGTCCAGTCGATGCTGTTGTCCCACGCGGCCGAGTGCACCAGGGTGCCCTTGAAGTCGTGCAGTCCTTGGATGGCGGGCCACTTCCACTTGTTGATGACCCCGGCGCCGTTGACCAGGACATCGCAGGTGTCGCTGAAGGTGGTGCCATCCTTGCGCTTCAACGCGACCATCCACTTGGAGGAGTTCTCGTCCCAAGTGGCAGCCACGACCTCGGTGTTGAGCTGCACGTACTTCTCCACCCCGTACTTTTTGGCAAATTCCAGCAAATACTCCTGGATCTCGTCGCTGTAGCTATAATACCCGCTCCACTCGGCATTCGGCTCAAAGGGGAACGTGTACGTGTGCGCGGGGATGTCGCAAGCACAGCCAGGGTACCTATCCGCCCAGTCAGTCTGCCTCTTGATCTGTAGGTAAGGACCCGTCCGGCGTGGCGGACGAAGTGCTAGAAAAACCTGACCTGTTCTCATACCATGTGCCTCCAATGGAATCGTTTTTCTCATAACAAATCAACTCGTAGTTCTTCAGCAGTCTCTCGGCCTTGTGCGCGAACAAGAGCCCCGAAGCGCCCGCGCCGACGTGGATGATCTTCAAGGGCTGCGGCGTGCACTGCGGGTAATCGGGCACATCGTCCGCCGTGTAGGGAGCCTCGTTGATAAGAGGCATGTTTTTTTCCGTCTTGCTTGCTGTGGTTAGTAGAGAAAGAGAGGGGAAAGACCCCTAGGACAGCCGAAGCATATAAAACTCTTTTTTTACCCTGCTAAAGCTGAAAGAAACGTATATAGGCTATATACGCTCCCTATGTCCTATTCTCTAAATCTCCAAGCAAAGTCCCTTGCTGCGAGCACGAGTCGAATCTGTAAAAAGAGATATCTGCCGTTGTCGGCTTCTTTGGCCTCCACACTGAGTTGCGTATTTCAACTTGTTCAGGCCACCCAGCCCAGTAGTGCCACTACTGGGCTGGGTGGCAGCCACCTCACGCTCCCAACCAAGGATGTTGTATGGTCGCGTCGTGCCATGCGGGAGGGCGCACCGCCGCCTTGTCCCTCGGGTCTTTTCTGCCCCCCATCTACCCCCTGCTTTCTCTCAAAAGGGTATATATCTCCAAAGTCGCGCGGGTGTATGTGTGAGGGCGGGGTTCAATCTTGCCGAGGAAAGATCGAGCAGAAGAAATGCCAGGGCCGCGGCGGGGCACGAGGCTGAGGTACCTAGGTAGTGATACGCGCCTTTTCCCCATCATTGGGTGGTTTTGGATCCCCAGAGCAGTCACCCAGGCACTCGAGAAAAGGGGTGTGGCGGCCAGACTGGGTTATCTCCATTTCGCTACTTGTGAGGAACAATAATTTTCTGGACGCAAGGGGTCGATGAGTACGAGGTACTCGGTACATGACCATCCGTGCCGATATTGGTTTTGAAAGATACATGAAGACGCGTGCGAGCGATGGAACCGAAAGAAGTCTGACAGCAAAAGATATGTGAGAACAAGGCAGAATTCAAAATGCCCGGCATGTCTCTTTATCGGTCTAAAAAGGGTGTATTTGGAGAGGAAAAGCGAATATACTGCATACCCCCTTGCTTGTTCCGAATCCCCAAATTCTCCGCTTCAATGCATGAAAATCTATTTACAAGACGGCGGCAACACCGGCAGCGACAGCACCAAGAACCATCAGTCCGTTCGAAGCCATGTTGGCTCCAGCAGCGTTGCCAGAGGCAGAAGCGCTGGCGCTGGACGAGCTGGCCGTAGCGGAAGCGGAAGAGCTGCTGCTGGATCCCGAAGAGCTAGCAACCGCGGCACCGAAGATGCCACCTTGAACGGTCTCAGGCGAAGAACCCGAGGCGCTTTGTGCGGCAGATTTGTATGCAGCGAGGGTGTTGCCGCTTGACCTGCATATTGATGATCAGTATATCGGTGTTTCCAGAGAGGGGCACTGGTACTTACGGAGGGTTGACAACCATGGCCATCCCGCCCTCACAGTGACCAGTGGCCGAGCAGTACAGCCACAGAGGATCGGTGCTGTTGATCTGGATCCGCCACACATCGCCGTCGTTGGGGAACCCCGAGTACACACCGGCGCTGCCGCTGATTGGTACGCAAGGAGCGGCGAATGAACTCTCTGCAACACTGTGGCCGGCACCGAATGTGAACTCAACCCAGTCGCCCTGTGCAGCAGTGACGGTGTCTGGTGTGAATGTGAGGCCCGGGCCGACTTTCACGTTGTGAATGTTGGAGGCCGAGGCGGCGGCCGCGGCAGCGGTTGCACTGGATGACGCCGAGGAAGAGGCAGAAGACGAAGAGCTACCAGAAGAGCCGCCATAGTCGTATTGAGGGTTGGCGAGAACGGATGTGGCCAGCACACCGAAGATGAGGGTTGTTGAAGAAAGTATGGAGTGCATTTTGTGAGGGTATGTGTATGGTATGGACTGTCTGTCACGGGTCGATGAGGTCGGTTCTAAACCACTGTAGCTCTGCTGTGAGAGGGGATATAAAATATAAAGCAGCTGTAACTTTTCTCGGAAGTTGCACTCGGTGGGATGGGCGTTGGTGGGTTGAAGAAAGAGGCTCTCCCACAAGCCGGAAGTATCTCAGCTCTTTATATCCCGCATGATATGTGGCCAAGGGAGGACCGGCACAGGGAACAGCCATGGATTGGACAATATTAGCCAAACAGGGACTGTTTGAGTAGCCTGACTCGGGTTCCTGAGCGGCGAATGGCAGATAGGGGACATGGCGAGAGTGGGGAGCACAGACGGGAATCTGGCCGACGCGCAACCTCCTCATGCCCTGGCGACATCCAGGCTCTTCAGGTTTGAAGCCCCCGTGTTGGTTCAACGGGCTGGATGGGAAAGGAGAACGAGGCAAAGGAAAGCTCGAAGGATTCCATGGGCAAGCTGGGCCGCGTCGATTCTCCGAAGTTGTGGCCCAAGGCGGCTAGCGGTAGATGAGAGGGTCAGGGGAGAGATTGGACCAGAGCAAGCGCCTGTTTAGCCCGTTGCACAGAATGGGGGGACGAAACGCATTGGAAACACGAACCGCATCTCCCGTAGCAGAACCGGGGCCATCACATCAACACGAGTCACCACCACCACCGCCGTCATCAACCACCACCACCACCACCACCACCACCACCACCACCACCACCACCACTCTGTGGCTCGTACTCCTGAATCCTTCTAGACCCCATCGCAGACCAGCCGGTTGATACGGGAGAAGGA
Source organism: Fonsecaea multimorphosa CBS 102226 (assembly GCF_000836435.1). Classification (NCBI taxonomy): domain Eukaryota; kingdom Fungi; phylum Ascomycota; class Eurotiomycetes; order Chaetothyriales; family Herpotrichiellaceae; genus Fonsecaea; species Fonsecaea multimorphosa. The sequence goes on along the minus strand of NW_015971658.1, from coordinate 187,263 downwards.
AAAATCTCCCATTCCCGCCCTTCGATCCACCGCCTGATTGCGTACGACGTGCCTAGGCAATACCCCGACAAAGCTCGAGGTTGAAAATAGATTTTGGTGCGGTTCGGTGACGGCTAGCTCTGGAGCCGTCGCAAAAAGGAAGAAGGGAGGGAGGTGGATTCGTGGAGACTTGAGGGATGCGCCCTAGCTCGAGTCGTAACAAGGACGAAGGACTTGGTAATAGTAACGTCGTAGGTAGAAGAGTGGCAGGCAGAGTGACAGGCAACAAAGCAGGAAGGGGAAGAGTCGGAGACCGGGGGGGTTGGATGGAGGGAGGCACGGAAGATCCCTGGGTCGTCATGGTGCCAGGTGGATGAGTTATGCTGCCCACTAAGAGATTTAGTGGGTGCTAGCACGAAGACTCTTAATGATGGTTAGGCACTGAGGTAGGTAGGCACCCTAGGCACCGAGGCACCTAACCCGCCCGTTACTAGTAGTGCAGTGATCCGCATTCCTCGGTACTAAACGCTTAACCTGCCCGTTGTTGCCACAGCCTTACCGTGTGCTAAAATAGGGCATGCGAGGCTGTCACGGAGCTGATCGCTCTCATCTTCACCAACGATACGATCAAGCAGACTACAGACGCCTGTCATCAAACCCATCGCTTCTGCGCATGGTCACAAGAGATCGCCACCGAGCCAATTCAACAACTCAAAAAAGGCCAAGAATCCTCTCGGGTCTCTCTCTCGCATTCGACTATCTCACCCGGGAAACCGTGAAGCTCGCGCGGCCTCTTTCCGGGGCAAAGATAGAATTATATTTAGCCCTTTGCCCTTTCGCTGGCTTGCTATGCTGGCCAATCGGTAACTCAACCCCATTTCCACTTCCATCAACCTTTTCTAAAGGAAAAAGAAGGAACTCATTGGAGAAGTAACTCCCCTGTGGCTTCATCATTTGCCTCCTACGCACTTTGGAGATTGAGCCGGACTGGGACGTTGAGGCGGAGATTTGCCCTTCAGCCGACGTGCACCGCATGGACCCCAGAACTGATTTGCGAGTTCTCATTCCAACAACAGATGGCGCTACCAAGGCATAATATGAACAATAGATAATGAAGTGAATGTCCTCCAATTCCATCCCGCTATTCCAAATGCCGCAGTGCTAGGTCGGTCAATACCAGACATGGCATCCACTTACCCAAATCATACTCCGTTTCCGAAAGTCATCACCCATGCTTGCTTCCAATCGTGCCGCCAGTCAGTCTCGTGGTCAGATCTTGATCCCAAAAATATCTTTGACTTGTTTGGAGAATGACCTGTAAGCCAGTATCCGCACCATGATTGCATGCGCTCTGGATTTGCCTTCCCAACTGCCACGCTGGAGACCCATCGCCTCCTGTCGCCATCAACATGGCGGCAACCCAGATCATGCTTGCACGACGCCCGTTCGTGATTGGGGCAATCCGCTTGCCAATAAGCCCCATGCAGTGAAGTCTTTGAGCCCATTCCATCACCGAGTAGATCGCCTCACCGTTCATGAAGATGCAAAAGGAAAACAAGCCGATGACCAAGAGCCGCTCCGTCTCCTCGAGCTGGTCCTGTTGGAGCAAGTCAAATGCCCGAAATGCATCCAACGTCATTGCATGCACGACCGCTGCAGTCTGCTGCCCATCTGCCCCTGGCCCGGGAAGGTCGGCAACCTGCAGAGCCCATTGAGCCACTCTTTCTACGAGGTTCAGGACCTGTACCTTGACAGGAGTGCTGCGGAATAGTTCTGAGAATCCACCAGGTAGTTTGGCCAGTCGATCGTGGGATACCGGCAGAGGTTGCTGGTGAGGGACTTCAGCCATCGGCGATGCACCCTCGAAGCCAGAACTCACGACATGGTCAAAGTGTCGGTAGTTCAAGAAATTCTCAAACCTAGGATTTATCAGCAATGGCATACTCTGAGCCAGGCACGGCGCAGCCCTTACTGGAGAAGCGGAATCTTCACCCATTTGCTCAACGAGGGGGACTCCATTCCACCCCTGAGTTGGATGATGTGTCGCAAGGCCCCGAGGTGAGTCCCCATCGCGTCAATATTGTTGTGAAGGAGCTGAGTCTGTCGTTAGCAGAGAATGAACGTGACTGGAAATTTCTCACCTCAGTTCCAACCAGCAACAGGATCGTCATCATAACAGCATCAGAGGCACATGTCTCTGGGGAAGAGATCCTTTCGCGGAGCTCTCGGATGACATCGTTTCGCTGTGACAAAAGCACGTCCCTCCCACTCTTCGTCCCTGTCTCGAATCGTTCTCGCATGTCTGCTGCCCAAACTAGGACAGCCTTTGCGACCATGCTATCGTGGAGCATGATCCCGTCGAGGAAGTCACCAGGCTCAAAGAGGATGGTCTTGTGGCGACGCTGTATGGCAAAAGGTGCATAGCACTGGAACACTAGCAGACAAGAATTAGCAGGGACAGAACTGATGAAAGAGACACGGCTCACAGAATTCAAACGTGGCATTTGGATCCAGTTTGTGGTCCCTTCCGAAGTTATCACCAAGATTCCAGTGCTCTAAAAGTTCCATGACGGTCTGGAAGGCAGCACTGCCTCCGTCTGCAACTAACCCGTTTGCAGCAGACCTAGAAGAGCCAGACTCAGTCGGAATGGAAGTCTGTGCATTAGCGGAGGACGACGAGGCCGACGAGGAGTGACGACGGTGAGCAGACTGGCTGCTGGCGTTTGGCGCCGGATTTCCGAGCTTCATCCTGTACATGTAGCCTTCCTGCGTCAGTTTGGATCTGACGGATCCCCAGGATGGGTTCCTGTTCTTCGTGTCGTCCTTCTTCATGCCGTCGACAGATGGCAAAGATTGGGCTCAAGGAACTGGCAGCGCTTGAGATTGATGTGGCCAACGCAATAGCTCCTCCACAGCTGGTTGATTGATTCATGACCCTTCGACCCTTCATTCCCTGACTACTTCTATATAGGAGAAGTGACCTGTCTGCCCAGCTGGAATCCATGAGTTCATCTCTTTCTTTCCCGGAGCATGGAGCGTCCCACGTTTGATCATCGCGCAGCCTTGTTAGAGTAAATTACCAGATCTGCGAAGACGACGATAGTGCTGCTTCCCGTTTCGGTCGCAGGTGGGGAAGTACGGCCCGTGGTAATGAATTTCTTCTGGTGTGACCTCGTCGAGTCTCGTGGCCCCCAGGCCAAGTCCGTACAGGTTCTGGCCATTGGGGAATAGACTTGCGTCGCCAGGTATTCGTCGCGATTGATCCCCAAGTTCACTCGAGCAGCCGCATTGGCTTACCTAAAGTGTGGCATTGCCAACACGCCATACCCGATCCAGTGTTTGTCCAACTCTCAATTGCATTGGCTGGCCGTTGCTGGTCCGTGCGCTGGACAGCGCTCATAGGTTGGATTTGGTTGTTCCTGCTGAACGCCCTGCAGCATTAGGCTTGCCGGCTATTCAAATGGCCTATCATGGCAACCCTCCAGCCCAGAGTCGGCGATCCCGTCGCGGAGGGTCCTGCAAGTGTGGTGAACTGCAAATGGCATTTACGGTAAGGCTCGGTTTCGGTGTCCCATAATCCGAATGCAATCGGCGAATCTGTCAGCGTCAAGAACCCTCCAGACATGATATGCAAACCCTGATTCTGGAAATTTTAGGCTGGGGAGCGGTCCTCCTGGGAGCAAAAACGAAAGGGGGGTTTGCGAGGTGCCCATGTGCAAATGCTTCACCTGATACCCAGAACCACCAGAACTTCGTCGATGTGATGATGTATCGAGCTCGGATCCGTCGCTCCGCACTCGATGGTCCAATGCCTTTTAGCCAGGATTCTGCACGCACTTCGGCTCCAGCTGTCTTGTCATCTGGTGGTGGTGTCTTCTTTCATCGATATCGGGAAAGTCTTCAGGTCTCTGGTTAAGAGGGGTCGTGCTTGAATTGCTTCTTGCCGCAACTTCCAGGCCACCAGAAATTTGGTCCCATGTCATTAACCTTGGTAGGAAAATTTCGCTTCCCGTCCTTCAGCAACGGTTGCCGTCTTCTTGAACGGCAGTGGTGTTAGTCTTTTTATCCTCCAGCTGCCTCCAGAACTGCATGTGTATCATCAGAAGTATCCTGGCCGGCATCAAGCGGCTAAAAATGTCTTGTAAAGGGTTGTTGCACCTGTATTTGTGTAGGACAAATGAGGTAGATGTGGAGGCCTGGTCTGCTGCATGGCATTTCATATGCAATCTGCAGAATCAAAGCAGTCGGAGCCGTCTTGAAGCTGAAAGGACAAAAATGTGACTGGTTGGCGCAGCGTGGGCAACGAGATGGTTCTTACAAAACCAAGTACATCATTTCGGGTCTCTGCTCAGACCATGCTTCTCATGTCACTGAACAAAGAGAGAAAAGATTGGTGAGAAAGCTCGAGTTGAGGCCTACTCTAGACGCTGACCACAGTAAAGGGGGCCTCTAGGTGGTCCACGACTTTACCATTGAGATGTGATGTTCTTTAAACCAGACCGTAGACGATAGTAGAGCTGTCCACAGGGTGTCCAGAGCGCATGTAAGCGGGAGCTTCATATGCTTATAGGATTCAAGAGTGTGTCGTCCGTACGGCCGAGAATAATGGCACAGAACACGAAGTGCAAGCACCGAAAGAGTAAAAGCAAAATTGATGGACGAGCTGTGCTCGGTTGCTGAGATCGCACATGCAAGAGCCAGAACCCAGAATCCAACCTCGGAGATTCGGCGCTCGCTGGACACACGATCAAAACCTGGTGATATCATGCACCTCGACATACCCGCCTGCTGGGACTCGCAAACTTGGTTCCAGGAACACACCGAGGACACTCAAAAGTCTAGATCGATGACGCCTGCATTTACAAATACGATGGTTTCCGGAAAACCCTTAGATGCGGTGCTGCGCGCATACCTGAACATGTGTGCATCTGAGAACAGTCCGAGACCTTTGACGGTGTTTCAAAATACAATACGCTGACTGCCTCTCTCAATCCATCCACCTATCCAAATGCCCTCTTCAAAGGACAAATATACCGACCCTAACCTCCGAGATGAGATCAAGGAAGACATTCAGCAGTCGGACAAGGGTGGTGCGCCAGGCCAGTGGTCTGCGCGCAAAGTGTGTATTCACTCTGCATTTTAGGGCTGTACACTAATCCCTTTTTTTAGGCTCAAATGATGGCCAAAGAGTACAAAAACCGGGGTGGTGGTTACAAGACAGACAAAAAGGACCAGGACGAGTCCCAGAAGCATTTGAGCAAATGGACAGAGGAGGAGTGGCAGACAAAAGAGGGCAGCGGATACGCAAAGAAGGACGACGGCACCAGGAAACGCTACCTGCCAAAGAAAGCTTGGGAAGATATGAGTGAGAAGGAGAAGGAGCAGACCGACCAGAAGAAGCAGAAAGAAAGTAAGCAGGGCAAGCAATTTGTACAGAACACCCCACGCGCAAAATCCGCTAGAAAGAAAGCCAGTGACGAAGAGAATGCCGCCCACGAGCAGAGGGAGAAGAAGGAAACGACAAAAGATGAGGGCGGGAGGGAAACGCGAAGTCGCTCGATGGCACGGGGGAAACGTGACAACCTGCAGTCCGACTCAGATCCGGAGAAGCGGGAGCACGCCAATATCCGAACCAAGCAGGGACAGGCATCTCTAAAGGCCGGCCAGAAGCGCGATCGTGGTCAAGACTCGACAAGTGACGAAACAACGTCGACACCCCGGAAGAGACACAAGGATCAGGCCGAAACATCGGAAATCCAACCCAACGGCTCATCCATCTCAACAAATGGCAGGGCGGACGCACCAGCCCAGCCCGCTTCACAGTCGAGGCTGCCAGCACAGGGGCAAACAGCTCATTGGAAGACCACATCTGGCTGGACGGAAGGAAGCGTGGTCGAGGTGCTCAAGGCAAATAAAAAGGTGAATGGCAAGCAGGTCAAAGCCACTGAAGCCGATCCACGTATTGTGTTGAAGAGTAACAGCAGTGGAAAGACCTGCGTGCACAATCCAGCCAATGTGTACTTTGATTGATCCATGCTGTCGGCTGGTATCCACTTGTTCCAATGTACCAGGTAATGGAAGCTTGCGGCGTCCCAAGGATATGGTTTGCTTTTCAACATTCCGCTAGAATTTTGGGCATTGGATTTGCATATTGTCACATCTATAGTTTGGCTTTGGCAGCGCCGCCAGCTTTCGCGAGGATAGGCTCCATCTTCGTTGCTGTATTGCTCGTCAGTTCTTCGCCCTGGCCGTCCAGGATTAACCGAATTACCTTTCATAACATTTCCCTTAACCTTCAGCTTGCCACTCATAAACAGCGTCTGAGCCTTCGACTTGCCGGCAATCAACTTGGCAAAGTTCTCGTCGGAGAGCAGGAGTGTCACTGTTGCCGTTTAGTCCCTTCTGCCTTCTCCTCTAGTGGTGAGTGTATCGAACTGACCATCGGCCTTCTTGCCTTCGGGGGCCTCGCCCTTGCCAACCTTTCCAGTCTGCTTGAGATCAATATACCATGCCTCTTCCTTCCCGCTGCTGTTGGTCAGCTTGAAGGCGAAAACTGCGCCCCCTTGCTTGATGGCGTTTTTCCGTTCGGCGTCATTGGAGGCGAGGGATTCATTGATGGCATCAAAGGCCACAGAGGAAGGGAAGGCGTCTGAGATGACACGTTAGTGCTGCGGTGCTGTCGCGTCCTAGGACAAATCACGAATGCGTACCGTCCTTGAGAGACATTGCGTGGCAGACTCCGGAATCGAAAGGAAAGTACTAGGAGACGCGGAAAGCTGGAGGGATGATGTAACGCCGGTGATGAAAGTACGCGAGGCAAGATAGAAAGGCTCAAGACCTATGTGAGAGCGACGAACGGGGTATTAATAAAAGGAGACGGGATGCAAGCGTCGCACTCGGGAGTGATCATGTGCAGGTGAACAGGATGAACAGCGAACACGGCAACCGAAGATGAAGTCATCCTCCCGCTTCCAACCACCACGACATGTGAAAGACTCCAAACGCCGAGGCTCGATTCTCCATTTTCCATTTTCCATTTTCCATTCTCCAATCTCCTATGAGGTTCGCGTTTTCCTGCCACAATATTGCAAAGTATGTAAGTACATAATAATCAAGGATTCAATCCGATCCTTTCAAAGGCCGAAGGATAACGAGTCCGACTTCTCCTGCGTGACAATTCGGTGGTTGGTTACACAACGGATGGCGCATTCCGTGGACATCGACTCATCTCAGAGCCTACTCGTGCCTAATCCCAAAGCGCTCAGATTCGTGCAGGCACGTTGCAGGGGACCTGATGTCTGCCTCGTCGCGGTCTACAACGAATCACCATGACTCCTATGTGCCTCGCCCGACACTGGCTGGATCCCTTGGGCGCTGCGCAGCCTACCAAGGCGCACCGGGACGAGGCGCTGTGACCGCCAAATCATCATGTTTGGGACAGCTTTTGGACGTCTTGTTCCTCAGCCTGCTTGGTGTTTGAGTTTTCTCTTCACTCTTCTCGACGCTCACAAGTGAAGAGAATTTAATGTCCTAGTATACAGCTTCATCTGCTTCTTGGTTTCACGGCCATGTCCTTTGGTTTCTCACCGCCTGATGCTGTTAATGGCATTTGCGCAGTGAAGACAGTCTGGGATGCGCTCAGGGAAGATAAGGGATCAAAGGAACGAGTCGCTACCGCCTCGGCAAGCGTGGATCATCACCTCGAATCCATGCAAAATCTGCAAGCCGTTATAGATTCGACGCCGGATGAAGTCTCGGCCTCCAAGACTGGCGTGGAGAAGCGAGTCAGAGCACTGGGCCAATTCCAAGAAAGCCGTCGTTCACAATTGACGAAATACAAACCAGTACTGACCAAGGGTGCGGGATCCAAACCGAAAGCTCGAAAACTTCACCGAACAGTGGCATGGCCCTTTTAGCGGCAAGAAAGAGTTTGAAAGTTCTCACGCTCGCATCGCGTCCTCTGCCCATGCAGTTCAGTTGGATGCGACTCTGTAAATTACCAATGGATTTCTGTTGTTGCAACTACATGTCTAATTGTGTTGGTAGGTTCACCGCCGAGCTGAATCTTGCCGAAACGACCAAAACAAGGGAGTCTCTATCGCAAAAGATCGATATGCCCAGCCAAGAACTACTTCACATACAAAATGCCATTTCCCCGTGTCTTTCTCAAGCCATACAGCGAACAGCAGAGGCCAGTCAGTCACCTTTGCAGCATTCGATTGCCGTCGCGCTCGACAAGACCGCCCAAAACCTTGAAAGCACACAGGGATCGATTCACTCCTCACAGGCCAAGGCCTACACAATGTTGAAGGACATGCTTCAAACCATGAAATGTGTTGAAGAGAAACAGAATGCTGAAATACCTTCAGAGCAGCCGCTCAGTGCAGTGAGCGAGCCCGAGGAAGACTGCAAGGGTTCGGGCAAAGAACACGGCGTGAACCATTCAAGTCGAGTTCGCGTTGCCAGGCACAACTTCGCAACCGAACTTGACACTTACATCAAGAACAACGGAGCTGTACCTCTGTCAGATGAAATACCACCAACCCTTATAGGGCGGCTCGGGCCTATTGCTGAACAATGTCTTGTTCCGATTCTGGTGGCGTCGGTCTATTTCTACATGTCACGAAGCCGACTGCAGCTTTCTCTTCAGGCTTTCGCCAATCTCTTGAAGAAGGACCCTGTTTCAGCAATCGTCGTCGGCCTGGTATACATGACCGTGTGGCGCACCACCTGCCGCCTCTCACAGTCGCTTTCTCTCCTTGGAGCGGATTATATCACTTTCGAGGATGCATTCGGAAGGTCGATTCAGCTGCCATTTGTCACCGCTCAATACTGGACGACATTTTCTGGATTCATCCAGGCTCACTTCCGAGATCACCCTTGTTTCCACTTTATAGCTGCAGGACAATTTCACTTGAATCTCCACAGCAGTCGCGGCCGACTAATCACTCCCCAGACTTGGAGCTGCCTCATGAAGCCAAGTGCGAACATCGCCATGTCTATATTCTTCGAGTTGCCAAGGAAAGCTTGCGTGCGGTGCTTTGGGGAATTGTCCTTCGCATGGGAACGAGCTGTGTTGGTATGTCACTTGAATGCCATTTTCCGAAGTCAGTCCTGCTAACCATCGTCAGCATCTCGTGCCGCACATGGTACGCCATGTATCCATCGTTCTCTGGACCCGGTCCCGACCTGGAAATTGCGTCTAGAAAGGATAAGATCCTTTCGTTCGTCGGGCACAGCCCGGTAACGGCGCGGAGCAAAGAAGTCCTAAGTGGTATAAAGAACCTCCACGCGTCTGTTGCACAGTTGCGCGTAAACGTTGACTGTTTGTCTCGGCTGTGTGTCCAGAGTTTTCTCACCTTGTGCGCATTGTGGCCAACTTTAAATCCACAAGTGGAGATGCTGTTTCCCTGTATCAGCGCAATGTACTTCCTTGAGCACCGCTTAGCGAAAGAAAATTAATTTAACATCTACAGAAATTCTTCACATCACAAGTCAAGTACCTTTGCAGCGCATCTACAGGGCTGAACTGCGCTACTAGTAGTTCTGTCACGGTTGGGATCCTTTTCGGGTAGATCTGCCGCTACTAGTAATTGATGGTGTGCTCCCAAGCACCTACCTAGGTAGGTAGGTATCGAAGACGAGACACCCAGCGAGGTACGTTTAGGGTCAGTCCTTGAGGCAGGAATTTAGAGCGACAGGGGAACAAGACAAGGGCTGTGCAGACCAACACAATGTCAACGCTTATACAAAGGTATGGGTATCTTCGCTTTTCGGGAGCCACACTTTTAACGCCGCAACAACGTTTCTTGCGCGGTGAGACCTCGAGGTCCTCAAAATTCTGGCTTGACAACCGCATCCTGACACAGCACAGCCATCCGTTTGAAGAACCTCCGCCACTCCAAGGGGTCGCCCGAAGCCTTGACAAAACACACCTCGACCAGTCCCTCCTCGCTGACCACTTCCATTGCAATGTTGCCGCTCAGGGGACATCCGCGACTATCTTGCGTTTTCACTTTCACCAAACACTCGTAATCTTGAGCCGTGGGCCGGCGAGGAATGTTTGGAGCGGGAACTCCCAATCGGCTTAAAGCCTCGAGGACACGAGGGACAAGGAGATTCAGCGTCCAACCAGAATAGAACTTTGTCAGGCCTGACGAGGGCAAGATGTCGTGAAATCGTCGAGCCATCTGCGTCCGGCTGAGGGGGACGCTTGGGTTGGATTGAAACTGTGACATGGAAGGTTCGTCTTCGAGATATTGTGCTGTCGATATCGACTGTGTTGCCGACGTGAGACCCGCCCCCACCTGAGTGCTTGACACGGCAAGGTGTTTTGGTCGGTCCCAGTCAAATAGCATATCTTCGCCGGGCGTTTCTGGCTGGGTTGACGCGAATTTGGTCCGGAAATCTCCATCAATGTCCATGGCGTCCAGTTTTTGACTTCTCTGCGTCCCTGCAAAGGGATCTGCATCAAAGCTGACACGGAGGGATTCAAACATGTTCGTGGCCATAGTGATCGGGTCGTTTAGCCGACCCTTTTGGTCCATGAATCTGTTCGGCCTGGTAAACCAAGGATGCCGGCGTACATCCTCAAGGGAGAATCGCGTTTTCACATCGACCCTCATCATGCCGCGGAGGAGGGACAGCACCTCTAGCGGAAGCGAGTCCCACAACTCGTCCGACGGCTTCCCATTGCTCTGAACGTACTCGCTGAACTCATTCGGTCTCCCATACTCATCCCGTCCCTCGACTGGTTTGCTCCAAGGGGTATTTCCTGCAAGCAAGACGAAAAGGACAACCCCACATGACCAGATATCCGCCGTGTTGGCCGCGTAACCACTTCCTTTCGTGCCAGCTTGTGTACTACATGAAAGAACCTCTGGAGCAACATAAGGCGGACTTCCGCACAACGTAGTCGCTAGTTTCGTCCGGCCGTGGTACTCGAATAGGGTGGCCATTCCAAAGTCTGCAATCTTGAGATCTCCGTCCGCAGATAGAAGAACGTTTTCTGGCTTTATATCTCGGTGAGCCACGCCCTTGGAGTGCATGTAGCCGATTGCACTAATGAGCTGGGTAAAATAAACGTGCGCAATGTCTTCCGCAACGCCTGCGTCGGCTTCGATCTTGTCAAAAAGGTCGCCTCCCTCGGCCAGCTCCATTGCTATCCAAACCCAAGCTGGATCGTCACCATGGTCGTAAAACTCGATAATGTTCTTGTGTAGACCAATGTGCTTGTGTAGGGATATCTCCATCTCCAGCTGTTTTTGCTTGATGCGGCCATACTTCTGGGCGAAGAGTTTGTTGATGAATTTGACTGCGAAGACGGGGTTGTCGGCGGCGAGAGGGGCAGCTTTCTTGATGCTTTTGCGGAGACGTTAGCAAGTCTCCCTTAGACGCTGCAGGATTGAGGACAGGTGATCAAGTACCATGCGTATGCACCCGAGCCGATGGTGGGAGAAACAATGCGGAAGGGCACTCGGTCAGGCAGAGGTGCCAACTGAGAGTGAGGGATCCCGTTCATGACAGAGGCTGGCGAGGATATTGAGGGTTTCGCAAGACAAGGTCGAAGTCTATGCAGTGATCGTCGTTGATCCTCCCATGGTAGTGGTACGCATCCAACCGGTGTCTACCAACGGCAGGACGCGTCGTGTCACAGACTGAGGCGCCAGAGCCGCGATGAATGGCAGTCGACGTCATTTGGGGGGCTGCTTGGGGGCTGCTTGGGGCTGTTTAGCGGTGTTGTTACTGCAGCGACCAGAAAGTCGACCGCGAAGGGTACCTAGGTAAACACTCTTTCAGTGACTTCGCCAGGCGCAGTCGATCTTGCCAGCACAAGCACGCGACCAAACCTGCACCCTCGACTTTCGCTTTCCTTCACTGTTTGCACCTCTTGATCATCTTTTTCTCATCCTCATTTTCAGTCATTGCCCTCCGCATTGCAGGTCTACCATCACTGCTGTCAGAACTCTAGTAGTCTAGACCATTCTTCCGTTTTCAGCATTCCTTTACTCGCATTCTCGCCGTTTGCAGCCCGCCAGCTCAAATACATTTCCAACATGGATTTTTCATTCGAGAACTCCCAGAACGCTGCTCCAGGATTCCCTACCATGGCTGAACAACAGAAACTCGGCGCTTCACCGCGGAAGGCAGACATCCAAAGTGTCACAAAACGGTAGGTCTATCTTGTCCCCTCGCCACCACGTTGAAAGCACGGGACTTATCAAAGCACAGGCTTCAATCCGAACTCATGAGTCTCATGATGTCTCCTACGCCGGGCATCTCTGCCTTCCCTGACTCCGACGGCAACATGCTGCACTGGACTGCCACCTTGCTCGGACCCCGAGACACAGCCTACGCGAACCTCACCTTCAAACTCAGCTTTGAGTTTCCCACCAACTATCCGTACAGTGCCCCCATCGTCACTTTCAAGACACCGGTCTATCATCCGAACATCGACTTCAGTGGACGGATATGCCTCGACATTTTAAAGGAGAATTGGAGTGCTGTCTACAATGTCCAAACTGTGCTGTTAAGTCTGCAGGGTCTTCTGGAAGAGCCGAACAAGTACGACTTTGTGTGAATCAGGGAAGTGACAACGAAACTGACATTTGTACAGTAACAGCCCGTTGAACAACGAAGCGGCCCTACTTCATCAGAACAACCGCGAGGAATTTAACCGAAAGGTTCTGGCTCGTCACCAGGATCTCGAGGACTAAACATGAGTCAATGCAATGAGTACGACCTGGGCCATTGCTTTGGAGTTCGCCATGGCTGAACATGATGGTTAGCGCATACCCTTGCATTGGTTCTTGAGCGTTGGGCGTTGGTGCGAAGTCGTTGCATTTTAAGGTGAGGGTGATAGAGCAGGGTTGGGTACATACGTAAAGACAGTGATGGAGCAGGCTCGAACAAGCTATGGACGTCCTGGTGCTGGTCTAGAAGGTGATCCCGTTGAAGTTTTGTTCCACACGTTCCGAGCGCAAAATATACAACATGGCATCCTTTTATTGTTCCCTGATGGTACCAAGAAGTCCCATGACATTCCGCCTATCACATGTAACATTTTGCTCTAACATCGCTTTTCCCAAATGCTTTTCCCTTGCACACGGGCGCCTCAAAGTTCCTCGTTGGCAACGAACCGACTACTGCCATCATCCAAGCCCTCGAACAACTCGACTCCCCAATCTTTACTTGGATTGTTGAATCTCGACCTCTTATCCTGCTCTGCGATCTTGAGCATTTCTTTTTCCGTGAAACTGACTTTTAGCGACCCCAAATTCTCCTCGATGCGGTCTTTGTGGACGCTCTTGGGAATCACGATGGTGCCGCGCTGCCTTCCCCACGCGAGGATGGCCTGCGCCGGAGTCACGTTCTTCTTGGCGGCGAGCTCTGTCCAGAACTTGTCTTCCAGAATTGGCGGTAGGTCCGGGTATTTCCCATCATAAGTCGGGTTGATATTCGCGAGGGGCGAGTAGGCTATCACCGTGATATTGTTCCGCAAGTGCCAGTCGACGAATTCCTGTTGTTGCAGGTACGGATGCGTCTCGAACTCGTGCGCCAGGGGCCGGATGTCGCATTTCGCCAACAGATCGTCCAGCTGCCGCGGCGAGAAGTTGCTCACCCCGATATACCGTGTGAGGTTTGCACGCACGAGATCTTCCATGGCCCGCCAGGTGTCGTGGATCGAAGTGTCCTGGTCGATCACGGTCCGGCCCTTTTCTTGGTCCGGCAAGAACGCCACGGGCCAGTGCATCAGGTACAGATCCAGATAGGGCACTTGGAGGTCGTGCAGGGTTTTCTCCAACGCCGGCCGCACGTTTTTGGGTTGGTGCGCCGTGTTCCACAGCTTGGAGGTTATCCAGTACGATTTGCGCGAGGGCGAGAGGGACGAGTTGGAGAGCGTGTGGCCGACGAAGTCTTCGTTTCCTGTTCATTCACCGGAAGAATGAGTTAGTTTCGGTGATTTTTCTTTTTGTTCTTTATGGGCTGGGGAGGCAGGTTGGTCGAGTCGAAATCAATCCCGTGGGAAATTGTCGTTTTAACAGACTCGACTGATAACACCGGGGATCTGTGCTCAAACCTACCGTAAGCAGCGGCCGAGTCGAGGTGATGATACCCGGCCTCGAAAGCATATTCGACCGCCTTTGAAGCCTACATAGTACCCTCGGTAAGAAAGAAGCGTCAGTTTTTCATTCCCATGTACTTCATCGATGCATCAAAGCCGGATAAGGAAAGGTCCAGGATGTTAAAGGGGAAAAAAGGATTATCACGATGGCGACGAATGCAGCAAAATGGAAGGACGGCAGGGCAAGACAGACATGTTCATTCTTTGAGTTCCACAGCCCCAACCCGACTTGGGGGATTTCCTTGATCGGACCTTTTGCTACAGAGATGGGGACTTGGTCTTGTTCCTGCTCCGCCACAGACGCCGGAAGAAGCGTTGTCAAGAGACTGATGATGCAAAGGCCTCGAGCCAGGAGATGCGGGGAGAAAGGCTGCATTATTCAATCGGGCAATAGTAGTTAACCTTGAAATAACCTAGGCGAGAGGTTCCTGAATGGAAACGGTCTATTGATGTCTCGAACTGAGATGGAATATAGAGTTCCAATGCACACTGTTAGAAAAAAGGTTGAATCGTTTTGACGTTTCGTATCGTCGTCAGCCTTGGGGGGTGATGCGCGCCTCCAATGTCGTCATGTAATACTCTCCGCATGGAGATATATAGGTAGCCAATGGCTCCAGGGAACGCTGTGGGCCGGATAACGCATCCGCGAATGAACTTGGCGGCTATCCATGAATAATATTCATCAATCTACGAGTAATCGACCCCTCGGGGGTTATCCCCTAGATATTTCGTGGGTTTCAGGAAGTAGCAGCTGTAAATATCAAGTACGGCTCACACCTCATGAAGTAGAGACACAGCGGCTCGTTGTTGCCAAGACACGGGGCCCCGCGAGAAGAGACCGCACTGGCCGCCCTTGGCGGGGAAAAAGGGGGAAAGCCTTGGGCCCGGGGGAGGGAGATGGCGAGGCTACCTAGGTATATTAACTTTGTTGAAAGGTATTACTACAAGATGACGATCGATCGAACACGTACATGGGTAGGTACGCATTGACCATTTCCAAGGACAAATAATCATTGTTCAATTACCTCCCTACCGAACCAGCCCCATTTCCTGTCCTTCCCTTCGCCCACTACAGCAATCAAGGTAAACAAACACCCAATCAGATCCATATGCTGGGCGATATAACCGCTTCAATTCTCATATTGCTCCAGAGCCGTCAACCCGCCCTCCAAGCGCCTGACAATATTGTTCTCATCGCACAGCTTGATGAACTCGTCCCTCCCCCCGCCTTTTCCGTCCAGGCCGTAGATCTTGCCATACTCGCCGACGACGTTGTCGACCGTGGCCTGGGGCTTGTCGCGGCAAAACCCGCAGAACAGCTCCCTCATCTCCTCCTTGAAGCCGAGACGGGGCCACGCGGCCAGGACCTCTTTATAGTTGTCCACCGTGATCGGCCAGCCCGGCACGGGGAGGTTGGGTCCGAAGAACTCGGCCATGATGGCCAGCTGGGTCGCGAAGACTTCGGGTTCCTTGTGGTGCGCGATGCTCGGGGTCGTGTGCAGCGCGATGGCGTCCCACATCAGTTGCAGGCGGTGTTTGTCCCATGGCCCGTGCTCGTCGGCGGCGGCTTTTGTCCGGATGAAGTTGCGAGCGATTTCTGCGCCGTCGACTTCGAACCGCTTGTCCTTGGACGTCAGGGACGAGTCCGTTGCCCAGCCCATGTCGTGCATCAGGAGAGAAAGGAAGACGGCTTCCCTGTCGATGTCCGGGTTGGTTGCGAACGGTGGGAAGTCGCGGAACAAGATAAGGGAGAAGGCGACGCTGCGGAGGCAGTGGTTCAGCGCCGCTTTGCTGTAGTGCTTTTTGACGAAGGCACAGGCAGAGGCGAATAAGGGGTTAGAGGGCATCGATATTTGGGACACCGGGAAGGCCGGAAAGGACAAGGGCTCGGAAGACATTGTCGACGGTTGAATCTTGTTTAGACCTTTTGTAGCGTCGCTTGACCTTATCGGCTTTTGCTTCTTGCTTGACGAGGAAGATCTATATTGCTTGTAGTTTGGTGCTTGAACAGAGAACCCTCTCGGCGAGGGGAGACCAGGCTTTATATCTTGCTCTTTGCCTGCTCATGTTATACCCCGGATCAGTCAAGACGTTGGACATGTCAATTGATGATGGATTTGATTCCGCAGGGTCATTCGTGCTGGTCACCTTGTCCGTGCAGGATTGAGGTTGAAGGCTGTAGATTCGCTCTGTAGCACGAGGCTGGGTATCATTGCCACCTTGTTGGCCTCATGGGCTAAGGTACGAGTCTTACCTTAGTGTCCACCCTGGGTGCCCTCTAAACCATTACTCCGATCTGGGTGGCCCTGCTGGCCCTGCAGCGGCTTCCTCAGCATGTCATTGGTGGATCTGGAAGCGGTGGAATGTCATCCCGCAGAGGTTTTGTGGCTCTGTTTACCAAAACAGGGTGTAGTTCCTGATTTGGAGGCTTCCTTGGGCGCAAACAGATGTTGAAAAGAAACGATATACGGGTCGCATAACGAGAGGGACATGGAAAGAGTCGACGGTGCGTTTCCGCAGTCCGGCTTCGGCAATTCACTTTGCCAATAATGACAGGGCTTTTTTTGTCGTTCCTGCCCAAAGCTCTATCTGCAGTTGGCCTATACTTCAGGAGACTTATTGATCATCAAGCCCGCCATTTCGCGGGAAGGAGCCATCCTACTGTTCGCTGGGTGTAGATATTGACTGTCCCATGCCCACCGATTTGATAATTCAGGAGCGAGTCTTCCTTCAAGCATATGGACAATGTACTTGCCCACCGTAGGTAGAAATTTCCAGCCATGGAATGAACCTCCGGTTGCTAGATAAAGGTTTTCACAACCGGGATGAGCTGATATTAGGAAATCTTGGGAAGGGGTTATTGCGTCCCTAGGTAACATGAGAAGGATTTCAACTCGGAACTAGGGGTTGAAACTTACCAGCAAATACGGCAATCTCGAAAGCCTTTCTGGCTCCCTTTTTCACCAAGAATACCAACGGACACTCTACGTAGTTCTGCTTTCATCTCTTCTAACAATGCCCGCTGTACAATTTCAGAGTCTTCCGGGGGTACTGACATGGATATTTGACCTGATAGTGCTGTTGTGTTCACAAAACTTATATCACATGTGACCTTAACACAGTTCTCTGCACCGGGCGGTATGATGGCTCCTATTCTGTTTAGTAGATCTTTATTGTGAAAGCGTACTATACATTACCTTGGGCTGGTCCGCCAGCATGTAAGAAAACTGGGGTACCTTGATGACGGATTGCTTCATCCGGATCGAGGTTGAGAACGCCAGTCACAAGGCCTGCTGCTGACAGCCGACCGCCCACGCGTAGTTGTGGAACATCAGGGGCGCTTGCTATCAGGAATTTCGCCGTCTCAGGACCGGTTGCCAAAATGACTTTTTCTGCCATGAAGACCTGCCCATCCACGGCCCGGAGCCCAATACAACAACCCCTATCATCAAACACCAAATTGCTGGCTTCGGATTCGATGAGCTGTACACCTGCCGACGCTGCTGCTTGAATCACAGTTGTAAGAGCTTTACCAGCCTCAACCCATCCACTACTCTCGTTCAAGTATATGCTCTGGAGTTTTCCAAATTCAGCTTCGGAAAAAATACCGCCGTAGCTTGCTTTCAGATCTTTTACAGACACCATTTGCCATTTCTCCTCAACTCCAAGGACGCTGTAGTTCTGAGTGACAGCTTTACTGAATCCAGACTCATCGACCCATACTAACCCGGTTTCATGGTAGTTCTCACTGTATAGAGGATCGTTTCTCCATATATCTTTAGCTTCGAGAGCAAGCCTGGTATAAAATATGTCTGTGTAATCGGCTCGAATCACTTTGGTCCAGTCCCATGAAGCACCCTGGCGACGGGGAATCTCCCTATCGATAAGCGCGATTGACTTTGAAGGATAACTTTGTACAAGAGCCAGGGCTGTAGAGGCGCCGAAGACGCCAGCACCAAGGACGATGAAAGAGAAGGATTTGGCAGTCATTGGGAAATGTAGTCCAGGTTATGAGGACCCGAGGAATTATCGAAACGACGCCAAAGCAGTGCTGGAGCTTCAAATATACTGTTTCGAGCCCGCAAGGAACGAATCCGGTCCAGATTGGTGAGCTCATTCGAGATTCCCCCACCTCATATGATAGACGCTTGTAATCAGTCAGGTTCCGAAGAAGGAAAACAGGTAACCACTACTTGGTGGTAGTAATAACACAAATATCCGTCTAGGTAGAAGGTTGAAGAATAACAAGGAGCGTCGCACTGAGTCGTCTTGTACCGTTTGCACTACAGCAAATCGAAACATTCACGTAGCCAATAAGACGCTACCACGTCGTTCTTTCCAGGTCTCTGAAATCTCGGCACTTGGGTCTTTCATTGCAAGGGGATGCAAGTTACTTGACTGAACCTATCCAACGCCAGGATTGGGCAAGACGCGTCACGACGCAGAGGGAAGGATAGGAAGTCTCCAGGCCGCAAGCTTGGTTAAATGATTCAAGGGGACCAGCTAGGCAACTATTAATATAGTCGAGGGGGACCCGAACTGGCTTCGGCTGATTGACATCAGGGGCAGCTCTCACCGTGGCTCGCCTAGTACTCTGCCGTGGCCTCCTCGGCGCTCTCACTTGCTTGGCCGGGTATCTGAACGAAACTGGTAATGGACGAAGCACAGTTCTGGGTGTACCGAGTAACACACATTATCCCCCCTTCGTTCTGTCCGTTCGACTCGAAGTTTGGCGCCTTTTTTTCTTGGCACCGGTCTTGGCACTAATTAGGCATGCCTAGAAGTTAAAGCTAGTTAAGAACTTTAAGAAAATCTAGTTTAAGGTTTAGTTAAAGGGCCACCACAAATTCGATGCCAGGGAAAAAGGCGCCAAACGGACGGAGGGGAAGATTACTGTATATATCTAGTTCACTATTGTTTTCCTGACCTCTGAATCTGAATGATGTGAGAAGACTTTTTAATTCGGCGCATGCGCCGCTTTGACCATGTCCGACGCCTTCTCCGCGATTGCGTAGATGGTAGCCATGGGATTTCCAGAGATATGCACGGGCAGGACGCTCGCGTCGACGACACGCAGGCGGTTGACCCCCAGGACCCTCAGCTGCGCGTCAACGACGTCGCCCATGGCCGCGGTGCCGATCGGGTGGTGCTCGGTGCCAACGTTGCGGCGGAGAAGGGCCTCTTCGGCGTCCCTGTCGCCCAGCCCGACTTGCGCCGCGAACGAGTACCGAGGGTGCAGTTGCGGTCTGATCCGCGGCGCCAGCGACACGGCGTTCAGAAATGGCAGCGCCGAGCGCAGCACGGCCATGTCGACCGGGTGTGCGAGGAAGGCGTTGTCGATCGCCGGCTGGACTTGCGCGTCGCTACTCGTGATGTGCACGCTGCCCCGGCTGAGCGCGTATTGGAACGCGACGACGAAGCTGACGTGGTTGGTGTCGCTGTTGGCGGGCGGCGTGAGGAATTGGGATTGGTCCGCAAGGCCCTTTTCCGTGTTGATGTACGCCGGGATGAAGAGCAATTGGATCGCGGCCGCCTTGGGGTCCTGGAGTTTCTGGATCACCCGTCGCTGTTGCGCCTCGCTGAGCGGCGTCTCAATCCCCTGAGTCGATCTCACGGCGTCAATCGTGGCTTGCAGTTCTTCAGGGCCCACCAGCGCCGCGTAGCTGAGGTATCCCATACCCGAGGGAGGATTTGCCAGTGGCCCCGTGCCGGTCTTCTGATACAGCTCCATGAAAGGCTGGACGACTTCCGGGTTGACAAAGGCATCGATGGAGAATCCTCCGGGGGCCAACTCGAAGGAAACAGCAGTGGCATGGTGATCTTGCATGTTTGCACCGACGAGCTTGTTCGCGACGATACAGTCTACCCCGGCGGCTTGCACTACCTGTGGATCTCCAATCCCGGAGAGCTCGAGAATTTGAGGGGTTTTGTAGGTCCCAGCGCAGATGATGACCTCCCTGTTCGCATTCGCGGTGTACCGTTTTCCGCCATGCCAGAAATGCACTCCATCAGCTGTTGGATCGTTCTTGGAGCTGTCAAATCTAACGCTGTCCACGGTGGCCCCGGTGAGAATATTGAGATTTGATCGTCCAAGGTTGGGCAGAATGTATGCTGAGGCTGCATAGCTGCGCGTGCCGGGACGATCAGAGCGATCCACCGTCGACAGAGCGTTGAAAAAGTTGTCTCGATTTGCAGCAGTCGGATCATCGGACGTCACGTCGAATCCTGCAACCTCTCTACAGGTCTCGAGAAGGTCTTTTTCGATGGGTATTTGGGACCGATTGCTGCTAGTGTGAATCACTCCATTCGTCCCGTGCGTTTCAGAAGGGTAGAGAGGAGCGTCTTGCGTGTCCAACCGCTCATGTTTCTGAAAATACGGTAGCAGATTATCCCAAGACCACTCGTCTGAGCCAGCAAATGTCGCCAACTCATCATAGTCAGCGCGCGTCCCCCTCATCCAGAGGGACTGGTTGAGACCACTGGTGCCACCCAGCATTTTTCCTCGAGGCAGCGAATATTCAAGGTTGTTGGCATGTTTCTACTCCGATCAGCAACCACTCTTTATCACCTGTCCAAGTCCACGGGTACCTGAGGGACGCTCTTCAAAACCCAGTCATAGTCCGGCTTGTTCGCTCCCTGCATGTAAAGGGTAGGGATAGTGATCAGTGGATCATCTAACTTGTTGTCGCCAGCTTCAAGGACTCCGACACGAAACGCAGCATCCTCCGAGAGACGGGCGGCGAGCACCAGGCCAGCAGTACCTCCACCCGCAATGACAAAGTCGAACGGTATAGCGACGAACTCGTCTACCGAGCAAAACACCGGCTTCTCTGAAGACATGTTGTGGCGCTGTGTATTCCACGGATGGACAGATTATGGAGCCTTCTAGAGGGTGAGAATCACTTTATAGCTGGTTGTCCTTTGTCACTTACATGTTCTCAACAAGCGTAGTTACTGATGAGTAATTCTTCCCAAGTCAGGCTGGCTCTGTTGGTTGTTCACGTCCATGAGGATAATCTCCAACCTCGGGTCCCATGCGGCCGCGTGCGCGAAATTGATCACCACTGACTGTTGGAAAGAAGGCCCCCGAATATTCCTTTGCTGACACGAGACCTGCAAGCCAATCTGGGCACTGCGGATTTCCTACGAGGTTGCATAGAAGTTGAGGACGATCCGATCTGGATCAAGTCTTAATGCCATTCGCCCCTAGACTTTTCCGTATCCGGCCACCGGTCCTGACTGAGGTCTGTCTCAGGGTTCAAAAGATACTTCAGGCAATTGTCGAGGGTGTTTGGAGGCATGTCTGAGGTCGGCATGTCGATGAGTAATACATGTCGTAGACTGAGCTAGCCACGTTTGGTAGCAGTAATTGCAGATTCTGAGGTACTAGTAGGTCCTTGGGTATGGCCGAACCGCTAGTGGTCATCGTAGTACTCAACTGTTTTGCGCTGAACCTGTGTGCCTGGACGCTTGTGCGCCTGATCGCGGAGTAATCTCTTTCGATACTGTGAGCTATCTTTGATGCATTAGGCAATGGCCAGGCAAGCATTCGAACTAACATTGGGTATTTGTTCGTCGTCGATTGGCAGTCAGAAGTTCTTTCGTATTCGTCGAACTCGAAGCAACAGGAATATCAATTGAAATGGCCACAGCTTGGAGTCACCTGGTCGGCTTCATCCCTATAGCAGCGTCGTGGATCGAATGCTTCATCGGACATGCCTCAGAGGTCACGGAGATGAGACTGATTGTGCAGTGAGCGGCGAGAAGAATGAAGATTGTATCTCAGGATCCCAGTAACAAAATTCTCAGACACAGAAGTTTGCATGGTGAAATACCACTGAAGGCAGCCCTTGGCAATCAAAGAAAATCCAAGCAAGGATACGGACAATACTTACTCGGAAGGGCATCCGCTGATAGTCAGGAGCAGGGACAAAAGACCCATGCCTCAAGCATAAGGCAAATTTGACAAGTTGACTGAGAAGCCCGTAGATATCAGAAATTGCTCTCAGAAAGGCATTCCAGCGTTCACAGGTCAACAAAGACATCGAATCGCCAAGGGCAGGAGCAAAGACCACCAACGCATCCATGGAGCCATTCGCATGTACTATATCCCTCATCACCTTTGAGGAGGTTACTTTGTCGGTCACCACCGAATGGATGCATCCGACAAGGTTTGATATAATTGTGACAGAAGCGGATTTCTGCTCACAGACCGTTATGGATATCTGAATGGCAAGGACATCTCCGAAAATAGACCACGACGCCGCTTCCTCGGCGCTGTGTATGGGCCGTGTACGTATGCTCTCGGCTGAGATGGATTCTCCAGAGACGATTGAACGGGTGGGCAGTTGTGTTTCTGTTTCTCGGAATGTTACGTTGCCTCCCCATGAGGGTCTTAGTAGATTCGCCAGCCATTTGAAATCAGTCCTCGATACAGATCCAAAGCACTGAGAAAGTCTTTTCCTACGCTGACTTAGCCATGAATGCTTCTCCGCTTTCGCAGGACGTGAGTTCTGTTCGATATGCTGACTTGACCACGGAGATTTGGAATTGACTAAGACGTGCATCGAACATATCCACAGAAGCAGGTCCCTCCAAAGCGGAGAAGTTATTATGCTCAAGCTGGAGCGACCAGACTGCGTACACCTTCAACCTGGGATCTTGTCAGCAGACTCGATCCATGTAGGTGATATTACCTTAAACAGTTAGCAGTCAACGTCAATGCAGCCAGCCGGCTTTGCCTCGACCTGTTCTGTGGCTGACCGCAACGTCTCCGGCCAGAACCGGACGAGAGCATACCTAGGTATTCTTGGACAGCAAGCGCGTACTCACCTTTGTCGCCTATAATTGAGGACATTTATTGATATATAGCTGCTAATTATCGGAGTCTCGCGTCAGAAGAAGGCCAATCTGAAAATCTAGCCCACAGATTCCCGCTCGAACATCAGGCCTACACCTGTGTAAACAGCGCCAAACAGGAAGGCGTGAGTATGGGCATGACCAAGGCGATCAGCTCACACCGACTAGGCAAAAATGCTTCCCATATCTAGGTATGTCCGGGGTAGTTCTCGTTGATGGGGGGTTTTCCTTATTGGTTGTAAGGGGGTATTGCCGCAATAGCGGGTGTCGGATATGCTGGTTTTCCGTCACAGCTGGCGGAAGTCATCCCTGCATATTTGGGTCTCGTGGAGCACACATGGAGGAAGGGAAGACGTGTCCTTGGTCTGATTCAGTCGTCTGTCAGACGCTTTAGAGGCATGACGGACAACTGCACGTCGCAATGGCATAAGGACGTCCTGCATCCCATAGTCTGAACATATCGTGACAGTGAGTGGACCCGTCGCTCATTCCGGGAATGCAATGTCTGAGGAAGGCTTTCGTTCAACAGGTCCAGCTACAACCGAGAAAAGGTCGAGGGCAGGCGCTGGGGGCCGGAAGCTCCATCACTTGGTACTGCGGCTCGGCTCAGCCATGGAAGGTGTACCTGCATCTTCCATCTCTCACATGATCGTCTCTCGGAAGTGGCGGCATAAGCAGCGGACGGACAACAGCAGCAGTGATTGGAGAGAAGAGGTTCTGAGGAACCTCGGCGTGGCGGATATCTTGACAGCCACAGAAGGACACACGGACTAACACTACAAAAGAATGATTAATTCTCAGCGATAGCGATGGTGGCGAGAGAGGTGACGGAATGGACATAGCCGAGGGGAAAGGACAGAGCAGCGACCAAGGGGGGCCGCGACAAGAATCGCGTTTCGGAAGCCCACGCGTATGATTGATGATGAGTTTGTATAGATGAGTTTGGCAAGGGCCGTTCTCTATGGCCGCGTCGGCTTTATTCCGCGAATCCGGATCTATACTGGTATTCAATTCATCTTAGCCCACAGCTGCCTCTCTCATATTCTCACTCTTCCTTCCCTCCGTTCTCTGCTGTCTTCCCCGATTGGGAGATAGGTCGCCGGGAGCTATGACTCTTATTTACACAATCAATATCACTTCGATATAAGCAATGGAGTCCCGGAGACAAAATGACCATTACCGACTCCGAATTACCTCATCAAGAAGTGACATATCTACGCTTTCTACGTGACAGTAATTTTTCCGATGGGCTCTGCCGCTCTGCTGACTACCTACTGAACGTACCCCAGGAGGGGAGGGGGATTCACGAGTATTTCGAGAAATTCGAGGACAGGCTGACCATGTGCCTGTACAGATCACGGTGGTCAGCCTCGGCCTCGTCACCATCGTACGCTTCAGATACATGTCCATCGTCGAGCCATTGCTCCGATCGGATCAGGTTAGAGGGCGATATCACCCGAATTCGACTTGATCACCTTCCAATCGATGTTAAGAGAGCGAGTCTGCTTACATTACTCGGTCCAAGAGATTTCGTCTAGAACGGGCACAGCTTGTGCTGGATCCGCCCTGCTTCTGACGCTGTGGCCCAGACGGTGTTTTATAATGGATGCGGTTCTCCTTCCAGCCGGGTCTAAGTGTGAAAGGAAGGTAGCCGAAACATTTGCTGCTCTGTTTCCCGGGTACACAACCGAACGGCGCATAAGTCATCATGCTCGACACAATCCGCGATGCGCCTCTGGGGCAATTCCTTCGATGGGTCACTCACAACCGGATACTTCTGTATCCCGACGAGCGACCAGGCTTCGTGCTCCCCAAGCTAGTGAGTCTACCTGCAATCTCCCAGAAGGGACACCGAAGGAATGACGTACGCTACAGTCGTCTGGGGATCCCCTCCAGAAGGATATACCGGAGCCCGACGAGTCTGAGCCCGAAGCGGCCGAGCCAGAAAAGCAGACTTCCGAAACACCTGGGGATGCGCAAGCAGAGGAAGCAAAATTCGAGTCCGGGGTCGTAGATCCAGAGAAGGCTGAGGCTGATGGCGAAGCGTCGACACGCCCAATGGAAAGAGCAGAGGGAGGAGGCGCTTTAGAACCAACTCTCTCCAGACAACACAGTCTACCCTTTACGGAAGAGCGTCTCGCCCTGGATCGGCAGCTCGAGCTGGAAAAGACCAGGAGCAAGCCGATCTCCCTGCACAGATCCGCCGACGGGACCATCCTTGTCGACTGGTATACGACTGACGACCCAGAGAATCCACAGAATTGGTCGCAGGCGAAGAAGCTCTTTGTGTTGGTGCAAATATGGTATTGTCTATCCCTGCTCCTGGCTCTGGTGCCGACGAGACGACTAACCTAGATGGTACAGCCTATACACCTTCGCCATGTACGGAGGCTCCAGCATTTACGTCGTTAGCGAAAGGTAAACCTCACTCGCATGTGCCTCAGACCGCATACTGATGTACTCCTAGTGGAGTCATGCAGAGATTCGGCGTGAGCGAGGCAGCGGCAGCAATGGGCCTCGCCATATATGTTATAGGCTGTACGTTGAATCTCCTGCTTTATTTGCGTGAAACCGGCACTGACGACACCTGTATACAGACGGAATTGGTCCCCTGCTGTTTGCGCCGCTCTGCGAGATTCCTGCCATCGGCCGCAACGGAGTCTACACGCCTGCCTTTATTCTTTTTGTCATCATCTGCATACCGACAGCAGTTGTTGATAACTATGCCGGGTTGTTGGTTCTTCGATTCCTGCAAGGCTTTCTGTCCAGCCCCTGTCTTGCAAATGGAGCTGCCTCCGTGGGCGACATGGTATGTTTGGTCCCGTCTATGCATGAGGTGAATACAAGAAGCGACCTAACAACCATAGTTCTCCCTCTTGATTCTCCCCGTGTATCTTTCTTCCTGGACGGCTGCCTGCTTCTGGGGCCCTGCGCTCGGACCAGCTATCTCGTCGTTCGCTGTCACTGCCGAAGGGTAAGTGATATCTTCCCCAAGCCCAATCGTTCTCGTTCTGCCTAGTTTGGCTGACAACAAAGCACAGATGGAGATGGTCGTTATGGGAACTGCTCTGGCTTAGTGCACCTATTCTGGTCGTCTACCTGATTTCCTTCCCCGAGACCTCCAGCGCCACGATCCTCCGGCGACGAGCCGCACGACTGCGGAGACTCACGGGGAGGACAGACCTGCGGTCCCAGAGCGAGATCGAGCAGGCCCACATGAAGTATTCGGAAGTCTTTTTCGACGCCATCATAAAACCGCTCGAGATCATGATGAAGGACCCTGCCGTGTTTTTCACAAATATCTACGTGAGTTAGACCCTCTCAAAACCATCCCTGCAACACTGTCGTTTCGAGGCTACCATTCTCGCTAACCTGTTCCTCTTGCGTCTTTTTTTTTTCTCCTAGTCCTCTCTCCTCTATGGCATCTACTATTCCTTCTTCGAGGCGTTTCCGCTGGTCTACATTTCCATCTACGGCTTCAATCTCGGCGAGCTGGGCTTGACCTTTATCAGCATCGGTGTGGCGACCACGATCGCCGTCATCATCTACAACACATATCTGCTTGTCTACCTGGTGCCTGACATTATCAAAAACGGCCTGCGAGCGCCAGAACATCGGCTGGTACCTGCATTGTTTGCCGTCTGCGTCCTACCTGCGGGACTGTTTATGTTCGGTAAGTCACGAATCAGCCTTCCCCCACCTCTCTCTGTGTGTCCCAACGCCCTATTCTGCCTTTTCTCCCGCTCACGCTCCATACCAAATCCATCCACAATCATCTGGAAAAAAGCGGAGAGACGCACGCACACCCAAACGACACGCTTTTCCTCGCAACAACTAATGCTTATACAGGCTGGACCTCCCGCCACGGCGTGCACTGGATGGCCAGCATCGTCGGCGTGATGATCGTCGTGGGCTCCAACTTCATCATCTTCCAGTGCATCTTCGTGTACCTCCCCCTGTCGTACCCGCGCTACACGGCCTCCCTGCTCGCCTCCAACGACCTCTTCCGCGCCCTCTTTGCCGCCGGCTGCGTCGAATTCTCCAGGCCCATGTTCAAGAACCTGGGCATCGGCCCCGGGAATAGTCTGCTCGCCGGCCTGGCTTGTGGTGGTGTGGTCGGCATGTTTCTGCTTTGGCGGTTCGGCGCCAAGTTAAGGGCCAGGAGTAAATTCGCGGTGAGTTAGGCGGTCGGCCGAAAAAACAAGGGGGGCCAAAAGGCTGGGCTGGGCTGGGCTGGGCTGGGCTGGCTTGACATCTGTTGTCTCTCCTAAAGAAAAGAAGGAATACCTAGGTATGTTCGGTCAGGGTCCAGCTTGGCGCCATACGTGTATGTGGACAGGGGAAGTCTGCGCGTGCTAAAGTGACGCCGAGGACGTAGGGCAAATGTACTACCAAATTCCCTTCATTGACTTAATAGGCTGATAGACCAATAGATTGTGGATAACCAGGCTGCATAGGACTAGGGCGCAGCGGTTCTCTCTTGGGATTTACCCATATCTCACTGGCCATGTATTCGTCAGGAGTGAGGACTTCCACTCTCACCAAGGATATGAGGCGGCTGCAATAATGAAGGCAGCTGGCTTCAACAGTCGGGTTTGACCGCAAGAGAGAGCACAGTTCCTTAGAGAAGGAATAAAGTATATATATCTCGCTATATATAGTGGCACTCAGCCTCCATAGAGCATCTACCAAGTCTAAGCAAGAAGAGTGGTATATTACAAAGCTTTGAAGCTTGATATCCAATATATGTGGCCCTTATCTAAGGCCAAGTGACAACCACATATGAAATAAAGTCCTCGATTCATTCACCTTACACAGCATCTGCCTCGACGTTTTGCAACGGGACGTAATTGCCCCGTTCCCTCTCCTGCGCTCTTCTCCTCATCGCCACACCTTCGAGTCTGTCAAACATCGCCTCCGCGACCCCTTGTACGGTGCCCATCCAGCCGCCATTGTTCATCGGCCTCTTTCTCCTCTTCGCCCCAATCATGGGCGCACTGTATCTGTCTCCTTCCATCTTCAGAGCTTCAACAGTCAACCACTTGGGCCTGCCAACCCATCTCAATGCTAAGGAACTCAACGTCACAGAGATGCTGCTGAACATCATCGCCGTGGCGCTCATGAGTGGGGGCATGTGATAGCCGAGCGGCAAGAAGATACCCATTGCAAATGGTAGTCCGATGACGTTGTATGCACAGGCCCATATTAGATTGAGCTTGATCCGGCGGAATATGACACGGCACAGATGCAGGGCGGTCGGGATATTGAGCATGTCATCCGACCGCATGATCACTATATCTGCGGCTTCGACTGCGATGTCGCTTCCAGAGACAAGACCAATGCCGACATTGGCGGTTGCAAGAGCCGGAGAGTCGTTGATCCCGTCTCCAACCATAGCGACAATCTCCCCTTGAGATTGAAGGTCTGAGATGATGGATTGCTTTTCACCAGGAGAGACAGATGCGCGAATGGATTCTCGGGGTATGCCCACCAATTCAGCGATGGAGAGGGCAGTGTTATAGGTATCTCCAGTGACGAGGCTGGTGGAAATCCCCATTTTGTGCAAGGCAGTTATAGCGGCGTGGGCCGTAGGTTTAAGAGTGTCAGAGAGGCCGATATGACCCGCATATTGTCCGTTAATCGCAACGTAGATGGTCGTTATTCCAGTCTTGGATTTGCTTCGGGTTGTGGGAGACAGAGCCGCGTTGACTGCGCTCTCGACATCGGCCGGGATATCGATCTTCTTGTTGGCCAAGAAGGTTGCGTTTCCGACGTAGACTTTGTACTTGGTTTCATCCCCTGGGTTGTTGAGCTCAATGATGGCTGATACTCCTTGACCAACGGTGACGCCGAAGGTGCCAACCTGGCCGGGAAGGCCTTCCTCTATTTCTAGACCGAGCTTTTCCTTGGCGGCAAGAACGATGGATTTGGCAATGGGGTGTTCAGATCCTGTCTCGGCGAGACCAACAAGAGTCCACCACAATTTCTGACGCCATTCATTGGAGTTCCAGAGAGCTGCATAGCTTGTGTCGGCGACGTTAAGTTTTCCGAAAGTCAGAGTACCCGTCTTGTCCAGA
Organism: Fonsecaea multimorphosa CBS 102226; assembly: GCF_000836435.1. NCBI lineage: Eukaryota > Fungi > Ascomycota > Eurotiomycetes > Chaetothyriales > Herpotrichiellaceae > Fonsecaea > Fonsecaea multimorphosa. Next base: position 158,223 of record NW_015971658.1, on the reverse strand, counting down.
ACGACATGGGTGATGCGGGTGGCTGTTTCAAGAGCGGCGCCTCCCTTGACGAGGATGCCTTGTTGCGAAGCAGTGCCAGTTCCCACCATGACCGCCGTTGGGGTTGCCAATCCGAGAGCGCAAGGACAAGCGAAGACAATGACTGAGATGCAGAGCTTCAGGCAGACCATGAATTTCCCGCCATTCTGTCTGTCTGTAAATATTCTCGGAGGGTTAGGCATGATGTGGCTTAGAATCATCCACCCAACAAACGTGATCAACCCAAGGAGGATGATGATAGGGACAAAGTAGCCTGCGACAAGATCTGCCATTCGCTGAATAGGCGCTCTGCTCGTCTGGGCCTCTTGCACAAGATTGACAATTTGGCTCAGTTGTGTGTCCTTTCCCGCGCGTGTAACTTTGAAGTCAATCTTGCCGGCACCATTGACGGTACCTGCTATGAGTGTGCTGCCCTTCTTCTTTTGAATAGGCATGGGCTCACCGGTCACCATGCTTTCATCCACGAAGCTCTCTCCGCGGGTAACGACTCCATCAGCAGGTATCTTGTCGCCGGGTCGAAGGATGACAACATCTCCAACTTCAATAAGTTCGGTTGGAATGGTCTTTTCAATCGCAGAAGGGCCTGATGGACCGGGACCTGATGGCACTCTCCTCAGATCCATGGTGGGCGTCTTCTCGAGCACTGGAGACGATGGAGCTGTCCACGTATCGGCGAGCTTCTCCGCGTACAGAGGGTCCTCATAGATGGTTGCCATGCTCGGAGCCAAAGACATCAACTGAGACAGAGCTCTGGACGTCTGGCCCTTTGCTCGATTTTCGAGCCATCGCCCAAGAGAAATGAATGTGATAAGCATAGTGCTAGTGTCGAAGATGGTGCTGGGTTTACTGTGAGGAGGTATCAAGACCGCCACAATGACGGCAAAACAGCTGAAGAAAAACGCCGTCGAAGTACCCAAAACAACCAACACATCCATGGTCGGCGACTTGTGCTTCAAACTTTTGTATGCTGAAATATAGAGACGCTTTCCAACGCCGAATTGCACGGGGATTGTAAGTGCGAAGCAGATAACGTCACCCAAAAGGAGGCCCGAGATGATCTCAATGGCTCCAAAATTTATCGACTTGAAGAACATGGGTATAATCATGCTGATCAAAAACACGGGAATCGCGAAGCCCAAGGAAGTCAGAAATGCTTTCTTCCACTCCTGGATCTCTTTTGTCTTGGCGAGAGATTCCAGCTGTGCGTTATTGTCTTCCGAGTCTGCAACCAAGGCGTTGAATCCAGCGTCTTCAACGACCGCGACAATCATGCGAAGACCGACCAGGGCCGGATCGTAGGTAATGGTAGCACGAGACGTGGAAAGACTGATTACCGCACTCTTGACGCCCGGCATTGCTCTCAACTTGTTTTCCAGCTCAGTCGCAGTCTGCCCATCGGGAAGACCATAAATCTTGAGCTGCTGGGAAACGTGTGTTGAGCTCTGCACATTGGTATCAGCTTGAGAAGACGACACAATTTTAGCATCGAACCCGGCATCTTCAATAAGTTCGACGATCTTCTCGGAGGGAAGGACGACTGGGTCATGGGAGATGACTGCTCGCTCTGCCAGAAGGCTTATGTTAAACTTGACCAGACCGGGAACGCCCTTGAAAGCGCCTTCGACGGAGGAGGTGCAAGCTCCACACGTCATGCCTTCGATGGCTACAGTGGTTGTCCACGTTTGCGACTGGTCGTTGGCTTCTGCATTCCCGCCTGCCGGTCTAGTAGCGTCTTGAAGTTTTGAATCGATCACGCTGGCGTCGAATCCCCGATCTTCAATGATTTCCGCCAATGCATCGGCACTTATGATTTTTGCGTCATGCTGGACGATTGCCCGCTCCGCCAAAAGAGAAACACTCATGCTTTTGACACCCGGAACATCCTTGAAGCCCGCCTCCACGGAGGAAGTGCATGCCCCGCAAGTCATTCCTTGTATAGATATCGTTGTGGCTGTGAGCTGAGCTTTTGAATCGGATACTCCGGTTGAAATGGACAGAACCGGTGGTTTTGGCATATCGGTGGAGAGGACTTCGGCATCGAAACCACGGTCTTCAATGATCTCTGCAATCTGCTCGGGAGACAACTTCTTGGGATCATGATGTACCACGGCTCTTCCCATCATTAAGCTGACCGATACAGCACCGGCACCGTCGACATCCTTAAACCCTGACTCGACTGCGGAGGTGCAGGCACCGCAGGTCATTCCATCGACTTTGAGGGTGGTGGTGGCCATATGGGCCGGACTCGGCGAGGGCTGCGGCCCCTCATGGCCACTGTTACTCGCACTCATTTTAACGAATGTTCAGTGGAGGAAATCAGCAGTGCTGAGATAGAGGGGGCAATCATAAACGCATCGTTCGGGGGAGCGCGTTCTGGGACCGACTTCGGGATAGGAAGAGAAGTCGAATATACCGGTGTAGAAGACGGTGCAAAAGCGAAACAGGACTTTAAAGAGCGTATTGGGAGGACGGAGAGCGAAGCCGAGAAGTAAGCGGCCGTGGAAAGTCGCGAGGGGACCGAGTTGTGAGCAGCCAGAAAGTGAGACGGGGGGTTGAAGCTGAGAAATGCGAGGCGTGGGATCAACGCCTGAAACCGAAAAGCGACACTATCGACGGATTCGGTCAGAGACAGATTCCCAGTTCCCCTAATTAGTATCACGCCACCACTAGCCTGATAGAGGGCATCGCAGGGCTGGTGTGCAGCCTTGCCTCGCAGATACGTACTCGGTAATCAGGAGAGAATTGACAACACGCAGCGTATTATTATGATGATTAAAATCGTGTCTGGTGGAAATTGACAGTGAACCAACCCCCTCTGTGCCTTGCATTGTAGTTGTTAGGCCAACTTGAAGCACGTGCACAAGGCGTCTACCCTCAGCCTCGTCAATGCCAAGCTCCAACATCTGCCCGCCGTGACAGCCTCGTCCTCGGGTTCTCAGCCTGCAGATCAAATCCCCACGTCCTCTCCCACCTTTGCGCGAGTCCCTGTCCCCCTCTGCCTCTTCAGATAACTATCGAACAATGGACCAATCTCAGACAAAAGCACTCGCTGCGATCCAGCCATTTGTTCACCTCGCCACTACTACCAAGACCCCTTCCCCGCGCTTCATTGCTGAACTGATCAAGGGAGCGATCTCCGCTCCTGGGGCGTACATCTTCACCGAATTACTTTCACTGCCAGTACTCCAGAGCTTGAGAGGCACGGAAGCAGAACCATGGTTGACATTGTTGGAGATCTTCAGTTGGGGCACGTATGAGGAGTACAAAGGTAGAACACCAAGGTGGTATGGTGGTAGCCATTGGGGACTTGTATGCTAATGGACTTCTCATGTTCGTAGCCGACCCGTCTCTTCCACCCCTCGACGAAGCTCAAACCTTCAAATTACGCCAGCTTAGCCTCCTGAGTCTGGCCTCACCATTCGCTCCGACCAGCAACAACAACACAACAGCGAATGCTTTGACCTACCCTGCGCTCCTCGCCTCCCTCCTGCTTTCCACCCCGCAAGAGCTAGAATCCTTGATCACACAGTCAATCTACTCTGGCCTCCTCACCGCTCGTCTCAGTCCCACGTCGACTCCGCCGACCGTACACATCATGTCCGTGGCCCCTCTCCGTGATCTACGCCCACACTCCCTTCCCGTCCTCTTGCAGATCCTGCAGACATGGGAATCGCGCTGTGTCTCCGTCGTGAGCGACCTCGAAGCGCAAATTGCCGCCGTTCGAGCAACAGCGCAACAGAGAGCGATACAAGAGAGAAGCCGACAGAGTGAGGTGGACTCGCTCGTCCTGAGGGATGACCGACAGCAGGCATCAAGTGAGAATGGCTTCAACGGACGTGCCGTTCGCGGCGCTGGATTTGGCGCAGGTCAACGTCCTCCTAGTAAGCGGGATCTTGATCAGCAGATGGAAGGCGAAGGGGACGACGTAGAGGATGACTACGAGGAGGGCAGGATGGACTTGGACGAGGGTATCAGTGACAGTGCAGGTGGCTTTGCAGGGTTTGGATCGCGAGGCGGCGGGAGCGGAGGTTCACGAGGTGCAAAGCGAAACCGTGGACGAGGGTCAAAATGATATCCCTTTGGATCTGCACATCAATTATTGACTGCATAATCGAACCGACCGCATGGCTACGAAGTGGCACCACTTGGGCGACTCAAGAGGGTCTACTCTGAAGATATCGTCGGAGAAGAGCTCGCAGGGTGGAAGTAAGTGCTCACACAGAACCAAAACTGGGCCCCAGCAATGGAAGCATATCCTACTAAATATTACGGCTGGTTGATCTCGAGCAAGGACACCAAGGGACGTCGGCTCTGAGCGATGCACGGTATCCACGTACTTACCATGTGCCAGAACGCCATTAGACCGGCCCGATGCAAGCGCCAGCATGAGCTGAGCTTGAGCGGATTGCTTCGAGAGGCTTTTACCGGGAGTCTATCCATCCATACTGCCTTCTGGATCCCCTCGAATGGATCAACAGGGGGGGCGGGGGAAATAGAAAAGGACAAATATGTCCCGTGAGGATTAGATGAGAGAAATGATAACGAACCATTACGCAAGGATAATGACCCCCTTCTTCTTCCCCATCCATCTCCTCTACCTTAGGTACCTAGGTCCTCTGCTCTCCCTTACCTTCTTCTACAAGCGACAAAACGAGACGAAAGATTGGGCAGACCCAAGTACAATCAAACTCAATGTATGACATTCGGGGGCATATGAACGAGCTCAGGTGTCCAGTCTTTTTTGCATAGCTAACAGCATACATATCCAAGCGCTCCATGTGTCTTTTCCTGTTGTTTTGTTTTGATCCCCTGCCTCAAACCTGGTTGTGTTTGCCAGAGATATCGTGACTGTAGAGAGACGTTTTGCTGTTTGCTGCCAATCAACTGTATCTTTCCAGCCTCTGTGCATGTTCTCATCGTTTGTTGCAGGTTGCAGTTAGATCGGTGGCTGCATGTTGCCGCATTCACCATGACTGACTCCACCAATAACGCCTTTGGTCTCCCATTACAGAACAGAATTCGACCTCGTTCGTTTCGCTGCTTCGCTGGACATGAAGCATTGAACATCCCACCACGCTCCGATCCCCGCCATTCTCCAAGCACACAGAACGCCGATCCGACTGTCCTCATTTACATCACTGCGAATTCATTACGCTTCCACCCAGCCCTAGAACCTCGTGCCCGGCACAAATATAAACAAGACACTCAATGCTACCGCCGTTGCCGCAAACATCAAGAATGCAATAGTCGCTCGCGTCAGAAGCAGTCGACGCACAAACGGCTCTCTGACGCGTGACCAGTTCATCCATGTGTATTCACTAAATCCCAGGTAGGCAGCAACGATGTCGAGCTTGTATTGGTAGGAGACGAGGAAGTAGCAGCCGATGGTAAAAGGAAGGATAAGCTAAACGTTTTGGTTAGTGGGTTGAATGACGACGGGCCTAATAGGTGGAATCCTTACCCAGCAGCGAGTGGCCCTCGACCTATCCCGCAGAATCATGTAGTAACCGGCCCAAAACCCGGCCATCAAGCTCGCAAGACCAATAGCGAGCCTGATCAACACGCTCAATGGGACCAGATTTCCCAGGGCTTTGGCCTGCAAAAACCCTGGAAACGCATCCCTCTCCATCGCCTGAAAGACGTAGTCCTTTGCATCGTCAAACACTTCTGGATCATCTCGTCCTTCCTCCTCGATTGCTCGAATGATCCTGTTCAGCATAGTGTCTGGCAAGACAATTTCTCGCTCTGATCCAGGCAAGACAAAAGTGTAGAGGATCTTCTCCGCGCTGGCTTTAATGTCGGCCCTAGCGACACTATGTCCAGGAGAATTCGAGTCCGTTCGCACTTCAGGGGTAGAGTAGGACGGTTGTGGCAGCTCGGACGGCGAGGGTCGGTCGCCGGAAGGACGACTGAGGTTTCTTGAATTTGCTGATCCCAAGCTGTGGGAAGGTGAGTGCTCGGTAGTAGCACCGCCTCCTTCTCTGCTTCGAGGGGGCTTTGGGCCTGCAGCACCAGCACCTCCGTTATCTGATCTTAAGATGGCAGACACTCTTGATTCGTGACCACTCTTTCTTGAGTCTATTCCTTCGCCGAGTTCAAACTGTTCGAGCAACGCCGAAGACCTTTTGCTGGTGGTCTTTTCCATCTCGGGCGTATCGACGAGCATCGACCGGCGCAGTTCTCGGACATAGTGGCGGCACAAGGACATATGTTGAGAGACATCGAGCCTTTGAACAAGTCAACATTGATTCAAGCCTTGAATTCGGGTTGAAAACAAACCAAAAGTCCAGGTAGTCCACCGAGCGTTGCTGGTCACGCATGTAAATGTAGAATGAAAACAAATCAACCGGAGCCAAAGTTCTTCTTCCCAGAACCTCCATCAAAGTGGGCAGTCGGTTGCGGACCTCGACATCCTCACCCCGGCTCGCTGGTTGTGCCATTGCGTTTGTTGACCTTTACGATACGCGCAGGAGACTGCTTCACTCGCGGTGTCGCTTAACGGTCTCGACGGGCAAGGAGTCGCAAAGTCCCTCGAAGTGAGAGTGGTGTATTGCACTCGCTGCACTCCGGTTGCAGCGAACGGACCTTGTCTCTTGGGGTACTTTGTGTCGTCGAGGTGAAGGGGAAGTGACGTGAGGACTAAGTTACGGGGGTCGCGCAGGAGGCTGGTGGATCTGGGATTACATGGTGGACATGATGGGCGAAGTGACGATAGCGAGCGTGTTGAAGTGAGATCAGCCAACGGTGAATGTGTGTACAGGTTCAGCAAGGACTGGACCGTCTGGTCTCTGTCTTGTCTTATCGAAATTGAGGTCGAGGTAATGGTGTACCGTGGGAAAAGCAGGGAAGGTAACTGGCAAGGGAGCGACCTTCAAGTTGGGCAACGAACCTTGAATTGGACGCGGCCGGGGCAACCCCCTGCATCTGCCAGTACAGCATCTGATTGGTTCCCCAGCTGGTCCGAACAATCTTCAGGTCCCCGGAGTTTGTCACCCAGTCTCAGTCTTCGCGAACAGCCACATAAACCACAACAACCTGCACACTGCATGGCAGTTTGTCATTTAACACTAATAATTGTCCGTGGCACCAAGTGCCTACTCGTACGTATTGTCGCTGGTGATTCGGACTTTGCCAATATTCTCTGTGGAACCTATAGGCGTGCCTTATGCGAAGCTCAAGGCACCACTGGACAGTGCTGTTTATCTCTGTCTCATGTCTCCCATAGTCGTGTCTTCAAGGATCAATTTGATAGAACGCCTCTGATGCAGCCTGGGTATCACATCGTATGCAACGAAAAATCAAGCAAGATCATTATGCCATGTCTTCGTCCAGTTCTCATCGCCAACTAAACGCCATCCCCGAGTCACAATGCTAGAGTACAACCACCAATCGTCGTGTAGGTCTGCAGATAACGCGTCAAAAAGTAGGTGCTTACTCTGCAAGGTGCTGCATCAACCATGTCAGCGTGTCGGAACTCCGAAGTATTGTCAGGATATAACCACTCACCGACCACTCCGGGATATTCTTGATCTGTTGCCACATGAACTTTTCCAGCTTGTTCGCACTTTTGGCGTATGGCGTCGTTTCGTTGTTGTAGCGCCGGCAATTGTCGAAGATGAGTTTGGCGTCCTTGATGAAATCTTCCGGCCTAGGATACAGATCGTTTTGTAGTCGTTCTTCCATTGTTGACAGGTCCATCGGCTCTTTGATGACTTCGTAGTAATCGGGGACCTCATCCTTGTTCACCGGCTGGGCAAACGGCCACGCTGCTGTATGGTTCTGCATGTCGTTGAGCAAGTGAAGAAGCTGATTGTAGTTCGGGCCGTGTCGAGGCTGTCGGGAAAGTTCGTCCATCGAAGGAGACCATCCAGACTCTTTGATAGCCGGAATTGACATGGGGTCTATCTCGACGACGCCGTTCTTCCATTGTGCCGGTGGAGGGTGAACAATGTGGGACTTGCTCACGGCTCGGATCTTGGCCATGACTGCCTCCTTCTGCTTCTGAAGCATTCGAGGAGCTTGCAGATAGCGGATCTTGGGCAACATGCTGCATTGCATGATTGTTCCTCCTTCGTAATCTTTGATATATCCCATCCAAATCGACTTCTCCAGGGTGATCTCTTTGGTGAAACCCTGCTTTTTAAAGTAACCAATCGCATAGTTGTCGGCGTAGGTCAAAAAATACATGATCGGCGAGGTAGCCTTGACATAGTCTTTCAAGTGCGCCATCAGATGGGCGCCGTACCCCTTGACCTGCTGATCTGATGAAATGGCGCAAAAGACAATCTCAGCAAACCTTCTCGAGTTGAACGGTCGGTATGTGATACCACCTACCACCTCGAGAGGCTGCTTGACAATTGCGATGGACAGATGTGTTTTATCGTATACCAGACGAGCGATGTAATCCTTGGGCATTTTTGGCAGTTGCTTTTGGAAAATGCATTTCAGTCCAGTCAAGATAATGTTGCTCTCCCTCGAATTGTCATTGTTGACCACCCTGAACTCAATAAATCCTTGTTTCTCTTCAACTACCGCCGGCTTCTCGGGAAAATCGACGGGGGTGGGGGTGATAGGAGGGTCTGTGTCGGACTGCTCAGAGAAGAGATTAGCCTCGATTGTTTTCAAAGCAGGGCGCTCAGCCTGGGAAGGAAAGTGAGAAAGAATGCCGTAGTCTTCAAGGTATGAGAGGGATATGGTTGAATCCGAGGCGGTAGAAATGTTCGACTCGACGCGATACAAGTTATCGTCAGGCGGAAAGGTTCCCACTTGGGGAGGGTTGAAAGGCATAGTGGCGGAGATCTGGGACGGTAGTTGAATTTACCTCTTCGTGCTTGATACCATCTTCCAGTACTGGCGATTCGGTTCTGGCTTTTTTAGAACGTGAAGATGCGGCATCCTCAGATGCCTTCCTCTTAGTATCTGCGTTGTGCACAGTGTTAGTAAGGGTGCACGTATCCCTCTGCCGCACCCAGGGGTGCTCACGTTCACCATTTATAGGCGCCATCGAGGCGATTCCAAAAGCCTGAGTATAGTGAACAATCTCTTATATAAAACGTCGAAAGATGCCGAAGGGTGTTGTCGCAGTCAAGAGCCAGTCATCAGCCACGAAGTCGTGAGGCACCCAAGAGGCGATTCCAGCCGCGGTCGAAGATACTGAGACGATCATTACCTTGGAAGGATTAGCGCGGACCCTCGGAATTGTTTCCCGAAACAGACTCTCTGTGCAGTCGCGTCTTCCTTCCAGGAGACCACCTAGACACCTAGACACCTAGACCACCTTGCATCTGCGGGCGTCTGCTAGCCCTCAAATTTCTACCAGACCATACGCTCGAAGCTGTTCTTGGTGGTACTTGACGGCCTTGTTACCTAGGCACTCACCTCAATGTCGCTCTACGAAGTCTGGCAAGCAGCCGCAGGCAGCCCTTTCCAGCCAACGGTTGGCAAAGAAAGCCAGTTGACCGTAGGACTGTTTCTGTTGCTCATTGGTGAGACTCCTACCTTGTACACGCATTGGGGACTTCTACTGACATGTCAGGGCTGATATTCACTGGACTCTTCGCGTTGAACAAATCTCCTCTTTCGATACCTGTCTTCGGACTCCCTGCCTCCCTGGCATTTGGGTGCGTGCTGGAGGTGGGCTGCTGATTGACACAAATATTGACTTAAGAGTAGGTTCGGCGCGGTCTTCGCGATTTGCGGATTTGGCGTCTATGTCTAAGATTCTGTCGACCATTCCCTACTGCATACTGGGATCAACAACTACCGGGTTTCAACTTGTCTAAAAGTTCATACTCCTAAAATGGCCAGCCCTCCCATCTTCACGGCAATATCTACCTCTGCTAGGCAGTTGTATCTCTTGCTTCGGTGCATTGCTTTCTCTCAGCGCGCCGAGGTCGAGATCACCCAACAAGGAATCAAGTTCTCCGTGGAGGAAGCGCGAGTTGTTCAGGGCCTAACCTTTCTCGACAAGGCTCTGTTCTCGTCGTATAATCTGAGACTCAATGACGAAAATCATTCATTGCCCATCTTTTCAGTCTCTATTGTTGCTCTCCTCGAAACACTCCAAATCTTTGGCATTGCTGAAGCCACTTCCTCAGCTCGCAATCCCTACGGTGGATTTTCATCCTCGTATGGAAACGCCTTCAACACTCCGGCTCTGGCGCTTGGAGGCACATGTCGAATCTCTTACCAAGAGGCTGGCGCACCGCTCACTATCACCATTCAAGAGGGATCAGTCACCACAACATGCGACATGAACACGTACCAAGCTCATGACGATTATGGTGACGATGGCGGTATCCCCTTGGACCGGAACGCGTTGTGTTTGAAAGCAATCATGCGAAGTACTTGGCTGAACGACGCTATTGGAGAGCTCTCGGGTACCAATCCAACTGTTCTTGTAATCAATGCATCAAGCCGTAATGCCCCTTTTTTCTCATTGGAGGGTGAAGGAGGCCCGTTTGGCGACAGCACTGTGAACTTTATGCCTGAATCGAAGCACGAGCCTACTCCCAGCGGACCAAGAGGAAAGAAGCAACCCTTGGTTACGGAAACATTTTCGGTCGTTGCGCCATCTGGAAGCCACGGCAGGGTCTGCCAGAGGTACAAGTTTGACATGATCAAAAGGGCAGGGAGGGTAATGGCCTTTGCCAGCAAAGTCAGCATTCGTCAGGATCAACAAGGGGTACTTAGCCTGCAATTCATGATTGATTTGGGGGACGGTGCCAACGCTGGCCCACGACGAGATGACAGTGCGACCGTCAATGCACCACCTACGCCTGGCAGTGTTGCTTTTGTTGATTTCAGATTTGTTCCCCTTTTGGATGACGAGGAGACCGGGAGTAACGGCGAGCTTGAAGATGAGACGTCTGAAGACCTGGACCTGGAACCAGACAATGAAAGTCCTTGATCGAATTTGTCCACCAATGCTTTCACATGCAATGCCTGGAGCCCTCTCGATCGCCCCTCTTATTTTGCCTCCCACTGTTCACTTTACTTTCAAACACCTTGAGCACATTTCATTCAGCTTTTACCACAAATAGTAGGCCCGACGACAGTGAACCAGTCTCTTATTTGGTCGCACGTACAGTCAGGAACAACATTCTGTCGTTCTGGATGAACATCATTCTCCTCCTTAATATTTTCAGAGCTCCTTCGCCCAGTTCTCGCGCACTTTCGACTGCGCACACGATACATTGTCTGACCACTAGAAGAAAGAGACGATTCGGTAAATGTGCACGGGTCTCGCAAGCCTCATCCCGATTTACGGTTGATATCCTTGATCTGACCACCGAAAGGGTGGTTTTCATTGGCTTCGTTCACTCGACTATTCTCATTCGACCCTCAAATTTTCCTGGATAGCAACAATATGCCCAAGTCAAAAAGACTGACGGCCTCAATTCCGGGATGCTCCGTTCCGGCCGAATATGTTTTCTCCGACGCTGCACTCTTCACACAGAAATGGTGGTCGAATGTAGTGAAGACGGATGCGTTTTGGACGGACCTCGGCAGACACCTTTCCCAAACAGTGATCAAGAAGAGAATCGTGATTGGGATCAACACAGGGACGGAGGGTCACGGCCACTCACAGTCCCAGTCCCCGTCCCAGTCCCAACAGAAGCGGGACCTGTCCACATCTGCTACAGCTAGCAGCCCTGATGTCAGCGGAGAAGGACCGAAAGACGAGCTGGCGAGAGAGGTGGAAGAGCTCCGCGAAATGGCGGCAGAGGCTGGAGACACCGTGATAGGCGAGCGCAAACGCCTCCGCAAACCGAATACCAACGGTAGGGGCGAGTGCTTTTCGTGCGGGAAGCTCTGTTCGTGGTACGAGCTGGATTTCGACGATTCCAGCAGCCCTATCTGCACCGCGTGCATGGATGACAGCCACGCGAAGACGGATAATAACACCACCGTCGAAGTCGAAATGCTGAACGTTCAGCGCGAGGTAGCACACAAATCTGTGGGCAGCAGCCAACCCACCAGGCAACCAGCTACACATGTCACTAAGGTCGTGAATGAAGCGGAGCTGCCTGGTGGGATACCAGGAGGGCGGACGAGCGTCAATTCTAGATCAAGTCATAAGAGGGTTCGTGAAGACAGCCAACCTACCAGGCCAGCCACAAATGTGATCAAAGTGACGGACGATGACGTGGAGCAGCCCGGCGAGATGCGGCGAAAAGGACGGATGAGCACGGCCTCGAAATCACGTCAGAAAAGACCCCATGAAGACAGCGGGCAGATGGTCACGATCCAAGGCTGCGAATTTCTGGTGTACATGGATGAGGTTGGCAAGGCTCAGCTGGTGAAGCTCGAAGAGCAATCGAGCAAGCGGGTCAAGGCGCTGGGCGAGAGATGAAGGGACCCTAGGAGCACATGATAAAAGCAAGGAGGGCTTGAAGGGACAACGAGGCTGCCTGGCAAACAGGGTACCTACCTAGGTAGTCACATCTTGGATATCTTGATATCTGGTCCAAGTGGAAGAATAGTTTTGTGCTATCTGGAGAGGAAGTATTCGAGACAACATGTGAGCTTGGAAGAGGAATTGCTCCTAAGATGTCTTGACCTCGTATTCGACCGTATTGTGCATCTCCGACCATATAATAGGAAGACAGAATCCTTCGCCAGTTGAAGTCCAATATCCTCAAGCATTTCACATACTAAGCCGTCTTCATCATCGTTGTACACCTTTTCCCCCTTTTCCCTTTTTTCTCCTGTAGACATCAACATAAGTGTGTAGAAGGACGTGAAGAGCCGTAGTGTCTGGTCCCGAGCGATGAAGCTTATTCAGGCAGGGATTGTCAGGGTCCATCAGTTTGACAACCATACTAAGGTTGTATGAAGCAAGTCCTGCGAATATATTAGACAAGATCTGTACAGTACTTTTTTTAGTAAACAATTTGTCTCTCACCGGGCAGAGCACACGCGAAATCTTTACACACCGGCCAACTATTCTCGTCTTTCGGAAGTATTGATTCAACGGAAATTCCGGCAGCTCTTATCAGGACTGCCATGCATCGGCGATCAAAGCCGGATGGCCGAATATTCCACCCAAAATGAAGCCGGGTTAAGGCCCGCATGAAGCAACATTTCCCACGATTTCCCTTGGTGATTTCGCGTTCCATGGAGGCACATCGACTGGAGGCCCTCGGACTCTTTCGGACACGTCGGACGGCGCTCTCAGGCAGTTCGCATGCGTTGCGCAGCTATGGACCCCTGAGCCAGGCAGTCTTGGCATTCATGACACAAAGCGAGAAGTCCAGTTTTTCCCAGGCCATTTACCCTGATTTTATACGCAAATGTGCGAATATTATAGTGATTACGAGGTAGCCCACGGCGTGTAAGGTCGTCGATATATTTGAGAAGTCGCTCTTGCTGGGCTCGAGACAGGAGACTGCATTGCTCGCGGTAGTCCTGTCGGGATTGGGTTTGGCCTTTTTTCCGTCTGGACAGCGTTGTTCGATACAATTGGGTAGAACTATCGTCCTTAGTCGATAGAGCAGCGCTCTGAGCTTCCTGAATCCATCTGGTTTGACTGGATTTGATGGATTGGTCGTGGAGATATCGCATGGTGAAGGTTGTGGGTGGACGCGTCTCGAAGGCGCGCATACTGTGTGGGGTGGTGCACGCTGTGGGGAGACCACCTAACGAGGGTCTCCAGGCGGTGCCAAGTTCGTCGGGATCCCTATTGGCCGTGATGGAAAGACCCCGCCCATGAAGAAAAAAAATCAGCATATATATTTTTCAAACTCCAAAAGTTCTCGTAAATTAGTCCCTGGACCCCTGGCGCAACGGTAGCGGTATGTGTACAAACCCTTGTTAGGTAACTTGTTATCACTGATTATTGTGAAGCGTTCGACTCCAGCACTGGTATCGGTATGTTGAATTCGGTCATATCGCCTAAATCTGGCTAATCCCTTCCAGAAAGGTTATCTGTGTACGTATCTCTACCGCCCAAGTGAAAATGCTTCATTCCGCTAATTCGTTTCATTCAGTCAAATCAGGTGGGGTTCATCTTTACTTTTTGCTGCTCTCCTTGTTTCTAGGCTTGATGCGGTACGCCGAATTATATTTTTTTGGCACCCTCTGAAAACGAAGTAGGATTGTGACTCTTCAGGCACAGCATTTCACCAGATTATTCTGAATCTGGTGCCGGAGTGTACGTTGCAGCACAGCCCACACACATCTGCCACTTTCCACAGAACAGATGCTTTGAGAGGCAGGTATAGCCGATCGCTAGGGGCCTGATTAGGCCCCCGGTGTATTTACTCAGCGAGTGCGTGCTGCTCAGCTAAAGGACTCAGTCACAGCTCAGGCTAAAGCGGCCTTCGCTCACCCACTAAGATCAAACCGTATATGGCAGTTAGGTTTTTCATTCTCGAGTAATTGAGGCAGTTATCTTAGGTACTAATGGAGTTTCTCTCAGCGAGCTAGACCACTATCGTTAGGCTACCAATGGAGTCAGCGGGCTCCCTATTGCTGCTGGTAAATCGCTTTACTAAGCGGCCCCGGACTCGGAGTGGACGACGCCCGCCCCTCGACCGGCTAGATGGCCGCGCCACAAAGAAAACATTCAGCCAACGTCATCTAGATTGTTTTGTGGTGGTCGCCCCTCATCGACACTCGTATATACAGCATCAAATCTGTGGGTTGACGAGAATGTCTCCTGCATCATCATCATCATCATCTATTATCCTACGACCCCGACATCCACCACCACCATGGCCGTTGATGCGGATGACGAAGACGCCCGAACGATGGAGCGCATGGCCTCCAACAACCCGGCCATGACGGTGCCGGCCAGCCAGAAGATGCAGGTGGTCTCGCGACCGGACCTCAGCAACCTGCGCTCGCGAAGCAGCACTGCCCACCCTCACTCCGCGAAACACATGCGACGATCTGATCCGTCAGGTGGGGAGGATGCCGAGTCCATCACCCCTAGCAGCATCCTGAAATCCTCGACGTCGTCGCCAGGAGGAGTATCAGCAGATAATATGCGCCCACCGTCCAAATACGACGTCGGCTGGCGGCGCGTAGTCCGCAACCTCTCACCGTCCTGGTTCAGCGTGACCATGGGGACAGGCGTCTGCTCCTTACTCCTCATCGCCATCCCCTTCCCTGCCCGGTGGCTCTACTGGCTTTCCGTGATATTCTTCATCCTCAACACCTGCCTCTTCACCCTGCTCCTCTCCGCCTCCATCCTCCGCTACACGCTGTATCCCGCAATCTGGTCCGTCATGATCGCCGACCCCAACAACTCGTTGTTTCTGGGGACTATCCCCATGGGCTTTGCGACTCTTGTCGAGAGCTGGATCTTTTTGTGTTGTCCGTATTGGGGGTATTGGAGCGTCTGGGTCGCTTGGGTGGCGTGGATGGTTGATTCGGTTGTCGCTATTGCGGTCACGGTGTCGTTGCCGTTTTTGCTCATGAGTCAGAGGGATGCGCAGGGGTTGGAGAGGATCACGGCCGCCCAGTTGTTGCCGATTGCGAGTACCATTGTTGCGTCTGGGGCTGGTGAGTGTGCATTTCCTCCCCTTCGGGAAACCTTGAAGGATCGAAAGCCCCAAGGTGTACCCTTTCTGTTTACTGGGACAGGAGATCTGATGGTGATGGTGCTAACGAATGTCTCCAGGAAGTGAGATCGCCGCCCTGCTAGATTCCCCGGACCACGCCCTGGGCACGTTGATAACCTCGTACGTAATGTGGGGTATGGGTAAGTGCTTTACCATTTCTACGAAATCCTGCGTCGTCGCTGGGAGGGTGGCAAAGGAAGAACCATTCCCACTCCAACTCCCTGCCCCGTCTGCTACTACTCCCTGGTTTCTCCAGTGCTATATGCTAACGGAACCACAAAACCAGCAACGCCCCTCGCCATCACAGTCCTGGTCATGTACTATCAACGCCTAGCCCTGCACAAGCTCCCACCACGCGAAGTCGTCGTCTCCTCATTCCTCCCATTGGGACCCCTGGGCATGGGCGGGTACACGATCATGTACCTAGGCAAAGTCTCCCGTCTCGTCTTCCCGCGCGTCCACTTATTCCAGGACAACCTCGGCCCCCTGGCCGGCGACGTCGTCTACGTGCTCGGCTTCTTCGTGGCGCTCATCATGTGGGGGTTCGGCCTGTGCTGGCTCGTGTTCGCCCTCGCCACCATCTACTCGACCCGTCCGTTCCCCTTCAACATGGGCTGGTGGGGGTTCACCTTCCCCCTGGGTGTGTATGCCCTCTCCACCATGACTTTTGGGGTTGAGATGCCCAGCATGTTCTTCAAGGTCCTTGGTACTATCTTCGGAGTCGCGGTTATACTGCTGTGGTGTGTTGTTGCCGCGGGGACGGCCAGGGGCGCTTGGGGCGGAGAGCTGTTCTATGCGCCGTGTTTGAGGAATTTGCCTAATAAGAGAGACGGTGGTGATGAGAGGGAGAAAGGTGAGGCGATGGTGGATAAGGAGAAATCACCGGGCAATTGAAAAGTTTTGGACAGTTTGTGTACAATATCATTGGTATTTCACGTATATATAGATGGCTACTTGAGCAATGAAAAAAAAAAAGAGTCGTGTCGCTAGCAAAGTCAGGGCCGTCGTGTCTTGGATAATCAGAGAGCCCGGACGCCTCCCTGAGCAGGAGACGACATTTATTGCCACTAATGCTGCCACTATGAGACACTATGGGGGACTGCGACTTTTACACCGGCATCACCAGAGACAAGAAAGCACAAAAGGCGCCAAAGATCAAAGTCGCGACTGCGGTGGCCACGTGTTTCCATTTTGGCTTTCTTTTATCTCAAAAATTAGCCGCCTTCTCAAACGAAAAGCAGGTACCAGCCGAGCATACCGCCGAGTTTTTGTCTGAACAGAGGCTTGAGATGTATTCTCCCAGCATGGGCTAATAGTATAGTGCTTGCTGCCACCACGCGCAGCGACGGTTGGCGTCCGGATCCGTCATGTGCGTGATCCCCGTGACATTGAGGACGGTTTCCTCCGCGTTGGGCCCGTAGAGTGGGAAGAACGGCACTCCCGTCCCATTGGCACTACCGGTCTGGACAAAGTCGACGATATATTTTTGGAGTTCCTGTGCCACGGGGGCCACGACGCCGCTGCCGTTGACGGGCCCGTTGAAGAAAGTATACGGCACGTCCTGGCCGTGCAGCGCGGGGGCGACGGCGAACTGGTACTCGGAGATGTTGGCGCCGTAGGCTTTGCCCATGTAGTTGACGTTGCAGGTGAAGAAGCTCTCCTGGACCATCAGGGTGGCGCGCTCCACGGGGGTGGTGTAGGGCATGGATCCGTCGTACTTGGCCGGGTATAGCGTGTCCAACAGGTGCGAGATTGCAGAGTCTGAAATGTCGGGGAAGCTGACTCTGAGCTGTGTAGTCTCGGCGGCGTTGGTCGTGACCCGCGGATCGGTGAACAGAGGTCCCTCGTTGCTGTTGTGCCCGGCCATGACTTTGACGTTCGACGCAAACTGGCCCCGTGCCAGGAGCCGGCCGGGCTGGTCGGGAACGAAGTTGCCGTCGACCACGGGCCCGTATGTGAAAGCACCGTAGTTTGACATGGAGACTTGCAGAGCATTGGCTGCCATGACCTTTGCAGACGGGAGATTGCGGGCGTCCTCAATCGACGTCACATTCAGCAGGGCCAGGAAGGCCTGCGTCGTGTTTTCCTTCTGGAAGTTGCTCGACACTGGGAGCCAGGCGCCAGATTGAGGGATCGCCTGCTGGAAAGGCACCGACTTCAACCCGCCGTACGCGGTCATCTGGTGAATAACCGATCCGCCGCCAGCAGACTCACCCATGACTGTTACTCGGTTTGGGTCCCCTCCGAACAAATGAATGTTGGTCTGAACCCATTCGAGCGCCAACCTTTGGTCATACAGACCGGCATTGGACACGCCGCCGTCTGCTGCCTCGATGGTAGGTCCAGAAAGCCAGCCAAATGCTCCGAGTCTGTAGTTAAGCTCAACGAAGACGATCCCATCTGAACCGTTGGCCTGACTGGTGTGGATGAGGCCTGAGGGATTGCCAGATCCATCCTTCCAGCCTGCCGTATACCCACCCCCATATATCCTATGAAAGTGTCAGGAGGACAGCAATATAGAGCCATTCAATGACCATAACCATGGTGGAGACATTTCAAAATACATTCAAGTCTCAGAAAACAACGTATTACCACGATACGAACTGAATAACAAGCCAGTACTCACCAGACAAGTACCGGAGCACCTTTGTATCCACTGGTCTTGTTTTGTGCTTTGTCAAAGACAGATTTTGGAGAAAACACGTCGAGAAACAAGCAGTCTTCCTTCATCCTCGGATCAGGCGGAGAAGGCTTTGGCGGGTTGGCTTGGAGCTGAGCCACAACTGCACTGTAGTTAAACGGTTTTCCTTCCGCAAAGTCGGTGGTATACACTTCCGCGATGGCAAGCCAGTCTGGGTCCGCTTGAGGGCAGATTGCGCCAACACTGCCATCTGATACCGTCGTGTTGCGACCCGTCGGAGGCACAGGAGCGGCAAAACGGAGTTTACCCAATGGTGGTTGGGCGTAGCGGATGTTGCTGAAGTTGTAGACTTGACCTGTAGCCTGTGATCAACGTAGCCGGCTCAGTCAACTCGCAGCTTGTTAGATGGTGGGAAGGAAGCATACGTTGAAGGATGACGCTTGCTGTATTTGGTAACCCAAGTCGACCTGAGGCAAGCTCTGCGCGCTGACCATAGCCCATAGACCCCAGAAGCTGGAACAAAGCCAGGCAAGGGCGAAAGTTGAAGGTTTCATCGCTTTGAAGCTTCTGGTGAAAGGGTGATGGGTCGAGAGTGTCCAAAATTGTTCAGAGGCGGGAGGCAGTGGAGAGATAGGTGCTTTGCAGGAAGCCGCCCCATGACGTTCTTATAGCCAGGTTTTCCTGGCCGAGTAGACACAGAAACATCCTTCCATGCGAGTTGATAGCTAGGCACACCTCCGTGTAACTGACCCGGTCTGCGTGGGGTTCCCTGGCAGGATTCGAAACTGGTTATTGAGCAGGAACTGCACGCGAAATGGTCTCGGCAGTTGGGTGTAACTCCGAACGACGCATCATTGACACACTGTATTCGGGCTTCGATCTGAGAACGGATAGCGCGGCGCGGGCAATGTCTGCTGCAACTGCCAGATGGCATACTTGTGGAGGCGAGCGAGATATACCCCGCGTTAGTGGAGTTGTTTTGAGATCCATCTCCAGACGAAACTGGGGAGTATCGGGGCTCTCAGACATGGAGTCCGCCATCCTAGACCGTAGGTAGTCAAGACGGTGTGCCGCACAATCGGCTTGATTGATGGGTTTCGTCCGGGTACCGGGAATGCATTAGCCATGCATGGCTGGCACTAGGAGCTAATGACGCTGGCGTAAATTGAGGAGGTGAGTGTTTGCAACTGAGGTCGTCGAAGGCCGTTGAGTTATCTTTGATAAACTGAAAGAGCAACGCGGCTGAAACGAACTCTCTCGTGTATGCTGACAGGCTCGCTTCTTGCATAAATCGATCGGTAGAGTAGAGGGCTAACACAAAAGTAAAGGTTGGATGCATGGATCCATAAATCGACCCACAGCGAAGAAGCACAGCAAAGCATGGCAAAGCTTGGTCAGCCAAGGCTAGTAGATCCTGGGGTTATGCTTTATATAGAAGGAGGAGACGGCGACGCGGGATGCTGTAGGTGGCTGACAGAAACAAGCTGGGGACGAATGACACGACTGCCTCGTCGACATCTGCTCGGTACCGAGGGAGTCAAAATGCGGAGTAGGTGGTCGGCCGCTATGCATCAAAAGAGGTAGAAGGCCGATTCGTCGTCCTTCTCAAACTTCCTCTTCCGGACAGAGCTTCATTGTTGTTCGTATGGAGGAAGGAAGATGTAGACTTTTTGTAAAGGTGCCGAACTCGAACATGAGTGGTGCAGTCACTCACTAGTCATCTTGGTTTCCAGCAGACTTACCTGGTGGCAGATAGAGCACAATAGACCCAAAGCTCAGGACGCGGAAGAGTCGAGGCTTTTGTGTAACCTGTCCGCCGAAGATTCATAGCTGAAGAAAGGATTTCGTCTGGAAGAAGAGGAGATGCATATAATATACCGAGTAGGTAGTGTTCTGGCTGTCACGTTCGTCGAGTGAGACACTAAAACCCGAAGTAGATTTGGTGTTCCGCGGATTCTGGGGGGCCTGATGGAGCGCCTTCTGCGCTCCTCTATAAGACCGGCAGTTAGTCGTGCATCAAGAGCTCCAAGCGAGGTGTCCGCGGTGTTGTATAGATTCCCAAACCCTCTCGGTCAGTTCGCAGGAGTATCTGGGAGGACATCACAGCCACCAATTCAAGACCAGTCAGAAATCGATGCTGTCATTTTGTATATTTAATATAATTTGAGTGGGTTGAATCACACGCCTCCCGTCGGGTGCGTGGGATCAATCCATTTCACTCCTTCTGGGTTCTCCACGGGCACGACGTCAGGCAGATTCACCGCAATAGCCTCGCCGTCGCTTCTCATCAACACACACTCCAGCTCTTCGTCTTCCTTCGCGTTGATCTCCTGGTGTGGCACGTAAGGAGGCACGTATATGAAATCCCCCGGCCCAGCCTCGGCGGTGTATTCCAACCTGTCGCCCCACCGCATTCGTGCCTTGCCTTTGACCACGTAGATGACGCTCTCCAAATGACCGTGGTGGTGGGCGCCGGTTTTGGCATTGGGGTGAATCTTGACGGTCCCTGCCCACAGCTTTTGCGCTCCTGTTCTCGCGGTGGTTATAGCGGCGGCTCGACTCATTCCCGGGGTCTGAGCCGTATTGGCGTCGAGGCTGTCTCCAGGAATGACCCGGACACCGCTTTCCCTCCATCCATCCGGAGGCTGGTCGCTTGATGAGGTGGCCTGGAAAAGATGAGCTGGTCCAGAGTGGGAGTGGGAGTGATCGTGTGAATGGCCATGAGAGTGAGAGTGGGAGTGCTGCTCGGACATCTCCACGACGTTTGCTTTGTTCTTTCCTTTTGGATGATTTTCGTCGCAACAGGACTGCCAGAGGGTCTTTCGAAGCGCCTAGGTTCCTTTCCAAACCTTTTTGTTCGGCCTTTGATGAATCAGAGAGAACTTAACAGCTGCGGGAAATGCTGCCAATCTTTTGCAATGGTGATGTGCGTATGGTCTGATCGCTCAACTGAGGATTGGAGAAGGAGCGAGAGTTTGTTTTGATGTTCCTCCGATAGTCCGATGTCGCCATAATTTCGTGTCTCTGGCTGTGTAGACCACAGTACGCCTATGGAAACGTACGGGGATGCTTTTGCCCATACGTGTAGTCCAGCCGCAGAAACCGTCGACGTCAGGTTCTGAAGCCTCGCTCCTTTCTCCATCAGCTCGATATGCCCACCTGACCGCGGTTGACTGGCTCGCAAACGGGTGTAGGACATCGATTGACAGTGCTGGCTTCTCTGGAGAGGCTGACCCAGATCTCGGGCAGAAATGTGTCTCCCTCGACTGTCACATACGGCCCTCCCCGTTCTGACGACCCTGATCGGCTCTGGAGCTCTCATTGTCGGCTTATGGAGCTTCATATCTCCAGAATCAGCGGCAGCAGCCTTCGGGGGCTACATGGTACGGGCAATGGAGGCGTCATCGAGTCCGTCAAAGGCCGATAGCTCGAGACATATGGTATACATCTATCCCCATGGCATCCGCAACCTTGCCCTAGGGCTATCGATCCTGGCTCTTACGGCGTATTGGCAATTTGGGCGATGGAGCCGGAGCTCGGCCGTCGTTCGATTGACAGTGCAAAGATGCCTGGGTATTGTCATCACCGCAAACGCGTTGACACCGATCGTGGATGCGGGGGTGAATCTGTGGGCTGCAGAGGAAGGTAAAGAAGGGGACGTCGACAGGAATGCTGCGCGGTTGCACGCGACGAGGTCGGTCTTTTGGATAGTAGGTGGTCTCTGGTGCTTGTTCGGATGAGGGTTCGTGTTGATTTGTTCTGCAATTCATCAATTCTTTGTGTATGTGCGAAGGTGTCAGCTTACCGCCGTGAGGACGACTCTGATTTCGTCCTGGGCATGCTGCTCATCAAAAGCTCATTTCAGTCCCAAGAATACATCAGTGTTTTTTATGTAGCATCCTCTTCCTGTTGCAGCGGTGTTGTTGACTTTAGCCCCAACTGAAGGATCCGCTGTGAGAAGGGAAGAAGCTTGCCTGCATGGCAGACGTTGCCTAGCGAACTCGGCATCGCAAGCATCGGTGGAGGGCAGTGCTTTCTGTCCTGGCGAGCTTTCGAACGGGCAGGGGGACCGGGTTGTTCACTGTGGCGGAGGCCAAGGCAGCGAGTCTCAACACGACATTACCGTCGGTCGCTATGAGCACAACAACAATCCCCCCACTGCCTCGCATACACCCACCACCGCTCTTACAGTACTGGACACCTGCTCTTCTCCAAAGTTGAGCATCAAGCTCAAGCGATAATGAAAAGCTTTCCAAGAAACAACCTAGAGACACAGTTTGTGTGCAGTAAGTAGGAACAACGGCAAAGACAAGGAAAGGGAGTTGCGGAGTTGCCATGTTGAACTGAGGACCCGGCCTGGCGACAAGGCCTTCCAACCAACCCACCTCCAGTCCAGGTTGCCAGGCCAGGATCTGGTGTGACCAGAGCCCGAAACAAAGAAAGAAAAGTGCCCAGAAGAAAGAAACAAGGAGGGCAAGCAAAACAAAGAGAAAAAAGAGAGTGGGAAGTAGTACACACACGCCCTGCTGGACTGAAGGCACCTCAGTATTTGCCGGACTTACCTTGGGCAACTCGAGGAAAGGAAAAGAGGAAAAGAAAGAAGAAGAAGAATTCGAGAACCGAGGGAATTGATATAGTCGGCGATGAGGGCCTACCCTTGGCGAAGGTTGATCTAGCCTAGGTTTTGTTGGGTCCGGCAGATGAAGACTGGGAGTACTGAAGAGGCGAAAAGTGAATCTCTATTGATGCTGATGGGATCATAGGATGGCTGATTCCTCAGGCTTGATCAGTGGTGAAATAATTGATCCCAAAGCCCTGACGGTGATCCCTTCAACGCTACAGCCTCGTCAGAAACATCCGCTACTGGATCATTCTGCGGCCTTGTGCTGGAACTTGGGCCAAAATCAGACAGAAAAATGTTCATTCGTACAGTCAAGGGTAGAAATAGCCCAACACTCTGAAAGCGAACTCGAAGAGGCCCTCACAACTGGTTTCCTTCGCACAAAACAAGCGCCATTGTCGCTGCCACCATCGCATTCCCAAAGAGTTTACTCCTTTCCGGTTTTTCAGTCCCATGATAGTTCTTGATTACATTTTTCAGACAATTCCATCTTCGCTAGACCCAAATACTATCCCCACAATTTGTCACATTAAAGTCGCACCCTAACCCTGCGTCCTCTCCCAAAGCCCGAAGCTGCCCGAGAATCACGTCTCCTGGCGCCGGGCCATCCATCAACGTGTCCTTCACATGAATAATATGTACCGTCACACCTTTCAGTGGTTCGGGAAGCTTTTCCCGCTGGTAGTTTGCTGAGCCGGGCAACGAAGATGATCGCTGGTGATTCTGAGCAGTCGACGTTGTTGCCGCAGGGGGGAGGGGATCATTCAAAGTTTGGACAGGTACAGATGTCGAGTCCGCTTGGAAGGTGACATTGCGTCCGCGCCCTGGAGTAGGTGGAAGATTTACCTGGTCGCTTTCTCGCGGCTCGTGTGAACGCTTTCGGCGGGTCGACGAGACCGATCGGTTTCCTACGTATCCGCTGGAAATAGCTTGAGGCGAAGGTAAGCCACTAAAACTGGCGCGTGCCAGTTCCGGCGTAACAGCTAGATCTCCATTCACGGCCCGTTTTCGTTTGCGTTTCAGCTCTGACGGTGTCGGTGGCTGTCGCATCATCAAATTCGGTACCGATGAGGCTCCAACGGGCCGACTAGGTGTTGGCCCATCAGAGGTTGTGTCGGTGACGACGCCGTCGTTGGAGGCCTTCTGTTTTCGCCGATTGATGACACAATTTGCCAGGAATGTGAGCTCTGCAACCAGATGTCTTGGGCACAGGTGCCCATAGAGATCCTCGTTGCGCACGCTGTCATCATATGAACATTCGATGAAGATGCCTCTGAGCATTCCACTGGCAACTTTGCTTGCCGCATCATCCCAGACGATGTGGTTGCGAGGCGATAAACTGACCGAATCGGGTTCGACATCGCCAAAGATCAGCAGCTCATTCCCCGTCTCATCGTTGCGAATAAAGAACGCAGAACTTGTGACAGGCTCAAATAGATGGCTGTTGTCGAAAGCGTTCGAGGCGAGAGGCCCGCCAGGTGTCACTGGACCAGCAGACATCTGAATTTGCCCGGGAGGATAGGCACCGGCATTTTGCGATTGCTGTTGAGCGACCGCGGCAAAATAGCCATGATCGTCTGATATCCGCGACAACCTTCTAGATGGAAAGTTGTAGTCGGGCGGGTACCCGAAAGAGTCGCCGTGCTGAAAGGACGCGCTGTGCTGCCTTCTGTGGCATTTACCGTGGCTTATGCTCCAGCACTTGGTAGCCAACCCGTCGCAGACATTGACATAACCCCGAGATTCGCCCAGTCCTAGACGAGGATTTCCACCCTCAATCAGTCGTCTATAGGTCACGAAGCCAACTCCATTCCCCTCGTCTGACAAGTTTGGCCAAAGCCAGTCATTGAATATGTGATTCTTGATAGCTTCAATGGTTGATGGTAAAGCCACAATCGCTTTCGCCTCTCTCCCATATTCAAGCGCCGGAGTGTTTATTGCCATGCCCGAGAGATGGTCCAAGTGCGGATGCGTGATGAGAAAACCGTGGAGAATTTCGCGGAAGATGTACAGTGCATTGGCCTTCGCACTGATATTGGGAAAGTGAAGGCCTGCAAAAGGGCCATTTTCCAACAGGTGCGAGTATCCTTTTGCCGGTACTTTCTCAGACGTCAAAGGCATTTCTCTCTGGAGGATGCGGATGATGCTGGACAAGTGTGCACCAGCATCCACCGCGATCATAGAGCTCTTGCGCCATTCCGACTGGGGTGCCCTCACCAACAACCCTGTGATGTTGTCTTCGCGAGGTCCGCCTGTAGATCCCTAAGCCAACGGTCAGCCTATGAGACATTTTTCCATAGTGTAGGCGCCTGCGGAGAGGAAACGACCGGCGAGCCATCGCAAGCCACGAGTGAATGTTGTAGACAGACATAACCTCACTTACCAACACAATCACCTGGAACGAAGCGTCCTCCTTGTTGCCCAGTTCGCGAGGCTCCGGGCCTGCGTCGCGCGAGACATGATTTCCTCGCATGGAGGACCTTTTGACTTCGTCTTTCCACACAAGCCTTTGTTTGAATGTCTGCCGCGTCCCGCTCTTGAGCCGCTGTGGCGCGCTCCACAATGCCTTTGTTCTCTGTCCGCAACTTCCCAAGATTTCGGTCTGGTCTGGGGTTGCTCGATGTTTCGGGAGAGGTCTCGGGTAGCTGCTTCAAACTGGAGCCGAGACAGCGCGGGACACGGGTGGAGTGAGGACAAAGATCAGCTGGACCAGCTGATGGGCGAGAATCTTGGAGGGAAAAGAGTCCTGGCGATTTGTGAATGTCGACTTGTCAATTAGTCGAGAGGCATCTCATTGTACCGAAGGAGGTTACGAGCGTTGGAATGTGAAGCATCAACCTCCAATGCAGGCATTGTCCAAGGAGGTATGTTCCAAAGACAGCCAGACCTTCGGATCGCAGGATCAAGGTAATAATGATAAGGATAGACGGATGTTACAGCCCGGAAACGAACGATATGCAAAAGTCAAATACCTGGTAAGGGGGAAAAAGCATGTTCATTGCAATAGTTCAGCTGTCAACGTCTTGCATCCCGCATTTGGGGGAGAGATGAAGATTCGTGAGTGGCTGCCATGACGCGGTGTTTGGAGAGGGCAGAGACAGAGCAGTTCTGAGCTGACCCCCTTACAGATACCATAGCCCCTCGGATAAGTTTTAGAACAAACTGAATACGAGATGAATGCATACCAAACGCGCAGGCGGCCTCAACGGTCGGGAGATCCCTAATCAAGAAGGCATATCCTATCGATTGGCCAGTGGGTAGCCAGCATCGTCTATCCAGACTCCAGAAAGCTGTCATCCCGTTGCATGACGAATTTCTTTCATAATCACGCATCCAGCTCCGGTCTGGGTGCCGGTATCTGATTCTGGGTGGGTATGGGTGCCACCTGTGGTACCTGTTCTTTGCGTTCTTTCATAAGCAAAACCTGGATTGAAAGGTCAGCCCTGGAGGAACAATGCTCTCTTTGAACCGAGCCCATCTACTGGAAACAGAATCATGCTAATCATATTTACACTCATGGTCGTAATGGATGTTTTATATTCATGCTCAGGGGTATCTCGTCATGTATGGCTGGGTCCTGCCGCTTCGCCCACAGCTGCATCGTAGGTGGGAATGGGTGGTCCTCCTGTCCGATCACGCAACAATTCTTGCCTTTCGTCCTCGTCGCCGTCACCACTCGACCTTCGACTCTCCGGGGGACTGCTATACTCGGGGGGTGGAATAATCTGCTGTCCGGCAGGCGTGTTCTCCACAGGCTGATCTTGTATATCTCCAAAATCCAGCAGCGCGTTGCCCTGGCTGGGAAGATCTTGTGTCGGTACATGCGCCAGTTGCGCTAATGATATATCCGTGGCTGACCGGACAGGCCCAGGATTGCCGGCTGGGAGACCAAGCCTTGCCAGACCACTGCGTGTTCTCGAGTGTCCAGGCTCATATGTCGACTGCCGTGGTCCTTCTCTTCCGGTCTCGAGCAGGATGCTACCTTGCTCGCTGCCATAAGGTGGAGGAGGAGCGAGACTTCCCGTCATTGGTGCCAATCCCCATTTCTTGACATTCGCCTCGATGAACACAAACCCCATCTGACCAAAATTCACATGCACGTGGCAGGGTCCATTGGCGCCCACAGTTGGAAAGAAGTTCTGGGTCTTCAAGTTGTGTGCAATCTCATCCAGTTTCTTGCCATTGCGTGTGAAGAATATGCTCCCGGTTCGAGGTCGGTATCCTACCCCAATCACATCTCCTTGTACATAAGGCGGACCATATGTGCTTGCGGAAAAAGGTTGGTTGTAGCGTCGATGTCCCGTGGAAAGATACGCCACCGATGTTTTATGGAAACCTGATCGGTTAGCACATAGAATTCCAGCGGCTCCTGGAAAAGACGATGAACTTACCCGGCAACCTAAACAGAGGGTATGGTTTTGTGGTCATCCCAATACTGATCAGGCTATTCTCTGGCTTGTCGTATATCTTTGCCTCCCAATAGTACACTTCGTTTTGCTTGGGCACCGGCAAATTGCTCTGTACACTGCACTCTGAATCGAAAAACTCGATTTCGGTCCTCGCTTCGACAAAACAATTGGCGATTTCCAGTTCCGGTTCGAATTCCCATGCAGAGACGCCTTTCTCTTGGATCGCTAAGAACTGCGATAGCGATATATCAGTTTGTACAGATTCTGGCGGATTCGCTTGTATAAATGCTGTGTCGCCGTTAGAACTCGAATGAGCATGACCGGTGTATAATGTGATTGACCCGTACCTTTTGCCCTTAGATACTCGGTCCTTTGCAACTCGTCCATCGTCTCCAAGGCCTCGGCCTCTTCCTGCGCAAAGGCTTGCTCATCGTCAAACTCGCCGGGCCGGCCTATCCGGTCTAACAGAATACGGCCACGAGAGGTATATTTGAAGAAAAAGAAAATCGCAAGAACAAGCACTGCAACACCGGCGGAACCAAACGCAGACAATAACCCGATAAGAATGCCACGGCCAGTTGCGCCGCCATCACTGATATTTATGACAATCGAGGTAGGTGAGCCATCGTGATGGGGTCTGAAAGGAAGTGAAGGGCCTTCTCGCCAGCCATCGTGCTCGGCGAAGGACGATGAGAAGGGAACGGAGGTCGGATCGGAGTGTAATGGCGCGGTGGACGGATGGAGGGAGGTTTGAAAGGTCATCGTGAGTCTGTCATGTTGTAGCGGTTCACCGCCAGGACGCATCGCTCAGAGAATGAGCTCAACGATGGAAAGAAGGAAGGCAGAGCAGGGACGTAAGAAGACGTCAAGAGGTGGCGAGAGGGTGATGTGCGGCAGTGGAAGAGCGAAGTAGCCAGAGCCAAATGGCGCAGGCGGGGATGCGGTTAGGCTAATCGATCGCAAGAGTTGAGCGGGCTGGTTGCGAGGTTCGCTGTGATCTTTTGGGATTTGCCGTCAAATCAACAGGTGAAAATCAATGCTATCAAGTGCAATGCCTCCAAAAGCACGAGAGGCAAAATACCACCATCTTGGGTCTTGGGGGTTTGAAGACTTGTTGGTCCAGAATGTTTTAGGAGTCGATTTGGGGATGGAGAAGGAGATGGAGGTGGAAGGGTCGAGACACAAGGGCACTGCTTCTGGTGCTTCAAACACTGCCTGCAGCAGGGCCTGGAGAACATTTGGCTTCGTTGGTGCCGTCACCCGGGAGTCTTTGGGGGGACAACCTGCACCTAGAAGGCCCCCCGCTCACCAACAATTGGTTGCTGACCTCGAAGAGTCCAAGGGGTCCAGGGACGCCAAGCAGCATAGCTTCACTGGCAGTTAAGGGCCCTGCCGCTTGAGGGCTTACCTGGTAGACATCAGCGACGAACAACCACCACCAGCCACAGCCTTTTCCAGCTCAGCTACGCTTCGCCTGGTTCTAAGCGGCAAAAGCCGACCAAACAGCCACTGTCATGACGCCTGTAATTGGTCGTCACTTATCCGCGCTTATCGGTTGGTCGATGCAAACACAGCCAACTTAACCTGAAGCCGACGAGC
This sequence comes from Fonsecaea multimorphosa CBS 102226, assembly GCF_000836435.1. Lineage (NCBI taxonomy): Eukaryota > Fungi > Ascomycota > Eurotiomycetes > Chaetothyriales > Herpotrichiellaceae > Fonsecaea > Fonsecaea multimorphosa. The sequence continues at coordinate 129,345 of NW_015971658.1, read as the reverse complement.
CGGATATTAGTTGTTCCGCTCCCAACACCCCCTGCGGCATCTGCCTTTCCACCATCAACAAGCTCATCAGCCTCAAAACAGCCTCCGATCTGGGAGTCCGTAACGTCAAATTGGTCTGCAAACAGCCTCTCGAATTTCTCTCGCTCCGCTGGCGCCTTGGGGAATTGAGATTCTCACAGTCTACTTTAGTGCTCCACGTCTACCACAACCTGGTCATCCGCGACTCCGGATGCCGCGCGTCACCTTACACAGCCGGCACGGCCATTTTCCGTCGAAGATGCCTTATATGGCACCAAGAAACCCGAATGACCAGAGATTACTTTTGCAACAGCAATTGCCAGCTCTGCTGTTTGGTGGCTGGAGACGAAGGCAGTCCCTGGTCCTCGCTGCCTGAATTACGATCAAAATGGTTTCCACGTTATGGCGACGTCTCTCGATGTTCTTTACCAACCAGCCTCGAGCTACTTGGGTGAGAGGTATCGGTATCATCTTATTTCTCTTGACGGTTCTCTCCACAGCGACAGCCATTGCGTACTCGACCTCAAATGTTGAGACAGTATCACCGTCTCACTATGCTGTGATCAAGTCCAATTTTGCCGATCCATGCCTGCTGAGTGTGGATGGGATGTTCTATGCGTTTGCGACGCGACCAGATCCTTCGTTACATGTCCAAGTTGCAAGTGCGAAGGATATATCGGATTGGACATTGCATGAGGGATATGATGCCATGCCCAAACTACCGAAATGGGCTGTCCAAGATGGCGATGCTGCAGTGTGGGCGCCAGAGGTTGTGCAACGGGTAAGTACGCATCATCCCAATGGGGTGGTGGTTCGAGACGCGGCTCGCTTGCCAGGAGCGCTACCGATCTCCCGTGGTTTATCGCTGCTTCTGAAAAGCTCTCTCGGTGGTTAATTTTGCTGACGATCTGAGCGCAAGCCCGACGGGAGCTTTGTTCTCTACTTCTCGGCATCATGGCATGCCAACAGTCGCTTTCACTGTGTCGGCGCCGCAACATCTCCCAATGTCACAGGCCCATATGTCCCAATGGAAGAGCCACTTACCTGTCCCTTCGACCAAGGTGGCGCAATCGACCCGACTTTCATCTACGACCGACGAAAGAACATGTCGTTTGTCGTCTACAAGAACGATGGCAACGCAATTGGCACCGGCGGAGCTTGCAGTAATAGCAACTGGCCCAACACGCCCACTTCGTTCCAATTCAACATCGTCGACAACGAGGACTATACAACACGCATTGGAAACGATACCTGGACTCCCGTTGGCAATGCCACTTGGATTTTGTTCAGCGAACGTAGCGATGGGCCAAACGTGGAAAGTCCACAGATATTCTACAGGGGCGATGCCCAGGGCAGATTCGCCCTAGCTGGAGACCTCTCGGCTTACCATCTGATCTACAACGCGGGCTGTTTCGCAGATGAGTCTTATCGCATCGAACATATTGTCTGCCGAGCAACTCAACTGAACGCGGTGTCCACACAGTGGACTCACCATGATCCCACATATGTTCCGTTCTTCCGGGATTGCTCGTTTGGCGCCATGCAACCCGAAAGCTATAAATCTTGGGGCCAGGCGTTCCTAGGATTTAGGGACAATATTGACAATCACTACGACTTGATCTTGAAATCTGGTGTATTCCGGCAGCCTGACGGAGTTGGCGTGCAGCTATATGCACCTGGGGGCCCTGCAGTGATTCAAGATGGACGATACATGGCTTTCCATGCAGACATCAGCCGGGATTGGTATGAGGGTAAAGTATGTCCCACCTGTAGGGTCCGAGCTATGTTCGTTGCCGAATTGGAATATGGCAGTAAAGGCACGGGACTGAGGGTCAAAAGGCTGATCAAACCTAAGTGAGACTTGGATCAGACTTTGAAGCATGGGCCGGAATGGGAAAGGGCAGATACGTTCAAACGACATTGACATTGTCGCAGTGATCTGTTACCATCCTCCCTGGCACCTTTCCGTCCTTCAAGGTATATAGCAGCATTCGTAAAATGTGATTTCGTTCTGATGGAAGTCGATTTGAAGGAGATCAAAAGGACACTTAGAAAGATAAGAGCCTCAAGTTCCGCAAGAAGCACTGGTCCATCAGCACCAATGACGAACGACATTGTGCGACTCACGTGGAATAAGGGCTTCTCCATTTGGATGACTACCACCAGGGCAACGTGTAAGGCACAGATCTCGAAGTTCGAAACTACGCAAATTGACGATTAAAGAACCACCAGCAGCCACAGCCTTTTAATATAATATATCATACATCTTTCCCAATCTGGAAATCATGGCCCTCAATCGTGCTACTAACTTGTGGCATATGAAACAAGTTATGATTGATTTCGTATAGTATATCTTGAAAAGCTTTTCAAAGTCCTTCTCTTCCGTTTGGTGAGTAGGATGTTGAATCAGCCTAGCACGGCACGCAGGGCTATGGTGACGCGCGAACTGTGCGGCTGTGCCCAGCCGACGAGGCTGACTAGCTGCCACTCCACCGTCGTCCATTCTAAGATTCTATCGTCCTAGATCTTGCTGTCCCGCTTCTTCGCTCTCCAGCCAGAGAGCGTGCTGCCGCCATCAATCTCAATCACATTGCCTGTCATATGGGCCGATGCTTTGCTGCTGAGGAAAATGACCAATCCTGCAAAGTCAGAAGCCTTGCCCACTCGTCCGGTAGGCTGTCGCTCCAGCAGTGTATCCATGTACTTTTGAATGCCAAAGTTTGTCATTCGAGACGGGAAGACGCCACTGCAGTCGTGGTTTAGCATAATGGCCTTCGCAATGTTGAAGCATTAGAGTGCAAACTTACGGGCAGATGCAGTTGACCATGATGTTCAATGGGGCCAATTTGGACGCTTGCATCTTGCTGAGGTGGATGCACGCAGCCTTTGATGGGCCATCTGTATTGAGGTTGTCAGCATGGATGTTCCCAGAGGCAAATGGACAGGACAGTCATACAGCTGAAGGTGCCATGACCCGGTGCGGAAAGGCCCCCATCTCCCGTTGTGGTGACGTCGGTCGTCTGGATCCCGGCCATGGAAGCAATGTTGATGACCCGCGAGGGCATGTCGGCGTTGGTCCCCTTGAGCAGCAGGTCGTGCAATCCGACCGTCATGTAGAAGATGGACTTGACATTCAGGGCCATCAACTTATCCCATCCACTCTCTGGGAAGTCGTCATATGGAGCTCCCCACGTAGCACCCGTGTTGTTGATCAACACCGTCAGACGATCCGTTCGCTTCTTCACCTCATTGACCAGCCCGTCGCAGCCAGCCTTGTCCTTCAAGTCGGCGACGATGTACTCGCACTTGCCTGGTCCCAGGGAGTTCAATCGGTCCGATGTCTTCTTCAACTCGGATTCTTTCCGACTGGCAATGAAGACTCGGGCACCGTTCTGGATGAATCCTTGAGCTGCCATCTCACCCAGCCCCGTCGCTCCACCGGTCACCAGCACTACATGGTTGCTAACACCGAAGAGTGTGGAGATTCGGAGATCGTCTGTCGAAGTCATAGCTGCTCCCTAGTCCTTTCCGTCGTCTCAGGCCCTTGCTTGCCACTGGTCTCGGATGCTTTTGAGATTTGAGGTATCTCTGGAAGAGTAGAAGTCAGATCCAACAGTACTGAGGAGAGATGTTAGCAGGTGGTGTTGATCCCGCGGCAAAAGGCCATTCTTGGAGTGCCAACCAGAAGCCTCGGTTGTTGCAGTGCTTCCCCAGTTTCTTGGCATCCGGGACCGCATTGCGCCTTTGTTAGAAAGGTTTCGCCGTATCAAGTGCCAAGACCGTTTTTCCTTGCAGGTGGCGAAAGAGCTTTTCCCTCCTTGTTTGTCTCTTTCCCCCAAAAACAGCTGATTCCCAAGCCACGTTTCGACGGGTTCCAGATCGCCTCGATCCTTTGTACAGATCCTCTTCGTGGTCTAGACTCAGCAAGCCTCCAAGGTTTTTCTCCTCCACCATTCAGCAGTCACCACGAGTCACGAGATGCAGGTCGCTGGGAACTCATGGTACTAGGCCTCAAGTGTCATGACTCATGGGCGCCTGGCCGGCCTTCTCAACCGGTAGGTACACGCCACTCTGTTTATGACTCTCACACCACAAGGGCAGTTGTGCCTGTTTGGACAAGGACCAAACGCAGGCATACCCAACAAGTCGTCATGCTACACTCGTTCTGACTTCTTAGCTGCTTGGTGCTGGTTCACTTTTGGCTCACATGTAGGTAGGCGTGTCTCATGTGACTCACGCTACCTATGTTGCCATCCACAAGACTCATGGATGGATCGGGCATATATACCTCGCCCTCATGCTTGAAACCATTTTCCCATGCTTTTATTTGAATTTCCCATCTAAGCTCTACAGCTGGCACTCACTTGATCTCACGACAGCACTTCCCTCGTTCGTCTAATCTTCCTACCCGGGATAGTCTACAATGGCACACAAACACAATCGCAGGCGGGTCCGCCCTCGCAATCGCAACCATACCTCTCTACACCCCATTTTGGAGATGCCCGACGAGCTCTTAGCACCGTCAGATTCTTCTGCTCTGTTCCTGCCCTCAGCAAGCCCCGACCCAGAACAATCTATACTTCCCCAGAGACCGCGCGCTACGAATCCTAGCGTTGCCTCGAGGCATTGGTATAATCGATATGTTGCCTGGCAAAACCGCGACAAAGCTCAAAGACGAGAAGCTGCGAAGATCGAGGCTGAACAGATCAAACTGTTTGGAGGTTATCCGGGAGATGATGTCGGACTCTGCTACAAAATGATGGAAGTGTTTGCAGGCATGAATTGGATCGATACGCTGGACTAGACGAGGTCCCAAAAACAGAAGAAGAAAGAGAAAGGCATTGAGATCTCGAAGAGCAGAGCATCGTCTCTGTCGAGACGGGATTGAAAATCGACTCACGGGAACGGACACAGCTCAAGTTCGGCTTGTAGCAATGAAGGCCTTCTGACCCGAAACCGGAGTGGCTGGATTGGCCCATTTATGCTTGAACCCGTCACTGCTGAGGAGGATGTATCCGTTGAGAAGTGGTGACTGGTGCTCGCGCATTCATCGAAGGGAAGGATATGCATGTCTTTACACCCGCGCTTGAGCTCGTTGCCGCAAAGATCGGTGCGTTTGTGGACGCGAGACGGAGAATCTATCCACTCGTCCTACTATTTACATATGTACCTCGTATTCCATGATGTCTCAACTCACATAGGTAATATCAATAGCGTTCACCTCTCATTCGCTACTTCTTGCTTCTGGAGTGTGGCTGTTGGCCCATCCGACGCCACACCAGGTGGGTTCACGGTGGAATCTTGACTGGAGCTTGACCGAGCTTGGTGTTGCACATCCCTCTTGGGCAGAATTGTCTCGTAACTCGACGTTCTACCTCGTCACCATTAGCCAATGCCAGTGATGGCTCCGATGCTGCTGGTTCCAGGTCTCATCCTCATCTCGATCAGCGGAATCGACAGCAGCTGATCCCCTGCCGTCATGGAGACTCTTGGAGCCTCTCTAGCCACACTGAACGTCAGCCAAGCCATATTGGTGCCTTGGCGTCAATTGGCGTGACACCAGATTTCCCAGTTTGCACTTGTTCTCTGGCGATCCGAATGCCAAACTTCAGCCCCGGTGCTCACCGTCGCCCGTTTTCGTGCAAGCGACGGCGTCTAACTGTCCGAAAACAAGGCAAGGGCATCTCACTTGGGTATGGAAATCACATCCACCAACATGCTACCACAGTTCTCGCTGCGTCATTCACGGCCTTGTGGCACGAGAGTATGAGAGGGGAGTTCAAATACTTCACCTTCGCCTCGCTGCTTCCTGTCACTTTAGTTTCATTGAGATCGAGCAGGTACAGCAGTGAACCTTCGCAGTTGCCCGACGTCAAGAGAGGTACTCTCGCCCTGCTCTGACTTCCCCTTCAAGTCTCTTCTTTAGCCGTTCACTTCTGCTCTCTGCTCCTCTTAAGTGATCATTCTCCTTTCTTTCGCATCTGATATCCATCTCAACCATCAAAATGGGCCTTTTTTCACGACGCACTCACGGGCCAGCAACAAATGGCCAGACTACCAACGGTCATACTCATCGTCGTGGAAATCGAAACCGTGGGCCAGCTTTTGACATTGACTCGGGCGACTTCAACCGCAGACCGAGCTTCGGGCAATGGTAAGCCTTCCCTTTTCCTGCCCATGGCGAAATATCTAACGAAGAGGAAGGCTCAAGTTCACATGGTTGGATATCTTGACCATGGCCGCAATGGGCGCCATCGGCCTCGGAGTCTATGAAGCCAAACCTGCCCCTAGCCGATCCTTTCCAGTGACCTTTTCAGATGGAGAAATCGTCTATCCCGAGTTCGCCTATCCCCTGCGCCATGAAATCGTTCCGATTTGGCTTGCCGCTCTTCTTGCCTCTTTGATCCCAATCTTCATCATCCTGTGCATGCAGATTCGCATTCGCTCTTTCTGGGATGCCAACAATGCAATCATCGGTCTCTTGTACTCTCTCATCGGAGCGGCAGTATTTCAAGTGTTCATCAAATGGCTCATTGGCGGATTGCGACCCCATTTCTTGAGCGTCTGTGATCCAGATCCGGCGTTGATGGCTTCTCACCCTGGCCGAGGCTTCGAAGATATCATGTTCCAGAGAAACATCTGCCGGGGAGACCCCGACCAGATTGATGACTCGCTCGAGTCCATGCCATCCGGCCACACCACCGCCGCATTTGGTGGCTTTCTCTACCTCTACTTTTACCTCAACGCCAAATTGAAGGTCTTCAGCAACCACCAACCAGCATTCTGGAAACTCATTGCAACCTATGCTCCATTGCTCGGTGCTTGTCTGATCGGCGGCGCCCTTACAATTGACGAATATCACAATTGGTACGATGTCTTCGCCGGCGCTGTTATTGGATCTGTCTTCGCTATTTCAAGCTATCGCATGGTCTATGCCTCTGTCTGGGACTTCAGATTCAACCACATTCCCTTGACTCGTCATACTCCATTCTCCTACGGAGCAGGTGCTGCTGGCGCGGGAGGGTTTGAAAGTGCGGTCTTCACCAGGCAGGCTGGGTGGGGATACGGAGAGCATTATGGCGGTGCACCCTTTGATGCTGCCCATGGTCTTAGAGGGCAGGCGGCTGGGTTCAACACTGGCGCAGTCCATCACGATCGTTACCTTAACAAGAGCGAAGGAGATGTGGAGCGAGACGCTGGTCTCCATCACACGACCGGCACCACGAATGGCTATGGGAATGGCACTTCATCTGTGAGAGATCCTCCGGCTGCCGTGACCAATGGTACGAATAGCTACGGCCGGAAGAGCTTGGAGCGCAAACCTGTCCCTACTTCAGCATGATTTATGAATAAACGGACCAACGATATACGATGGATGCCACGTTAGATGCATTAGAAGTGGTGCATTGGAGTACTGGTGGAAGATTCTAGGATGGGGACTTCCAAACAGTTGCAGTCAGGGAATTACAAAACTTGACTCCTACTGAGGCATGTAATAATATGAAAAAAACGGCACCCAGCAATGCGACGAGGACGGCTTAGTCGTCTTATGTCTGTAGATTTCGGTTTCTTTGTTCGCCCCTTTCTTCTGTCGATGCGTGGTGTCAGGGCATTATCTTCGTTCTATCGAATTCCTTTCGTATCTCAAACCCTTCAAGCAGCGTCGCCTGCTGCTGAGACGTTGTAAATATCAACTCAAGACTCGCCCCTTTCGTCCTGCGATCCCGACACTCTTCCTCTGTTGCCCATACATAATTCGCATGCTCATTCGGATCTAGCCTAACCTGGGGCGTGCCAGCGGGATTTCCTCCTCCCTCCACCTCCACTAGGAACTCGAACTTACATACTTTCTTACCACTCCGCGTGACAAAAAAGCGCCCTTGGCCGACGAGGGGACCGATGCTTTTCGCGATGAGTCCGGTCTCTTCCCATAACTCTCGGGCGACCGAGTGCAGGATACTGGGATCATCGAGGTCGCACGCACCGCCGGGGATCTCCCAGCGCAAAGGCGCCGAGTCATGGGCCGCGCGCTGGACGAGGAGGACACGTAGTTCGTCCGCGTCCGTGGGAGTGCTTTCGGCCGTGGCGGCCGTGGCGGTCGAGCTGGGAGAGCGAGAAAAGACGAGAGCGCCCACAGCGACGTATTGGTAGTCCAGGCTTCCTGCGCGTGCGGCCCCGTCGGTGATGTATCTCTGATACGGCACTGTGAATGGCGATACCGAGGGGTGAGAGGTGAATGTAAAGTCCGAACATGCACTGGCGGAGTCGGCTGCCATGTTTTCCGCCTTCTCTGGCCCCTTGGTCAGCCTTGTATCCACGAGGCTGGCTGGTGTCAAAGATCGAGTCACCTAGAGCGGGAATGTTTGCGGTGCTTACTTGACAAGCCGACTGGTCAGGATCTGAGGTTCAGATGAGGTGGATGTATTGGCGGCTCTTGACTACCTCTAGTAACTCCCGGATCTCTGTGTTTTCAAACGACAACTTCAAAAACAGCCGGTGAGAATGTTCCTGTTGGACAGAAGTCATGCGAGGCTCCGAGTTGAGAGAAGAAGCGGCCGAACGGCTTGGCAGTCTCTCAGCATCTACGACAAGGCGCTTTCGTTCTTCGCTTCATTCACCACCTTCGCCAGTGTTTCGCGGCCCTCCATGGCCCCAGCATATTTGCCATTCCTCCCATCTTCAAAGCTCGTCTAGATGCATTTGGTGCTTGGTGCTATGGAAGCGGCAGACCCCGAGGATCCGACTGCCACCAGGTTGGGATCCTACTCCTGTTCAACGCAAACCACAGGCCACAGTCAGAATCTGTCTCCATATTTCAAGAGATGCCACCCTCGCGACAAAGAAGAAGGCTTAATGAGGCACTCCTTCCTACCATTCAGGCACCGAAGAAGGCCAAAGCTGCCTAGGCATCAAAGTGGAATCCAAACTCTAACAGGCTTTGCCTCTCGATATCTGGGATTTAATTGGGGTACCACATTTACATCTGAACCATGGTAGAAAAAGTTTCCAAGAAGTCTCTCGAACCCAAGCCATATTTAAACCTGTACATTCAAGGCAGAGATATTTCCAAGTTGTCTTTCGCATATCATTTCTAGTGGCGTCGCAGAACGGCATTTCCAACACGAAATTACTGAGCTTCTATGACTGATGACATTTTGTCTGTGCGACCGACGCATCTTTGTCACATAACGGACCTCACAATATGGATACAGCCACAGTGAAGACTCGCATGTTGATCATGTCAGACACACATGGCATGGATTTCACCTCCGCCGACAAACCCTTTCTCCGTGCTGATGTCGCGATCCACTGCGGCGATCTTACTGACGGCTCAAAGCTAGAGGAGTTCCGAACCACCATTAGCCTCTTGCAAGCTATCGATGCGCCCCTAAAGCTTGCCATCCCAGGAAACCACGATTTCACACTGGATGACGTCGCATTTCAGACCAAAATTGAGGAAGCGACGCCCGCGCCCGAGCCCGAGCTCGTGGAGAAAGAATATGGTGCGATGGGAGAGGCCAAGCAGTTGTTTAAAGATGCCATCGACGTAGGTATTATACTCCTGGATGAGGGCACCCATCACTTCACCCTCCAAAACGGGGCACGTCTGACTGTTTATGCCAGTCCCTGTACACCAGCGTTAGGTGCGTGGGGATTTCAATACCACCCAGACCGTGGTCACAACTTTGCCATCCCTGAAGGAGTCGATCTAGTTGTCACCCATGGCCCACCAAAGGGCATTATGGACTACACCCACCAACGAGAACGAGCTGTAAGCGCGGATCTATTCGCAACTGTTGCCAGAATCCGGCCACGAGTACACTGCTTTGGTCATATCCACGAAGGCTGGGGTGCAAGGTTGGTTTCCTGGCTGCATACACACAGCGAACGACCAACTCATTTTACCGCAATCGACAACAATAAATCCCATATGATCGAAGGGCTTGCAACTCTCTACCCCTCTAGATTCGACACACCAGAGGAAACCGCTCAAAAGCAGGAAAAGTTGGACCGCTATAAGCAGGCTGGGTATTGCAAGACCAGCCACTGTTTGGGAGATGAGATTCCGCTCGACAGAGAGAAAACTCTCTTCATTAATGCGTCTATCGCAGACACTGATGGTTGCTTGACGCAGAAACCATGGCTAGTTGATATTGAGCTACAGAGAGCTCACTAGGCAGATCTCCTAGCGATGGATATCTGCCGTCTCGTCCGCCACTGACTTGTGACGCGTTCGGACGTTTGGGAACCACAGGATCAGAAACAGGAAATGAATCTGGTATCCTCCAACTCAAGCTTTGACGGCTACTCTAAACCCAGTCTTAGCCACCCTCGACACCCATACAAGCACCGCTCCGCCCATAACCATAGTCCCCGCATACACTTTTGCAGCATCGTACGACCCGCCGTGCATTTCGATGATGGCACCCATGACAGGTGGCCCTACGAGCGCTGAACAGGCCATCACCAAAAATAAGACGCCCATCCTTCCTCCAAACCGACGCAAGTCTTCAGTCATACTGGCCACTATTGCAGGAGGCGTGGCGATGACCGCGCCAGAGAAGAACCCGTACAGGACGGTGATGGCGAGCAAGCCGCCGATTGTCCGGCACGGGATCCAGACGAAGACGAGCAGGGCAGTGACGAAGAGCGAGGGCCCCTGTATGTTCAACGGTCCAGTGTAGTCCGCGAAGAAGCAAGGGATCAGACGTCCCAGGATGCTCGCCGCATTCAGCACAGGCAGTAGGTACTCGAGCGGGAACCCGGAGTGCCGGTCCAGGCCAATCGACTCGGCCCAGGCTTCGACATAGTTGTAGAAGCCAAAGAAGCCAAAGTATGTGACGAACTGGCCTGCGATCCAGAGGGCGAATTCTCTTTGTTCCCGCAGCGCCTGGTACTCAATGAAGCGCGCACCCTTCCTCGGTCGAGGTGGAAGGCGTTGCCGAATCAACAGGTTGCTGACCAGCAGTGTAACCAGCGATATCAATGCAAGGATTCGCACCGCCCACCCGAACCCCACGGACGAGATACTGTGCCTCAATCCGATGGGGATGACAATGCCGCCTAACGACGCCCCAGAGCTCACGATTCCAATGGCCAGACCTCTGCGTTTGGAAAACCAAGTGCTCGGCAACGCCACGCTCGGGACCAACAGCATCCCCATGCCCAGTCCAACACAGACTCCCTGCGCCAAGACGGCTTGATAGTACTCCTTGACCAGACTGGTCATCAGCGTTCCGAAGACGACGAGAAACGTGCCCAGGATGAGCATCTGGCGAAAGTATCCGGCGTCGAAGTACTTGCCCCCAAGTGCTCCGCCGACCAGCAAGAGGGTGGTTTGGATGGATCCGATCCAGGCAATGGCCGAGGCGTTCTTGGATGCACTTTGCAGTGGATAACTGTTGCTGTGGGCTATCGGTGTGGTGTAGTATGTCTGAAAGGAGCCGAACGAGACTACCAGGCCCCAGCTGTTGAACATGAGGAAGTGCCCTGCTATGACTTGAAGCCACGGTTGGAGACCGACGTCAGGAGGAGGTATCGGCGCAGTACCAACATCGACGTGTTGCGGTACTTGTTCTGGAGGGTCATTTTGTACCTCTTTTGTTGAAGGGTTCATTCCAGCTCCTTCTCCCAAGGCATGTTTTTCGTCACGGTGGCTTGTGCATGAAGCGTTGGGAGACGATGGTCTCAGAGTGATGGCTTTGTTTCGACCTTCGTTCTCGATGGACACCGGCACTTCACGTGGTGAGTCAGTGTGTTAAACTAGAAGCCTTTGACTCGACAATAAAGACAAATAAAGGCAGCTTTGTGAGAACATACCTCCGTGCTGATTTTCCATTCCTCCAGGCTGACCAATAGCCTCGATAGAGAGAGCAGTCGTCATGGTGTCACCCAGCAGCCCCAGACCGCGCAGCAATGTTCTTTTCTCGTTACCACCGATCGGCCATGGACAAGCCGGACCAGGTGCGCAGCAACTCGGCAAGACAGGTCTGAGGGCTGGTGCACCTCGTTTGGATGTCCCGTACTGACCTCCTGGAACCTCCTCCGTGTATATACACCTCTTAGGCTCGGCCGATTCTTCTTTTTGGTCGAAGTATTTGGAGAAGATGAGAGAAAATCCAAGTCCAAAGATCAATCAATCAACGTCCCGTATGTCGAAGAGATGCATCGACCACCGACCTTTGTCTCTGGAAACTATATATACATGCCCGTAATGTCTCTGTATGTCTATGCATACATGTCACATGGGAGTATACTATACTATACCATCCATACCTAGGTAGACACTGCAAATCCCGATTCACGACAGGAAGACCCCGACATCCGCCCGCGCATTTCCCTTGGACCGCTATTACCAACATTCCCAACCCACTAATTAACCAATACAGCAGAAGCCCTTCGCCAGCATCACCTTTCTTGGCCCTTTTCCACTCCAGTTCCCAAAGGCCGACAGCCGTAGCGCCAGCCGGTCAAATTCCCCAAATGGAAATTCGATGTCATCCCGGGCGAAGGGCGTCTTTTAGTTCCCCCCTGCGCGCCCCCATTTTTCTCCATCTTTCGGCAATTCCGGCAGTCGGGGGGACGGGGGTGGATCGATGCGGACCATCAGTAGGTAGGTAGGTAGGTACCAGGACATTCGTATGCGGAGAAAACACGGCGAACAGGATGGTGATGAAATCCCATTTGTTGGTGTCCTGGGGTGTTGTGCTTGAGGGCGCTTGCTTGAGAGGTAACGTGGGTATCCTTTCAAGAAAACTACTCAGGACACAGCGATGGCAGCGAGCATAACAAAAGCCTCGCGAGAATCGGAAATCCCCCACACCAACCTGCAGTCAAACAACATCCAAGGGTACCTACCTGCCTAGGTCTACATGCAAAGTCACAGGACAGGACTATCACAGGAACATTGGTTTGCCATAGTATATCCGGGGACCCGGTGGAACCTTTTTTCTATTATTCAATCATCACATCTTCCGCCTTCCTTCCATCTTTCGCGACGATGGACACTTTAATTAAATTTACCCCCCCCCCCCCCCCCCGAAATACCTAGGTCGACAGAGGGCACGCGAAATAGAATTGAGCGAGGCTGAGGCTGAGGCTGAGGTGTGAGGGTGTGTGCGTTGAGGTACTGTACCTAAACGGCGGCGAACTCTCGGGCCCCCCCTTCTTCGTGATCTATCCTCGTATTTTTCTCACACGTGCTGACTCGGCCGGTAGGTATCTCCAGGTATCTACAGCTACCTAGGTAGGTAGGGTAATAAGATGATCTCGTTGCTCAATACCTGGGTACCTACGCGGTAGGGTACCTTGTACCTCGAGTATATATTACGCCCCCACTCGACTACCTAATCCGGTTATTTTATCAGTTCATAATATGCTATATTAATTGTTTTAGTTACACAGCCCACCGTTCCGTAGCGGGACAGGAACAAGGGTACCTAGGTACCTACAGGTGGTATCTTACCGAGATACTGTGTACCCTACCTAGGTAGGTACCAAGTACCCTACTGCGCTATTCCCGAGAGGATGGGCATAATGAGAAAACAAAAAAAGGGGGGTTTTTGGAATTTTCGTATAATTTCCATCCCATGATCGTCGTGAGTTCGTGATCATGGTGCTTATGTGTCTATCCACCGGAACTGTGCGTGCTGAAACTGGAGAGCATACATGGCTCGCTCGGCCTCGTACAAATGGTACGTATCAGAGTCGGCAGCCTCTTTGCACAAAACTTGTGTACAGCTAGTAAATTACAATGGGTATTGTACTGTCTAGGTTCATTTTCATATCCGTTCGTGCCATCATCGCAACTTGGACGTCAGGTATAAGCCTCGTAACGACATGTCAAATGCCACATCTGACAAAGTCGAGCATCTGGATCCCTGTTCTGCTCCTCGGAGCTAGAACGGAACACCCGTTCTGTGTCGAGCCGAGGAAAGTGTTCATTTCCTCCATTGCAACAGAACCATGTAAAGCCTCCTCGTATATCCTTTGGGGGAAGCAACGTCATATCTGCTTCCACATGTCCATAAAATCCAGTAAAGTACGGTCGGCCAACATCTCCTTTCGTATCCGGCTTGTGCATCGAAAAGGGTGAGATGTTGACTGCTGAAGACCAGCCATGAGTTCCTCTCGCATGAACTCTATACTCTCTAATGCCAGTTTTCGGGGTGACCTGTACCGTTGGTAGCCCACTGAGAACTGCCTCGGGCTGCGCCACCTATAGTCTTACACAGCGCTCCATTTTGAATAGGACTGCTCAAACGGCCTGCCCTCTTCCATCATCTCGCTTAAACTTTGTGAGAACATCCTTTATCTTGGGCACCAGCTCCGGCAGCCGAAATGGCTTGCTCACGACATCGTCGATTCCGCTCTGCAGGGTCATCTCAATCTGTTCGGCTCGCGCATTCGCCGTCACTGCTATGACGGGGACGTGCGCAACCAACTCTCGAGTATCTTGCATCTCTCGGAGTTTCCGTGCGCAGGTCTGTCCGTCCATGATGGGCATTTCCAGATCCATGAGTACCACATCGATCTTCGCCCCATCTAGTGCATGGTCGCGATGAAACTTGGACTTGCAAATCTGATCGATGGCCTCGCCTCCATGGTTTGCCACGTTGACGACACAGCCGATCTTACGAAGCTGTGCTGCAAGTACCTTTTGGTTGATCAAATTGTCTTCGACGATGAGAACGTGGACAGGGTTAGTCCGTGTGCTCAGGCTGGTGGACATCGTTCTCGGTGAGGCAGGCGACTTCGGAGCGGTAGATGAGACTCCGGACGGTGGTTGGAGCACTTGCATGGTCAAGCCCGTCAGCGGCGTTGTCTTGGAACCTTTCCTACTGTGTGGTCCCGAGGAGCTGGGGTTGTCATCAAGATTGCTGACATCACCTTCACTGCGGCGAGCTTTGATGTAGAATGCAAAGATACTGCCTTTCCCACTCTCGGAAGCCACACCGATTTCACCCCCCTGGAGTTCGACCAATTCTCTGGAAATGAAGAGACCAAGACCGGAGCCACCATAGGTGACATGCGTGCGGGGACTAGCCTGAGAGAATCGCTGGAAGAGTTGCTTTTTCTCAAGTTCGTCCAGACCACGTCCGGTATCTTGCACGGCAAAGTGCAGATACACCGTCTCACCCAACCCCCACTCGGCGGCGGCAGTGACATCTTTGTCCCTGGGAGTTCGAGAAGGAATATACGTAAGCCTCCATTTGTCTTCCTGAGACGGCTTCTCGTCTGAAGCGGCAATGTGCATCCGAATGACCCGATTCTCTTGCGTAGTCGTGAATTTGATCGCATTGGTCATCAAGTTGATCAGCACTTGTGATAGACGATGCGGATCTATTCGGACCCAGTCGATTTGATGGGCTGTGAAAGACGAGTCGATCATCAAGTCCAACCGAATATCCGCCGTCTTCAATTCAGCGTCAAACATCTTCAGCACCTTATTCACAACGGCGATGGGTCGTGTATCGACAGGAGTGACTGCCATCATGGCTGAATCCAACTTCGACAGAGTCAAGACGTCATCCACAATCCTTTTCTGGTGTTGAGCACACAATGTTATTGTTTGAGCAGAGTCAATGGTGAGGTCGAGAATTTCCTGCTGAGGCTGTGTCAACCCGTTTGCATCCCGCATCTCACTCAGAGAGCCTGTAATAGAATCGGCACATTGGAGTATGGCAGACAAGGGGTTGCGCATCTCGTGAGAGGTAGTATCAATGTAGCGCTCTTGCTTTCGTTTGAGTTCGACCGCTTCCTCCATTCTACGGGTTTGTAAACTTTCGGCGAACTTTTGTGCACTGATATCCGTCATGGATCCAAAAATTTGCCGGATTCGCCCATCGTCATCTCGCTCAGGTGAAGCACTGGTGAGAACCCACGTTTGTCCCTTGTTTCCCAGTTTGTCTCCCCACGGCACTTTGAAGCGAAATTCTAGCGAGATGGCACATCTCTTCTCCAGCATCGTGTTCCAGAGCTCCCGAACTTTCGCTTGGTCTTCATCCAGAACATATTTAATCCACTCGTTACCGACCGGCACATCTCGAGGATACGAAGAGATATTATACCATGCATCGTTGACGAAGTTGATCTTGCCATCGAGGTCGCCAATGAAGATCCCGACTGGGGCAAGTTCGGCCATTCTCGTGAATTTGTTTTCGGCCTCGACTGCTTGTTGCGTCCTGACCAACAGTTGGTTGCTGAGCTCAATGCGGTCTTGGGCAGCCAGCTGAGCTGCTCTTTCGCCTTTCTTAATTTCATCCTCAAACAAGACCACTGACGCAATGGACGTGGCAAGCTGGCGGCCTAGAAGCTGAACAAACAAATCGTAATCTTCATCGTACGGACGTCTTGGATTTGTAGCCATCACCAGAAACCCCAAAGTTGATTCGCCCGTGGTAGGATGGATCGGTGATATGACCACAATTCTTGAGGGATCGCCAAATCCTCTCCATTCAATATTTTCAAGCATTCCGGGATCAAGGCTACCATCGTCGACCCGTAGAACGATCGGCCTGTCGGTTGTAAGTGCTTGTCTGAACGAAGCGGCGAAACCCTTAGTGCCCGTCTTCATGTCGATAACAGGAGGCGCTGCCCGGTGCCCGGTAGGAATGCCCAAGCTGCCTTCCAGATAGCATACTTTGTTGGAGGCCGCACCGCTGGAGCCCGAGGAAGCAACATCGCTTTCCGCCAAGTCCTCGTTAAGAGAATAGACCAAAACCATGGGAGCATCGTATTCATTGTATTCCATGCCTTGGAGCAGCAAACCCCAGAAATCAGAAATTTGACGAGCCGCAGCCGTCCGCTCACCAATCTCACGCAGTGTCAACATGCGCCTTTCGGCAATTTTGCGGCGCGTCTTCTCAAACGCCGGGTTGTACAGCCCGACCACGTCGCCATCGGCACCAATTAGCGGAATGATGGACCAAGAGAAATATGTCTCTTCCAAGAAGCCATTGCGCATGATGAACAGGCAGTCGTCATCTTTCATTGTCGCTTGAGCGTTTTTGAAGGCATTGTCGAAGACTTCTTTCAACGCATCCCAGATCTCAGACCACGCATCGCTATAACGTGCGCCCATCAGGGTCGGATGCTTTTGGCCTGCCAGCAGAACATAGGCTTCGTTATATATGGCTACATGATCTGGTCCCCAGTACATAGCTGAAGGATGTGGACTGGCCATGATCAAGTTACACATCCCCCGAAGTTCGACAGACCAGTCTTCAATGGGGCCTAGACTGGTGGAAGCCCAGTCAATGCGTCTCGCAAACTGTATGTGCACGGGGAGTGAGGGTGACAATGGCAATCGTGTCCAATCAAAATAGCCTTTCTCGTCGGTGGTGGACAAGCCGGTGTCCAGATTGACGCGAGGGCTGGCGGGGATTGCTCTCGAGTCAGAGTTTGGGGGGGCAGACCCAGATGAAAGCTCCGAGGATGCCAGATCTGGGCTCGGTACGAGTGACGTTGGAACGAGATTATCTGGTGAGACGTCTGGTAATTGTTCCGTCACCAAGCGGTTCAGCGTGCGTGGCACGTCGCCGCTGGTGCGCGGGGGAATGTCGAAATAACCTTGCAGTGCTGTGTCCCCGCGAGCGCCTCCGCTGGTGGACGTAGACACGGACCCAAGTCCCTGATATTGCTGCATACCGGGCCGACCACCACCATCGGCCATTAAAGGAGGTGAAAATGGATGCTGGCGGCCATGAATAACCTTCAATTTTTTCCGTATTAGGGCGCCTTGCCACAGCCATCCTGCAAAAGGAAACGTGGGGACGATGTCGGGTTCTGTTAGAGAGCTGAGAGCCCAGGCCTTGAAATCAGAGAATGGAGTTCCCACATCAAGCAGCAGAGTAGGGTCCTCAGACCGGCCTTGGACATGTTCGAAAAGAGGAATGCGATTCTTGAGCGCCGTGTTTGCAAATATCAAATTGAGGCGAGAAGAGTTGACATTGACAGCATCGGCAATGTCAACTACAAATGTTGGCCGCTCGTCTAATTGCAGATACTCGACAAGGGGGATCGAATGAAACAGTTGGGCCTCGTTCGATCTTTTGGGATCTGAAGTTGCGCGGCGCCCATGTTGACTCCCGGCACGGCTAGCCTCGGTGGACGTCCTGACAGGCATTGAACTTGCAACCGTCCCCCTTGCCGACGGTGGTATTCTGGAAGGCATCTCTTCTCCTTGGCTGAGGGCTGTCGCAGCCGCCTCCAGAAGGGATATATTTTGCGCCGAGGTAGCCTGCATGTCCGGACCGGTAGAATTGGTATCCTCGTCGTCCTCCTGCCCACCTCGTCGACCACGCCGCTCCTCTTTCAGGTGACCATGTCTCGGGGGCGCTGATCCATTGGAAGAAGATAACTTCGCGTACTTCAAGGCTGGTTGATCAGAAGAAGAGGAACTGAGGGCGGTATCATGAGGACGTTTCAATGATGGAGGAATGAGGGTTTCGGCAGCGGTGAGGGGGTCGCGGGAAGGAAGACATGTTGGAATGTCGTGGGTATCTGGTGGGACGGTCATTCAGAAGACGCATTCTTGGACCAATCGTGCCTAAAATCAGATCACCCGGGCAGAGGCTGAAAAGGTGTGGCCGAGTGGGGAGGGCGAACGAACGAGCGAGAGCATGAGCGCAGGGAGGGTTCGCAGGTTGAGAAATGGAATCTAGGGCAAGTAAATGACACAGGAGCCGTTACCAACCCACACGCATCACGCCCAGGGGTCCAAAGAAGGTAAGCAGGCTGGAGCTAGAAGCAAGGTTTGAGCGACAAGGCTAGCAGTAGGGTTGGCGACTTGGAATGGAGGAGGAGGAGGAGGTACAAGTGTCACTACCCGTAAGGACATCGAGTGTTTGGTCGGAGTGGGAGGCTAGTTCGAGAGCGGACTCCAGCCCATCCACAGCGGGCAGTTGGCGGTATTGGACGCGGGACGATGGTCCGAGTGCAGCTTTTCAGGGACCGTGTTCATCGGGCAGGGCAATCTGGATCTGGATCTGGATACTCGTAGAGTTTCAGCGCAATAAGGATGGTGGAAGGCGGAGGCCAAGGGAGGCCAAGGGGATGAAAGACGGTGTGGATGTGCAGGTGACAGCGACAGGCATTCAAGGAGGATTTTGCCAATTAGGTCGAATCAGCGGGAAAAGAGATCTCGATGGAGACTCGATTGAATTGGTGTACGAGGTACTTGGTACTCGTAGGAACCTGAAAGCAAAAAGACTCTGGGAGACTCGTGCTACAAGTGATGCCAGTCGTGTGTTTGTGCAAGTTTGGCGCAGCTGCGCATCTGGACAGATCGTCGACTCCAGCGTTGGGTCAACGTCACGATCAGTCAACCTTTGCCCGTTTTCCTGCCGTCGTTCACCACTTTCTGCTTTAACACAACATGGTATTCTTGCACATTCCGATCATGCAACCCTCCTCCACCTTGAGCCGCGATGCTGAATCTTATCCTCTCTACCGCCTGCGCTTGACCCAAAAATGACCCCCTAGATCAAACCCTGAATAACCCTAACTCCCGCGGACGTCACCACTTTTGAGCCCATGCGGTTCCTTGTTCAGATTTGTGTGCCTTACACTGTAAATCTTGTGTTGAACGCCAGGTCAAGGTGGACAACGGCGGAAGACAACCGGTATGACTATGCAAGTGGGCCAGGACAACCCGGAATCATTGGACTGGCCTTTCCAATTCGAACTGTGTCCATGCAAGACCAGGGAGACAATAGTCTGGGAGACGATTGGATTGCAAAGGCTGACCCTCATCCTGGACAGAGTTGACCTCCACACTGCGATACCTCACATCCCCTCTGGTTTTCCAGTATAAAAGTTTGGGAACAAAATCCGAGGACTAGTGAAAGCCATGGATACGCGAAAATGATAAGAATAAGCTACTAAAGTATTACCTCGTACGGAGGGGTACCTAGAGAAGTCGCACGGTCGGACAAGCAAAGGGTCCTACAGTAGCCCTGGTGTTCTTTCCTTTTATCAGTATTGCCTGTATCTGATAGCAGCCACCTCATTGCTACCTAGATAGTATTGAGCGCGTTGTTGTATAGAAAGCGTCATGTGCCATTATGAGTATTTGTGAAGGGACTCTGGAGCCCGGTCGTATATTTTCCCCGTTCCGCATAGCCAAGCTTTCTTTCAGTGATAAGCCACCAAAAAGGGCTTAGCGGCCACATATCAAGATGATCCGATCCGACGCCCACGCCAGGCTGCGATCATTCTTCAACTGGCAATCATCATTGTGATCTCAATAACCCCAAGAACCAAGAATCACCAAACAGTTTGTTCTGGCAATCAAGCAAACAGTACTCGGTATACTGCCCTTTAACATTCAATATAAAGGCTGTGCCTCCAAAGCTCACTTTGAAACCATCATCCGCCACGTCCCTCTTATCGCTGCAAGAACTAAGATCTCGGCATACCTCATCTACGAGTTGCAGCAAGCAGTAACACGTCTCCATCTCCAAAGCGCGAACCGCGAGCAGCCAACGGCGAACGAGGAAAAGAGCAAAGTGCGGGCGAAGGAGGCGTGACTTGACCAACCAAAACAGCGACGCCGAACGGAAGCTCCACTGCCCGAACAGCCACTCCCTGGCCACGTCTTAACTGGAGGATTCCTCCCCAGGGCTGACGACCATCCTCAAGGCTCACGCACGCCTGCCACGCCTAGAAAACCAAGCCCCGTTACCAACTGTTGGCCACCGAACACACGAGGTCCCTCCCACGCTTATCCCACGACTGGCCACGCCTGCCTACTCTGCGTACTTGCTGCCTTTTAGGTCCAAGTCCTCCTCCCCGCCTCACTTGCGCCTTTCCCTCTCAAACCTTCCAACATCCATCCCCCTTTCGGTCACCCTGCTTTGACAGCAAGTCTGTTACACCTCGTTCATTATTTTCTTCCACGCCCACTCATACGCCGATGGTCGACTCCGCCGACGAGCCTCCGCTGTCAAGTCGTCTAATCTCATGGGCTAAGACCAAGACTCCCTCAGCGCCATCCTCGCCTACTCCCCATCGAAATCCCCCCGACCCTTCGGACCAATCTCCTTCCGCGCGATACAGTCCAGACACCCGCCGACAAGATGCTGGGAGTAGCCCCTCTGCAGCTGGTCCTGCAACAACCACAGACCATTCCACTGCTGGAAGAACGGATAAAGAGCAACAAAATCCACCGATTGTGGACGAGAAAGGAGATGGAACGCAATCTTCCGCCCTAGGAAATGTGCCTCCCAAGGACAAAGCGCCCTTGGTCAACCGTTTCTTCCGCGATGTCAAGCGCATCCTCTTTTCCAGTTGGGTCAATTGGCTCCTCGTCTTTGTCCCAGTTGGCATTATACTCGGGATTATTGTCGACTGGTTGGATAGCCGAATTGTGAGCCCTAGCGCAGTATTTGCCATCAACGCAGTCGCCATTATCCCCTTGGCCTCCCTTCTGGCGTATGCAACCGAGAGTGTTGCCATCAAACTGGGCGATACCATCGGTGCTCTTCTGAATGTCACCTTTGGAAATGCCGTCGAATTGATCATCTTCATCATTGCTCTAGCAGCAAAAGAAGTGCGCGTGGTTCAGGCCGCCGCCCTAGGTTCGATCTTGTCCAATCTTCTTTTGATCTTGGGCATGTGCTTCGTGGCCGGCGGTCTTCGGTTTCGAGAGCAACTATACAATTCAACTGTGTCTCAGATGAGCGCGTGCCTGTTATGTCTGAGCGTCATCAGTCTCCTCTTACCGGTAAGTGTCGGGAAGGAAACCAGCCACGTATCTTTGGCACTCCCAACTAATATGTGTGCAGACAGCCTTTCATGCTTCATTCTCGAGCACAGCGAAGGCGGATCACGTGGTATTGAAGGTCTCACGGGGCACCAGCGTGGTGCTCTTGTTGGTCTACTTACTTTACCTACTGTTCTCGCTCAAGTCCCACGCCTTTATGTACCAGAGCACTCCTCAACATCTCATTGACGAGGAGTCGCATCCGGGAGTCCTCGCCGACATTCTCAACTCCAGCTCTTCGAGTGACTCATCGAGTTCAAGTGACAGTGACACGGATTCTAGTTCCAACTCGAACACGACCACTAAACGCATCAAGCGCGCACTCCGCCGCAAGCGACGCAAGTCAACCTCAAGCACCAAGGAAAACTCCTCCGTTCTGGCATTCACCAGAAGCTCATCCATGCTCACCGGCCACGGCGGCTCAATGATCCAACCTACATCTCTCACTTCGGCAGAACTAGAACCCGTCTTTAGCGGGGACGAGGCTGACGTCGACGGAGAAGGAAGAGCAGGTGGCCATCGCTCTCGTACACATACTGTTCACTCTCGCGACTTTGAAGGCGCCATGCAGGCCGACCAGGCCTCAGAGAAATCCCTGAAACGCCACCGAAAATCAAAGAAGTCCAAACGTGCCAGGAAGGATAAACACAAGGGAAAGAGCAAAGAACCGGAAAAGGAAAAGGAAAAGGAGCCCATCGTGGAGACGGTGACCCAGGAGAGCTCTTTCTCGACTGCGGACACAGTACAACCACAAGTTGGATTTGCGTCGGATATCCAAGAGATTCCCAACGATGCCAATGTGAAGCGAACGTTTAATATTCGGAACATCTCTGAAGCTGTCAAGCCTGCATTCACATCAGCAAATTTCCCCCATCATCAAGCCACCGGAAGGCCTCTTGCAATCCCTATTCGTCCCACTTCGCAGCCGCGACCTGCCCCTCGACCTGTACGTCGAACTGCTTCAATGCCGGACATTTTTCACCCCACGATCTCCAGCAACCGGTTGGTGCCTACGATGTCTGCACCGGCCCAACATGATGCACCGTCGTCGGAAGGTGCAATTGAGGTCCAAGCGGATGATGTCGTGGAACCCCAGACCCACCTATCCCGCACGTCTGCTATTGTCCTGCTGCTGGCGACGACAGGGCTTGTCGCGTTATGTGCCGAGTTCTTGGTCGGCAGCATTGATTATTTGATCGCCAACAGCGGTGTCAGTCAAGAATTTATCGGTCTGATCATTCTGCCCATTGTCGGCAATGCCGCGGAGCATGTGACGGCTGTGACAGTTGCAGCCAAAAACAAGATGGACCTGGCGATTAATATTGCCTTGGGTAGCAGCATTCAAATTGCGCTCTTTGTCACTCCTCTGATGGTCATTCTGGGGTGGATCATCAAGACAGATATGAGTCTGTATTTCAGCCTTTTCGAAACCGTCAGCTTGTTTGCCAGTGCCTTTATTGTCAGCTTCCTGATGATTGATGGCCGAAGCAACTACCTGGAAGGAGCGTTGCTCATTGCAGCATATATTATCATTGCTGTAGCGGCGTTCTTCTATCCCAGTTGTGATCTGAGCTCCGCGAGCGGTGCACTCGACGGCACCAATCCGGGGTGCTAAAATGGCACGTAAGGACGACAGGTCATCTTTTGAGTAGGACTGAGTGAAAACAGACAAAGTATCGGAGACCTACTTGTCCAACTACGTTCGTTTAGACTGGCTCTCGGGGAATTGGGGGGACAAGCGGGCTTGGAGTGACAGGTTGTGGTATACGTTGACGGAGGTTGAGGGTTACTATTCATTCGACACATTCTTTGCTTGGGAAAATGAGACATGATCAGCTTGCCGGCGCGCTCGCTGCGGTTCTTCTGCTGTCGCTTGCATGTGCTTGCGATTTACAGGACGGATCACCACTTTGTGATCATATTTGACTAACTCATACAGAATATGGCTGGTAAGGTTCGGGGCACACGACCTGAACTTACATTTTCACCTTCATCTTGAATCTGCTTCGATCTATGCCTTGACTCCCCTTGTACCGGGCACCTGTAATCCCTGTCTGTCACACCTGAGGATGTCCTTTTAGTAAACGAGGTAAGGTCTAAGGCCGCCCATAGCCATAAGATGGAGCGGGCCTCGTTCTGCGCAACCTGTCAAAATCATCCAAGATCAAATGTTCAGCTCACGGACCCTGATGCTTTTACCCTCTCTGGTTTCTGCATATTATGTCCCCAGCTACAATACGCAAGAAATACGCCAGAAAGGTCAACTGCTTCGGATACGTTTACTGCTTTGGCCAGTTCTGATACCAGGACAAGGGGTTTTCCATGTAGTCACAACGTGGGATGAAGCTCCACAAGCCCGCAGCTATCCGCACTTCAGGTATGGTTGGCCTCACCCTTTAGCACCTTTAATCTTCGCCGTTGGGTAACTCGGAGCACGCCGTGGAGGCCCGAGAAATGCTTATCATGACATCTTCCTGGTTCTTATCACCATCGTCCTCTGTGAGTGGCAGCTACTGATGTCCGTCGTTCCTCTAACCAGTTGGCTTTAAGAGTGATACGAACATCCTGCAGCTACCCTGGACTGGCGTCCCTTCGACCGTCTATCGGCTCGTGTCGCGCAGAACTCCGAGGCTCAATGTCTCTCCTCGCTCGTGGAAGATGGCACCATGGCACCATACGAGTTCCAGTTTACTTCCTCGCACGGCGAAGATCTGGAGGCGAAAAGCTGGCTTCGGAGCTTGGTTGAGCACAAGCTTCCCCCGCCCAGCGACAAGTTGCATAAAAGGGTTTAAATACTTCCATGTTCCCGAACTTAGTTTTGCATATTGGGAGACTTCTCTCGGTCCCTAAAGAACGGGGTTTGAGCGCAGCGGAAAGACGTCAGTTTTGTTATTGAACCATGGCCTCTGCACGCCCGGACACAAAAGGCCAAAGCCACAATGCGACGGACATCAACCCTCCCTCCGAGCGCCGGGGGTCCCTTATCGTCGATACCACGCTCGCAAGCGAAGAAGACGCCGCGGTTCTAGCAAAGATGGGGTTCGTCACAACTTCACGATCGTCTCGACAAGGCCCGATAAACGGAGACTGATGGTAGAATAGGTACAAACAAGAACTCCGCCGGAATTTCAGTATGCTCGAGGTGTTCGGAATTGCCTTTGCCATCATGGGCTTGCTTCCATCCATCGCGAGTACACTCTCCTACTCCATCCCCGCCGGACCCGTGGGCTTGGTTTGGGGGTGGTTTCTAGCTTCGGGCTGGATCTTCATCGTCGGTCTAGCCATGAGCGATCTTGCAAGCTCGATGCCGACGAGTGGCGGGTATGTGGTTACATCGAAGCTGCCTAAATCCTTTCGGGCCTCCTTGCTCTGACAATCAACGTATCTCTAGGCTTTACTACTGGACTCACTATTATGCATCACCAAAATGGAGGAACCCGCTGAGTTTCCTTGTCGGATACAGCAACACCCTCGGATTGGTGGGTGGTCTATGTTCAATCGATTGTTGGTGTGCCCGAGTCTCCATTCCCAGCGAGCCACTGACTCAATAACAGACGGATTCTCCCTGATGTTTCTCTCCGTCATCGTGATAGCCCGTGATGGAAATTGGACACCAAACAACGGCACTATCTACGGAGTCTTCATCGCCACTGTCGCCTGCCATGGTCTCATCGCTTCGACCATGGCCCGTGTCATGGGCAAAATGCAGACCGTGTTCGTGGCCATGAATTTCATCCTGATATTCGCAACCATCATCGCCTTGCCAATTGGAACGGCGAGCAAGCGGAACAGCGCCTCCTACATCTTTACACATGTCTCGAACTTGACCGAGTGGCCCTCGGGCTGGACCTTTATGCTCTCTTGGCTCAGTCCCATCTGGACTATTGGCGGGTTTGACTCGGCGGTCCACATCAGCGAAGAGGCCACGAATGCCACCAAGGCGGCACCGCTAGGCATTCTGTTTTCTATCGGTTCGTGCTGGCTGTTCGGATGGATCTGTTGCATTGTCATCGCGGCGTGTATGTCGCAGGATCTGGAGAGCATCTTGGGCTCGCCCTTTGGACAGCCAATGGCCCAGATCTACTACGATGCCCTTGGCAAAAATGGAGCTCTGGGTTTCATGGCTTTATTGATGATTGTCCAGTTCTTGGTGAGTATTTTATTACTAGGTATCGCGGTGAAGAGAATTCTGTTCGACTGACATGCTCTGCTTAGATGGGTGTTTCCATCCTGGTCGCCGCCTCTCGTCAAGCATGGGCGTTCTCTCGTGATGGAGCGTTGCCCTTTTCCCGATTCTTCCGCCACATCTCCAAGAAATTCGGCTATATCCCCGTGCGCACGACGCTCGGTTGCGCCACACTAGCAGCCGTCCTCGGTCTTTTGTGTCTGATCGCCCCAGCCGCCGCGGCAGCGCTCTTCTCTCTTGCCGTCGCGGGCAACAATCTCGCATGGGGAATTCCGATCCTCTGCCGCGTCGTCTGGGGTCAAAAGAAGTTCAGCCCGGGGCCCATATACACGGGCCGAGCGTCAACGCCCTTGGCCTGGGCGGCCGTCACTTTCCTGGTCTTTGGGATCCTGTTGTGCATGTTCCCCGTGGGCGGCCCCAATCCGACCGCCGACAGCATGAATTACACCTGCGTGATCAACTCGGCGGTGTGGGGAGGCGCGTTGCTTTACTATTACATTGACGCGCGCAAGTGGTTCCGCGGACCGCAGATCACGATCGATCTGAGCCAGCTTACAGAAGAGCAGGCGGAGGCGCTGAGGGAGGAAGGACTCAAGGAGGAAGAGGGGACCGGGCATGCGGTGATCGGTAGTGGGGGGAGTAAAAGCGTTTCTGTCGATATGAAGGATAGCTGAGAGGGAAGACTAGGCCGTGGGGATATTGGGTAGGGAACTTTAGCAATGGGCAGCCATCTACCTAGGTACGTAGACGACAACCAGGATATGCCACACCGACTGCTTTATGCAGCTGTCCTCAATCAGTGTACACAGGGGGGTCCGGATCATGACTGAACTTATCCGAGAAATCACACGAGCGTCCAAGCAAGGAAAAGATTCGCACAATCTGGACCGGCGGGCTTTATCAATTTTACGTGATTAACTCCTTTCATACCCCGTGAACTCGTACCGGGTGGGTGGGTGTGTTCTCTGCAGGACTGAGGCACCTACCTATCTCCGGCTCTGGACCGACTCACCGAGTCCACCTCTTCACCATCCAACATTCGACCTGAAGCCTGCTCAATGATGCCAAATAATCGCCCTGTCAACCACATATGCGCGTAACCGACAGCCTACACCTCCCCTGTCAGTATTATCATTTACCATCGACTGGACCATACAATGAAATTCGCAACCTTTGCCAAAGGACGGGTCACGTGCCGCAAGCATTCTGCCTCACCCCCTTTTCCCATCGAGCCTTGCACGTATTCACTATTCCTATTCATCAGCGGCTGGGCCACGCGAGAGAGTGAATTCGCAGGCGTTGTAAAAAAAACAATTTCCCAATGGGTGCCAATTCACTCGCGACACACAGACAATGGATTTCTTTTTCGGGTGAACAATAGGGGTGCGGTTGCTGTTCATTGTTCCAGAATAGCTCCTCTTCCCCCCAGCCAAAGAAAAGTTTTTTGTTCTATTGAAGGAAATGTGCTATTGTGAACCAAATTTAGAGCCAGGACAATCAATGGCAATGGGTGGATTGTGATTGTCGTCTTCAGATTCCCATTGGGATATATCATTGAAGAATTCCGTTCGGTACCTACACATAGTTGCTCAAGTATCGTGTGTGAACTCGACTCATTCTCCTTCGTCGATTGAACTTGAACCTGTGCGTGTCTCTCTTCGTCTTGCTCTTCTCTTGTAAAGAACAGCATTTCTTTCCTGCTCAAACTTCGAGATCCAACGCAAACACGAGAAGCAATCGAATCTTCATCTTCTTCTTCATCTTCTCTTCTCCACTCTGCTCTTGCCGGTCAAGTCAGTTCTCAAAGCATCAGGCATTCTTATTCTTCTTCTCCTGCTCTTGTTGATCAAGATCAATTGTCAGAAATTCAAGCTCTATTCTTTATTATCTTCCCCCTGGACTTGCCGATCAACCCAGTTCTTAAAGCTCCAAGCTCCAAGCCCTCTTGTTTACTTCCTTGGACTCCGAACTTCCCTGCTCTTGTTGATCAAGACCGGTTCCAAAGCATCAAAGCCCTTTTGTTCACTTCCACGGACTCCAGTCCTCCCTGTTCAAGTTCAACACCGCAACAATGGCTCCTGTTGACAAATACGCAATCTTCTTCCCCGAAGCCGATGGCTACCTCTTCTGCGGACACCTGGGCATGGGCTCCGAAGGAAACACCTCAATCGTGCGCTCGATCGTCGACAACCAGGACTATGTCAGAAAGAAGACAAAGCCGACCTCAGCGTCGTCAAGCCAGAAGGGCGGCGTATACAATGCCGAAGTCAGCTTCTACCGTCCACATCCACGGATCCCAGCTCTCGTCCACTCCCAGGATTTCCGAGTCCTTCCTCCGGATCATCCACGCGTCAACCATTTCAAGTCTACGTCAATGCTCTTCCAATATTGCAATGGCGGAACCCTTGAGCGGTTTATGAATATTCTCGGGCGTGAAAGGATCCTGGCCCCCGAAGTTCTCTTTTGGCACCTGCTTGACAACGTCTTCGAAGTCATTGAGCACCTCCACAAAGGCAGCAGCCCTGTCTCCCATGGCGATCTGCACGAAGGAAACATCTACCTCCACTATCCGACTCCAGACAGCAAGCTCCCAGAATTCTTCGTTGGAGATCTCGGCTATGCGAGACCGGTCGATCCGAGCGTTTGGGAGCTTGCAGGAAACCCGCCCACGCGTCAACTGAGAGACGTCAACATCATCAGGTCCGAAGATGAACAGGCCCAGCGAGAATACCGCATCATGAAAGAGGTCGGCGGCGTCGCTGCTCAGGGTCTGCCAGCGCAACCACCGCCATCCCGTACCGATCAGATTGTATCGATGGTCGACGATCTCAAGAACGTCCGCACCGCTTTGAAAACACTTCTCCAAGGCCATGGTCAAAACCCGCAAAACATGAAGTACGCTCCATTTAGAGCCGGCAACGTGGTCAACGACATCATGATGGCCAACCCGAATGACTACAATGCATTCGTCGGATTCCGTCAAGTGATCAGGCAGCTTGCCCGGAGCGCCCGAGAGAACACGGGCGTCTTGCCAGATTTCCAATGGACTCGTCAAGACCGATACAGAGACGATTTCCCACCAGGAGTATTCCGCCCACCCTTTCCATGGACGACGTACAGTCAACACCACGCCGTCCATGCCCAACTCAGAGGTCGGCTTACAAAAGTGTGGCAGTACACGCCTGTGCCAGAGATACGGCTTTTCAATAGCCGCCACGAGCTCCTGCACCTCTCGGCTGCCGTCCCAGGTCCCTGGAGAATCGCTCGTGTCGCCC
Organism: Fonsecaea multimorphosa CBS 102226; assembly: GCF_000836435.1. Taxonomy (NCBI): domain Eukaryota; kingdom Fungi; phylum Ascomycota; class Eurotiomycetes; order Chaetothyriales; family Herpotrichiellaceae; genus Fonsecaea; species Fonsecaea multimorphosa. Next base: position 100,100 of record NW_015971658.1, on the reverse strand, counting down.
CAGGCACGCTCCAGGTGCTGGCCGTCGAGCTGTTGACCTTCGGCCTGCATGTGCCGTCGGTCAAGGACAACTTGCCGCTCTCGTCCAGCGGTCGTCCGATGAACCAGGACGACGTCCTCATGGCAGACCAGCTGGTTGCCACTGAGGTTGATCGCATTGGCATGCCAAACATCACCGCCGCTGCCGTGGGCAGTGTCTCCGGACACAGCCACCACCCGTTCTTCAACGTGGACCGGGCGTGGAGCCAGGAGAGGCTCTCGAAGCAGGGTCAGTTGACGCTGCGCGCAACGGCACTTGTGCCACCGCCGCAGCCGTCGCCGCCCGCTCCGCAGACGCCTCTCCCAGCTCCAGCGGCTGGTCCGTCGACGCCACGTCGACCGTCACCAACGTTGTCAGAGGAGGCACAGGCCCTGGAAGACGCCTTCGCGGAGGCACAGACCCCGCCAGAGACGAAGCAAGCCCCAGAGGCTTTGCAACGGGATCCTCCAGCGGCTCAGCAGCAGCAGCAGCAGCAGCAGCAGACGCCTCCGTCCCCATCTCCGCCTGCACCACAAACTCCTCCGGCCCAGCAACAGGCCTCTCCCTCCCGTCCTTCTTATTCTCCTCTGACACCATCACCACCACCTCCGCCAGCACCAAAAACTCCTCTGGCTCACAAACAGGCCTCACCTCCTCGCCCTTCCTTTTCTCCCTTGACGCCACCTCCACCATCACCACCACCGCCTCGTCCAGCAGCACAACCAGCTGCAGCAGCGCCAGTGAGCGCTCCCGCTCCCGCCCCAGCCAACCGGGTGGTCAAGAACACGACCAAGGGAGGGAGAAAAGGGGCCATAGGCCAAGCCAAAGGTGTTACGGCGACAGACCCGCCGGCTGCAAGAAGCCATCCTGCCGCCAGAAGACCGCGTGCCCCGCCACCGCCAAGCAGGGTCACGACCAGAAGCATGGCGCGACAACAGGCCCTGGCCAGCATCATCTGGACCAGAGGCAGGACCAGAGCGGCGGCGGCGGCGGCAGCAGCAGCAGTGCAGCGAAATTAGAGAGAGGGATGGAGACAGCAAGTCCTTAGAGATGGCATGGATCAAAGAAGAGTGAAAGTGAAAAGTGGATGGAGAACCCGAGTGAATCAGCGCTAGTCTGGAACTGGAAGGCACGAATGTACTGTAATTATGGATCGGCAGAGTACGACTCCTGGTGAGAAGCACTGAAGAGAAGCAGGTTATTGAGCTGAACGAGGACAAGGACAAGTTAGATTGAACGATAAACGTGGAATTTTTTGCTTGATTTAATTCTTTTTCCCACCCTTTTTTTTCTTTTCTTTGGACTGATCTATTCATACACAGAAGGACTTGAATGCTCCGTGACCACAAAGTCAATTCATTGCGCCCTCTCTTTCTGACTCCTCCCTTTCCTTCATGGCCCGGGATTGGATAGAGGCAATGAAGCTTTCTCAAACTTCTCAATCCCAAGCATTTCCACTGCTCTTCTTTCCTCCAGCATTGGACGGCAGTATATCTTCCTTGTCTTCAACCCGCACCTCGTACTCATGTTTGATGCGAATCTCGTGCTCGTTGACAATCAGCTCGTTTTCAGAGCCTTGCCTACTCGGCCCCCGCGCCGTCTCGCTGCCTCCTTCATCCGTCTCTTGCATGTGCACGAACCCTTTGCTGTCCCGCCGGATATGCGATCGCGTGTGAGATATGGTGCTACTGAGCTCTATCGTGTGGCCGCCAGTCCCTGTCAGTTTGGACCGGATCCCGACACCACCACTGCGGCCGCCTCCGCTCCGGCTGAGGCTGTAGTCCTTGTCCGTGCCGCGTTGGTCGATGAAGGTGCGGATGAAGAGTCGGAGGATCGGCGCCGTCGACGCGATTGGGATGCAGTAATTCTCGATTCTGGGAACAGGTCATGTTAGCCCTTTCTCCTGTCCGTTGTCTTCCCAGTGTGCTGTATCTGTCTTTGAACTTACTTGACCCACAGAACGAACGGAACTATGTTCCATGTAAAGTCGAGTCGGCTGCCCAAGGCGGAGAGAAGATACGTCTTGACTATAGATGCTACTCCTGACAACAGTAGTGGGCCGCAGATCAGCAGTGTCTGCCATAGCCGTTGGGTTCTGATCCCGCGATCCAGTCTCTTGAACCTGGTGAGGAAAGAATTCTCGCTGCTGTTTTGGGCTCCACGAAACATGAATTGCCAGAGCTCGAACCCGGCCAGGTATGTCAGCGCAAAGTCGATGATGCAGTTGAAGGCTAGTGTGGTCAGATCTGGTCCTCAACACGAAAACAACATTCACCTACCGCCTTGAACGTATCCCACTGTTGCTTGTACTGTCGGTGCCTGGCAAGCAACTGAACCGTCTGCTGGCAACGGATCCCACATGTAGTGGAAGTAAGCCGCCCGATTTACCAGCCGATATGGATTGGGCCCGCATTGCAAGAATATTTGCAGAATCGTGAAGAGGTTTGCGACGATCTGCACCACCAGACAGACGATGACGATGATACGGAGACTCCTCCGGTTCTGTGCGAAGCATGTGTATAGAAAGAGGATCACACCCGTTCGTGACCACATCGACGCCGCCACGGCCAAAGGTTGAGAGACAAAGTCCCATTTCATAGCTCGATTTCTCTGTATCGGTGTTAGGTAGAAGAAGTGCCTCCCTAACCCCCATTCCCAGCTACGTGGTGGTCAGTACCAGAGGCAGAAAAGGAAGAAGAACAACAGTGAAATGGTCTGCCACTTGCCTCTTCCATATCATTGCCATATGACCAAGATCAAATGCATACCCAAAGGCGAGGAAGAAGTCCTCTAGACCCCATACTCGTTGGGGCCTCGAGACATTTGGGAGAAGCCACGAAATCCAGAATTTGACACCGAATCGAAACAAGAGCACGAAGAATACAAAGCCGGTCAACACCCAGCATCCGACGAAGATGTTCGTCCCTGGTCGATGTCAGAGCCACCTGGAGTATTGGGATATTCGACGCCCATACCTCTGTTGACATCGGGACCGTCTGGTCTTGGAACTTCCATGTTGTTGCTCGTGAAAGCTTGTTAGATGGTCCAGTGCTGTGCGTTTGGGAGAGGGCGGCTCATCTTATCCCGTCGAGTTCTTTGGACTCATACTCCTACGGGTCTCGGCCGTCCCTTGCAGATGTGGTTTGACCAGCAAAAGTACGGACGGACAAGCTCCGGTTGCGTGTACCTTGCACGCTCGACGAACCTCCCCACACAGCATTGACGAAACCTCCTTTCCTCGGGACCGAATCGAGCTTCTTCCAGTAGGTACCTAGACCAAACCACCTCAGGGGCTTGTCACGGCTCCGTCGGGGAAGGGATTGAGCCTCAAACACGCGAGGGTATCGGCCTTGTCCTTGATCATTCACACTGCGTGGCTCTTGCGCCACATGGCTAGCCTGACGGAGGCCGTCCATCGTGCATGGAGAACGCCTAGGAAGTGTCTCTTTCCCCAACCCCTTTGCGCATTCTAGCGTTCCTGAGAAGGCCGAATCATTGACGAATGAGACCCTAGAGGTCGCAGAATTCCCTAAACAAGTATATTTTGTGCTCAGCACTAGACCCCTGCCTCCCTCGGCCGGCAGAGCAATAGTTGAAGGGGCCAGAGATAAGAGGGTCGGGCACAATGCTACTGGTTCCTGACTTGGGAAATCAGTGTATTTACACGATTGGACGAAGTCACTTACCGCCTCTTTGCTGCCCACACTTGCTTAGCAGACTGTGCAGCATGGATTCGCAGCGATCATTCCTTCCATGGGCTATACCAGGAAGATTGCGCCGCGCTAGGTTTGCAGCTATCAGCCATGGCCGCTTACGAGCGGGCATGACTGACCAACCCGGGTGTGCTGTTCCTTTGACATAAAACTCGTTAATCAACACGCGACGTCTTAGTGTTGAAAGTAACTAGGCTGATACCCTTGCAAGGGTTTCCCACGGCCCGCTCAACCCGTCGGCCGTCGATCGCACCACTGCGCCCCGCTGCTTGGGCTGCTCGCTAAGTACTCAAAGTCTGAGCTTCTCAAGCTAACGGGTCTGCGAGGGACTAGTTGAAGCATGCAGGCCGGGCTTCAATTTGACAGTTCCTGCCCCGATTGTGCCAAGTGCTTCAGTCAAGGCAGAAGGCCGAGAAAAGACCTCCGTATGTCGTTCACATGCGGAAAGTGCCATCCAGACAAGCGAAACGACAACGGACCCTTGCTTCTTCGAAAAGAGACAGAGAGTTCAGTTACAATTGTCTTGTCCAGACTGCAAAGCGACGAGGATAATAAGAGACATGGGCAACACTTCACCCACAACGGCACGCTCAGACGAGTGGGGCCGCATTCAATCACATTCGGCGCGGTGAATTTCTCAGAAAAGTGCCAGCCACTGATCGAGGAATACGCCTAGAGTAAGAGGCGATGCTCATCCCAGGGCGAGACACGCACGAACTATTACCCTGGCGATCTAGGCTACCGCATCGGACGAGATCAGCTTTCTCATCTCAACAAGGCCCTCCCCAGCGACTGGATAAACTTCGAATGTTACTTCCAAGCCTGTCAAAGCCGCCATCGTCTTCCACTCGCGACTACTCCTGATTCTCCCGGCGTACAATTGAATCATCGTTGCGTGCATCTTTCCATAGGTGGGATTTTTGGCGAACTCGTGAATCAACATGCGGGAGTACGGCGCCATTGCATCTGAAACCTTCTTCATCAGTCGCATAGCCTCGAGGTCTGACATATTGTGGTAGATGTGTGTCAGGCTGTAGACGAGAGCCCCTTTGACGGGCTCGGGAGACTCATCCTTGAAGTCCCAATGCTGAATTGTCAGCTGGTCACCATTTTTTGGGTCAGGGTGATATTCCTGCAAAACAAGATTCTCTTTCTTCAGATGCGGGTATGCTTCCTTCACTTCCAGGAGCATCTCTCCTCGTCCGCCTCCAATGTCGACAATGGCGATGTTGTTTGCGTCGCTCTTCAGAACAGAGCCCAGATCATAACCAAAGGATTTCATCCGGTCTGGCATTGTCCCAAAGCGGCCAAATTTGCCCTCCATGAAGGATGAGAAGCTCGGCATCCGTCCTTGCATATGCATGATGGAATAAGTGTGCTCGTTGACAAATCTCTCCTCGCCAATCATTTTATATCCGTATTGCGTGGGTGTTTTGTTCTCCTGGAATGGATACTCGAAATTTGTGTCTCGGAGTTGTCTCATCAAGAAAGCTGCCGACCAGAGGGGCTCTGTCGTGCTTCCAGGCTCAGTACTCAATGGCTTTCCCGGGCTGTCTCACTCACAAATGCAGCATGCCATGAAGAGAAGATGGTACTGCCACCATATGGGCTGTGATGGGGTTCACCTGGTATGTTGTATCATCGACCAGATCGACTAGGCCTAGACCAGCCATCGCGTACATGGTGTCCTCTACAGACGTCAGATGAGCTCTAGTGTTCGACATTATCCAGACCTGTTAGCCGCAAACCTGAGTTCATCGTCAGCAAGAGCTCGTCATTGTGGCAAATATCGTACATAGTGGGGAGGACTGTTTGTCTTCATCACTCCTCTCAGCGTCGGATGCTTTGGTCAATTCTTCCGCTGTTGCAATGGGCCCAATTCGATTGAGCAAGGGAAAGAAATCGAAATGGATCGCTACTGGCACGAACCCAAGGGCTGCGATCTGAGATTTTGCGAGTTATTCTGATTCATGGAGCTATCTGGGATGTAGGTGCACTTACTCCGGTTACAGTAGAGGCCAGAACCGCCCCTGGCTCGCTCATTTTCCCTGATCTCGATGAGAGCACTGACACAGATAGTCAAACTGGAATCCGATCAAATATTACAACAGAACTCCCAATGAAGTCGAGGAACAGCAGCGGTGTCTTGCGAGGCTGGGCGCGCCACTCTTCCAGAAGCAGGTCATGCAAAGTTTTGCCGGGGGCGTGATGGAATTGCGTTTATGTTGATCACGGCCACGGTTCGTCAACCCCTCGTCCTTGTTGCTTGAATAGCTCCCCAGGTTAATTGGGTCGTTAGGATTATCTCCACCGGGGGAGCGGTGCTGCATGTTCCGCACGCCACTGTCGGAAGCTGCCGGTGGCTCCACCATACAAAAGGGTTGTGGAGATAGCAGGTGGCATGAAGGAGGAGACTACGAGTAAGTACCGCGGGCGGGCGGGCGGTGGGCTGATCATCCTCGCTTATCCCCTCAGTCTCCAAAGTTTGCCCGACCTTTAAGTCTATCACAGCACAAGAGTAAACACACTCTGTGTGTTGACGAAGGGACTGTTATGGCTGTCTTTCCGGGTCAGCATTCCTTCTTTTCTCCGAGTCACTAATTGGATGGGAACCTTCAGAATTGAGCTGGTGAGCAACGTCCCAGAAGAGACGCCCTGGTTCTCCGAGGGCGACCAGGTGGCATCCTTGCCCGGCTTTACATATCCTTGCGGGCCTCTTGGCGAGCAGCCGACTATCGTCTTAAGTGCCCAGCTAGCACGACTTCTCATTGGGACTATCCATGCCACCTGGGGCGCACTATGCTTTATCTCGCGTTGCAGACCCTAGACGTCTACCTCGTAGCCTGTGGGTTCATGTATTCCCTTTGTCTTATCAGCCTCCTCGACTACCTTGGCGCATTCCATTTCCCCTAACGCTGCATTCATATGCACGAGCCCAGGGCTCCAGGACGGGCTGTTGGCCGGATCTGCATCAGTTTGCCTTGAAACGACCATGGCCCCAGGATCGCTTCAAGACGGTTCGTGCCCCTTTCGTATCCTGTGCGTCCAACACATGTCCCGGTTGGGGATGAGCCCCGTAGCCACTGTTACCCCTAAGAAAGACGGTCATGTCTTTTCTCTACGCGAGGTGGGGGAGGTGAGGCCCAACCTGATGCCTCCAGAAGGAGATCGAGCCCTTTCCGAGTCTCGACCTGTCCTCGTCTCCTGCTTTGCGTGGAGCACTAGCTGACCACGTTGTAGACGGGCTCGTGGCTCACTGAGTGTCGAGAACCGTGCCTGGAATTCTCGACTTCTTGAAAATCTCCCCTTCATTATATCCTGCCTCCTTCCAGTACTTAAGCTACTTACCACAGTTTCATCTTTCAATCGGACCAGGCTGTTTTCCTTCTTTGCACTCTGTAGCAATCATGAGTGCTCCTTCTTCTTCGTCCGGCGTTGGGGACAAGCCTCCTGTATCCGAGAAGAACGTGAATGCGGAGAGCACGGTCGTCGCTCTGAGCAATGAAAACGATCAGCCCAGCATCCTCGACGGGTTGGGTTCAGATGACAGCCAAAGTCCCCAAAATTGGAGTCCGTGGAAGAAGCGACTTGTGTTTCTCGCACTGATGTCCAGCTCAATACTTGCCGACGGGTATGTCTCTTGTCCGTGGTCGAAATGTAAAAGCTGACTCTTCTGTAAGAGGCATGACCTGGGGTGCAACTCTCGTGGCTCCCCAAGCAATTGAATGGCACACCTCCATCACGCATTCGGCTACTTCGCTCAACTACGGTATCCTGCTTCAGGGCTTTGGCGGCATCTTTGCGGTGCCTTTTATCGACGCATACGGCCGGTTAGTTATTCGAAAACTGTGACACTCGAGGCTTCACATTGCTGATTCTTTCTTACAGCCTCCCCGTCTGGCTCTTTCCCCAGGTCGTCACCCTCTTTGTCGTACTCGGCTGCGTTTATGCTCAGTCATGGTCTGTTTTCACGGCTTTGCGTGCCCTCCAGGGCCTCTTTGGAACAGTGCCTCAAGTGATTGGTTTGCCAATTATTCACGACATGTACGCTCCGCACGAATGGCCACGATACATCAACATCTGGGGAACAACCTTCCTGGTCGGGCCTTTCCTCTTTCCTGCTCTAGCTGGGTACATTTTGCAAGGCACCGGCTCCTGGCGTGACTGCTTCAAAGTCCTCACAGGTTTCTATGGATTTTCTACGATGCTGATCCTGGCCTTCGGTTACGAGACATACTACAACAGGTCAACGGGCGTCCAGCAGACCAACCGGATCAAGTCGTTCTTTGGTATCGGTAACACCAACTTGCCAAAGGCGCAGACGCTCGCGGAGTCGACTATCAATATCGTCAAACTAACCTTCACCCTCCCAATCCTCCTTGTCGGACTTTCCACCATGATCAACTTCACGTGGCCCATTGGAATCACCACGACCGTTGACGCATTTGTTCGAGCACCGCCGTATCTCTTCGGCAACGTGGCCGATGCCTCCATCCGCTTTGCCGGTGTCATCGGGGCTCTTTTGGGCTTCTGCTTTGGATACTTCTTCAACGAATGGATCTACAACGGATCTGGTGGGAAACGAAAGGCGCACTGGCGAAGTGAGTACAGATTGCATGGCGTGTGGTTCCCGATCGGCAGCATGGTGTGTGGCTTGCTGACCTATGGTCTCACGCTCAACTACGGAAAAAGCTGGGTTGGACTTGCATTTGGCTGGGTCATGGTGAACATCGGACTAGTCGGCACCATGGTCGCCATCACTGCCTTTGCGCTCGAGAAATACCCCACGCACTCTGCGGTTGTGTCGGCCATCATCAACATGTGGCGCACCTGTGGCGGGTTCGCAGTTGGATATTTCCAGCCCAGTTGGATTGCGAAGGATGGCGTGGCTGCGGTCTTCGCGACACAGGCTGCTGTCGTGGCTGTGTGCGCCGTCATTCTCATCGGAGCAACCATTTGGCTCGGAAGACGTGCTGCAAGCAGCAAGACGGCGGCAGATGTCACTGGCGAAGCGTGAGCCGTGTTTCGTGATTTGGTTTCAAAACATTAAGAAAAGCAAGATTGAACGGGTTTTCTGGTTTCATTTGTGAACGGGGGAGGGCGCGGTCTCCTGTGGGCGAGGATATTCCAAGACTAGCGAGGAAAACACACGTAGTGATTCTAATAGTTGGCCTTACTCTCACTTCGTTTGTTAGACTGGCCGTATCCTGCCTGGTCGTCCTAGTCCCATACCTACCGCTATATCTTCTGCGTTATCTCAACGTGAGTAGTTCTCTAACACTACAGTCTCTCCCATGGCGCCCATTGATCTCGATATCGTCAATAGCTCTGAAAGCTCCCAGGCTTGACGCCCCGCCCAACGTGCAGAATACAGTGCTCGAAGCAGGTGCGACATGGTGGGCTTCAACACACAGCGCGCATCGTTCTTCTGCACGAGCCTTCCTCACATGCTCTGACACGCACAGCCCAGCGGTATAGAGATGAGATGAGCGCAATGCAGTGCGCAAGGGAAGAGGATGAATAATCGGCCGCTAACAAACGACGAGTGCAGGAAGGAAGTTCCAAGATTGTCCTCCTTGCGTGATGGAGTTATATCTTGAAATGACACAAATGACGCAGATATCTACGGTCATCGCTCGGAAGCGGAAGGATACCTACAGTACTTGGCTGGCCACACAGGATGGCTTCCGAGGCATGCTCCGATATTTTGACTTGTGGGGTGCCGGAACGATGGATGACCTCGAGGTTATTGCTCCGTCCCCGGAGTCGTTATGTCACACAGACACCATGTAGTAAATGACTCCTTTTTGATCGCTTTTGCTTCGGCACTGTTTGGTCCCGAGAGGCTCCTGTGCGATCTGGATTGCATTGGTCACTGTCCCCAGCTTCCCCAGACGTTCCTGTTTCGTGGCCCGGTGGGGAAGCTCTTGACAGGTCCTCCACGAGAGATGTGCCCTGTGTTGTACAGGTCACCGATCCGAATGCTGAGGAGCAATGCCGGCTCTGAAAGTGCCAGGGCAGTGTGACCGCCTGTGTTGCGTTCATGCTTCTAGCTTCGACCGGACCGATGGAGATATATTGGCTCAAGTCGACGCGCGAGAGGAATAGCTCACGCCTCAGACCTCGCCTTCCTACATTCCTTGTCCATGATACTTTTGGCTCAACAACTGCTCTCTGCCGCATCGATAAAACCCCATGGCTCAGACTATTGCCATCCTCGGGGCGACGGGCAAGACCGGCCGTGAGGTGTTACAGCGACTCCTCCACCGGCAAGATGTGAACATCCAAATCTACGTCCGGTCGACCTCAAAGCTTGTCGCTCTCTTCCCATCGCTGCCCTCCAACCCGCGGGTTTCCATCTTCCAGGGACCGCTCGGCGACGTCGAGAACATGCGCAAATGCCTGAACGGCGCCGAGCAGATCGTTTTCACCCTCGGCGAGAACGACAATCTCCCGGGCGTCAGCGTGATCGAGGACGGGGCAAGGACCGTCGTTGCGGCGCTGGAGGCGTTGCGCGACGATCAAGTGGGAGATTGGCGGCGCCCGCGGGTCTTGTTGCTGTCGTCCGCGACCTGGAACCCCACTTTGGCCGCTGTCCGGCCAGCTTTGATCCACTGGGCTATCAAAACCGCATTCGTCCACCCGTACGCGGATCTACGTCGCGGCCAGGAGGTCTTCCTCACCGCCGCCGCCGCCGCCTCGTCGCTGGTCAGTGTCCTGCTAGTGCAGCCCAACGGTCTCATCGAGGATGAGCCCAGCGGGCACGAGATCAGCGTCGACCATGCTACCTTCAGCGTGACGTATGGAGACTTGGGCGCCGCGTTTGTCGATTTGGCTTGCATGAGGGAGTTCGATGACCTGCCGGCGGTCGGCGTCTCGAGCAAAAACGGCGACAACGGGCTGAAGTACGGCCCCATTCTTGGATACAGGATCGTGAGAGGTCTATGTGCCACCTACATCCCTGGATTTTGGCACATGCACAGGCTTGCGATGTCGGTTGTCGCAACTCTGTCCTTCAAAAAGAAGGTGCAGTGATAGTATATGGTGTTCCTCTCCAGCCTACTACATCACGGGGCGATTTGCTTTGCGCTGTGGAACCAGCTCTGTGTATTGGAATGATATGCTAGTATTTGAGGATTCAGACCAGTTGGAAGGAGACGTTTCCTGACGCACATCCAGGTTGGTGTTGAATAATCAAAGTCACAGCTACTCTAAACCCATTTTCACTATCACGATGATCTTAGCGCAGCTTGTGCGGCATATATTGATCCTCAAAGTTTCCTTTCATAGACAACGATATTTAAAACCACTTGTCTTGTTGATGAGAGGCTGCCCCCCACCTCCTTCCGGAACTATAAGTAGCCAGCCCTGGAGTAAAACTCCTTGGCACCATCGTGGAGCGGGAACGGAGGCTGCGCCATCTTCTTGGGCTCCAGGGGATAACTCAACGGGCTCTTCTCAGGAGCGAGATGCTTGTATTGTGCTTCGATCATGTGCCTCGTCTCGACCAGGCACCAGGCCAGAAGATACGCCACTTCGGCCGGCATGTCGTCCCGGACAAGGATCACGAAGTCCGAAAAGTCCAGCGCCGGAAGCTCGTGGGTCACATTCTTCCAGAACCCAGCGGGGAGGACGTTCATCCCTAGCCCCAGCGATCGGTGGAGGGCCGACAAGGCATCGCGCTCGGCGGGGAGGGGGACCAGTCTGCCGCTCTCGATCAGCCCGCTCCACCAGGGCGTCATGATGGCTTCTTGGAGCAGGGCGTCGGCTTTGCCCTCCTCGACCAGCGCCACGCATTGCTCTGGCCGCTGCGCCGTCAGAACGGTTCCGCCCCACTTGTCCACCACCGTGGCCTTGGACACGCCGTGGGCGGTGAGAAACTCGTCGGCCACGAAGCCGATAAAGTTGGTCCCGTCATTGACCGACGTCGCGAGCCGCAGCGCGGGCTTCCGCTCCCGCAGCTCCGCGTACGTCCGGACTCCGTGCTTTGGGGCCACGGCCAGCACCATCCGGTCGTTCTGCGGCAGCACGCCCAGGGCGCGCAGGTGCGGTATGGCGTTCGTAAAGGGCCGTTCGCCTGTGAGAGCCCTTTTCAACAGCGCCGCGGGCGTCGCGATGGCCAGATCTGCGGCGCCATCGTGCAGCTGCTGCAGCGCGTCCAGACCGCCGTCGCGCAGGCTCCAGATCGACGTCCGGCTGCCGGCGCCGGCGCGGTCGCAGAACTCCTGAGTCAGCCACGCGCAGATCCGGTGGAAGTTGGCGCCGCCCCAGTCGCCGACAAAGCGAAGCGTGTAGGACCGGACGAGTCGGGGTTCGCCCTTTTCGTTCCTTGCGAGTCCTTCCATGTCGGGCTTGGAGGATGAAGACATGGCACCTTCCTTATCTTGTGTCTCTGAATCTGGTCGCCAACTCAGGGAATAGGAAAGAGAGATAATAAATGCAGCAGATTCGTTTGCTTTATGAAGAATCAAGGCCACAAGCACTCAACATCCGCGGGGAAGTGACAAAGAGCGTCACACAGTAATACAGGTAGCAATGAGTTCCGATTCCGGGGAGAGTGTGGAGAGTGGGAGCCGATCGCAATGAGGATCTGGATTGGGAGGCAACCCAGTGTTCGCCTATTGCGAAGACGAATTATACTCCGTACGCGTTGCGGAAAAAAATCGACGGAGAATGAGACTGAAGGGACTTGGCAAACAGGCAAAGTCTCGTCTCGCGGGGTCCCTTTGGATCCAAGAAGTGGAAGAAAGACATTATATGCCAAGCAATAAGTTCTGTTAGTATCAAACTGCGTTTGGCCAGCACAGTTCTTCCCAAGTCCCACAACTCAACTGGATACTATTACCTCTCATAGTTGTTTGTCCTAGAAAGCTGTGCGTGTATCTGGAGACCTGGAATGTTCCCACAGGGACTCTTGCGGTTCAGTCGGCTCCAGAAATGCCCGTTCCGGGCTCTGTGTCTGCTTTTGCGGTGCTTTGGCAATGGACACAGGCTGCGGGGAGGTAAGTTCATCCAGTCGGAACCACGTCCGGCTGTCCCACCTTCAGAGGATAACTTGCCCCAGATCGTGTATACCGAAGAAGAGTCAAATCAACGAGTGCATCCAAGTAGATCTGTGACACCAGTCGGTCAAGTCAGACAGGATCTTCCGACCTCGCGGATCCAAGGGTTCCGTAAGCTCCGAGCAGGTAGGTTGCGAGTAAAAGCTCTACCGTCGCATTGACATGGTCGAGTTGGCGAGTTTGCGTCTAGTCCCTTTCGCGCTTCAACTGCTACCGAGCTATCGCTAAATCTGGGAGAGGACTGCCATCCGCCGCCGTGTGCAACGGAATAATGGAAAGGACGTGGGTGAGCGGAAAGGAGAGATTCTGTGTTGGTGTTTCGCTGGGCGTGGAGATATTGAACCCTTTTTTTCTACCCTGTGACAGGGCTGTTAGCAGGCTGCTACTGTTTCCTGCAAGTTATGCATATTTTAAAATCATCAACATGTTCAAGAGTCGGTCTGGAGTGATTTCGGAGTGACTTCAGGGGCATAGGGAGGATGGATACCTAGGGATGTTTGTGTGGAGTCAGCACAGCCGAACGGAATAGGAATAGCGCCAACTGAGAGCCGCTCGGCAAAGCTGCTTAGAATCATTCGGCTCGCAACGTCTGTCTAGCAGCAGCGACAGCAACATTGGGCTTCGTCCCACTTCTGTGTTGCGTCCCCCCTTCATCTTCACACCTGAGAGCAATGGCATCGGCACCCCGAGCCCGGCTTAAACTTGTGCAGGTGTCGGGAAAGTCTCGACGATCCGTAGCCTGCAACCAATGCAGGGCAAAGAAGATCCGGTGTACTGCCAATTTGCCATAACTTCCGCTTGCCGAAGAACAATGTCGCTAACCGTTCGATAGGCAATGGTGACATTCCATGCGACAACTGCCTGGATCGAGCCGAAGAATGTGTCATCACACACAGACGACGTCCGCGCCTCCAGAACACCCCCAACCCTGCTGAGATTATGGTTGTGCAAGGAAACAGCAGTATGTCATACCATTCTGCCAGTGTCTGGTCATCACTCAAAGTCGCGTAATACAAAGAGCAACACAGTAATCCAGACCCATACTCTGAGTCAAATGTAAGTATCGGGCACGTCAACGCACGTATGCAGGACTAGGCAAGGCTCCGTCCGCCGACCCAACACATCCGTCGCAGAGAACTACGAAGACACGCGTCGAGATCCGGACTGATGCTCCTTAGGATCATGTGTTGGCACCTCCTTCAGAGCAGGAAAACCAGACGATTTCGCACTCGCAACTACTGATCTCAACTCCTCAAGAACCCCAATACTCTACAACAACAACACAGGAGCAGAGTGAGCCACCGATCGATGTCTTCACCAACCAAGATGTTGGGCAAGAGGATAACAGCCTCTACGCGACAGACACGGTAAGGCAATCACCGACCGAATCTCCGCCACAATACTAATTGTCCGCATAGCTCAATTTTGAGTACTATGGTCGGTCGGTATGCTCAAATCAAAAGCATAGCACTGATACATGACAGGCCCTCGCTGTATGATGTCTTTCTACTCCCAGCCTGCTGTGGACTGGGTAGATTCGAAGATAAAGACGGCAGACTATTCCAGCACTGTGAGACGTCTCGTTCGGGAGTCGGCTCGAATGCTCAAAATGAGCCGCGATGCCTTGTCATCATGCAGAGAGCCGGAGCCCGCCGCGGAAGTTGCGTGGCAATACACAAATGGCAAGTCTTCGTTTAATGTCCTCTATTGTTAAGCCAAGCTGACATGTGGCGCAGCTTACTTTGCAGAGGGACTGGACCTCCCTTGGGGCCTTGTGGAGCGCACTTTATTTGAATCCCGGCTTCGGGCACATTTCAGTGGGACCAATAATCCGGTCACAGACGACAAGGGCTGGTACGCGCTACGCAACATCATCTGGGCGCACGGGTGCCAGATTGTTCTTTCCAAGACTAGGACCTTCCACGAGGCGTTACAGACCTCGTGGGCTTTCTTCCAAAACGCACTTTCTGTGCATACTGAGATCCTGTTCTTACATACATCGTTGATTGGTGTACAGGCCCTCATATCAATGGTAACTGCTTTTAGCATACTCGGGACTATAACAATGAGTCTAACTCCTATTGACAGGCATACTTCAGTGAGGGTATAGGTGAAGTATCTTTACAGTATACATTATGTACAGACGCTCTACGACTTGCGTGCTCGAAAGGTCTCCACAGACAGCCCTCGCACTCTTGGAAGATTCCGCCACATGAAGTCAAGCATAGAAACTGGATATTCTGGTCCATTTATTGTCTGGAGAAACAAATATGCTCCCGTTCGGGTCGCCCATCGGTATGTCTCTCTTTCCTTATCAAGTTGCTCAGCATGTCTCACCCTATTAGATCATGGATGATGATGAGATAAGTTGTCACGTACCTCAAACTGTTCTCAGCGAACAGCCAAACGATACTCTATACTGCCACACGCTAATCAAAATGATGCAAATGGCATCAACTGTCAAAAAGCGGCTTGCGAGTGCGCGTGCTCTCCGGCAGCCGACCGAGCAGCTACTTCAAACCGTTCGCAATCTGAAGCAGGATCTCTCAGAACTCAAGCGCTCGGTGAAGCAGAATATTTTTCTTGACAGCGCGATCGATGTCACTCGACTACCCGGTGGTCTTACCTTACGCCAGGCACAATCACTTCAATCCCATTATTTCTGTCTGGTGCTAGACATTAACACCCCTTTAACCTATCCGTGGCTAGGAATCTCTGCCTACCTAGAGGATAATATGGAAGTTGCTTCCCAGGTGCATGCGGCCTATGACGATGTGGCCAGGGTTTCGCGTTCTGCTATCCTGGCCACCAGACAGATAAATGTCGACGGCGGCTGCTCTGCCTTGTAAGATTCCTGTCCTCTGGGCCGTCAACGTCGCTCAGTCGAGACGGTTGTAATCTAGTGAATGCTAACTCTAACTTAGAATTGCACGATACGCACCATTATACAGTTTCGTCAACCTCTTCATTCACATTTTAAGGGGTACTAATCTGCCCACTGTTCAATCAGATTTATTGTTGTTAGGTATGTGATCGGATCTAGCTTTTGACTGGTGTTTCTTAGGAGGCATGCCAATGTCTATCTTCCCCCCACTCCAACGAGAAACCCGGCTGACGAGCAGCCTGTGTAGATGTTGCATTGGGTTACTTCTCAAACCTCGAATTTGTTACCAGTCTCCGGCTGCCACGACTTTTTGTGCGAGAGATGTGCCACTTTGCCCGCCTTGCTGTAGAGCACAAGGGCGACAGCCGAGAGGGCAATCTTGAGCAAACAATCAATGGGGACAACGAGGCCAATGATGCTCCCCAAGATGCAAGTCTAACGACTGTCTCGGTAGACCAATACTACACAAGTACTCTTCCTTTATCCGTAAGTTGTCCCATGGTATCTGTCGCTCCCAGGCCAGCACAATTTCCCCAACTATGCACGATGCTGATGCAATATCTACAGGAGCAGGATTTCTCTGGCTTTCTTTTGGATGAAGATCTTGAAGCGTGGAGCACGCTTATCCCGCTCGAGGAGGTGTCCGGTCTAATGTTTTGAATTTCTATCAAGGAATCAAGGCTTACATGTCGGCATGAGAGGACCTATCTCAAGTTACTCAATCGGTGTCTTCAATCCGGCGGTCCGAGTTCGCAGCTGGTTGAGAGTCGGTGTCATGAGGAGATTAGAGACCTAAAGGAATTGCCCCCCCTTTTTCATCGGGATTTCCCAAAACGTTCGGCAAAATGCTACCTTCCTCTTGGATAGCCGCTCGATAAATATGCTTGTCTTTAACGGACGAATGCGGCGGACTTTTACACAGGCAAACCTTCTTGACAGGCTACAAGTCTGATGCCTGATCTGGATCAGAATTTCATGTTGGGTCGGTCGTCTTTGACCACATCCTATAAGTTCCCCAGCAGATCAACTCGCTGAAGGTACCCCGGCCTAACCATAAAACTCGTACATATTCAACTCTTGTTGTGAGAGAGACTTTTCCCTTGAACTTAAGCGGACTCTCCTTCCCATGGGTCCTCCAACCGCAATCGTTACCGGTGGCTCATCTGGTATAGGGAACGCGCTCGTACGGCATCTTGTCTCCTTGAAATGGAGGGCCGTCATAGCCGACATCAATCCTCCAAAAGAGTCCCTACCAGAAACATTATTTATCCAAACCGACATTTCTTCCTGGAATGACCAAGCCGAGATGTTCAAGCAAGCCTACGCCTGGAGCGGGCGTCTCGACTTTGTTGCTCTTAATGCTGGTGTCGAAGATGGAGACGAGATATTTGGTTCGCTCTCCAACAAAGTGGACAAGCCACCATCACGGCCGAACACGAGATCGTTTGATGTGAACATCACCGGGACGTAAGTCTATTGAATAAAACGGCTTCTTCTTGTCGCACTGACTGTCTGGGTTTAAGATACTACGGCATCAAACTTGCTGCACACTACATGACCGTCCCAAGCACAGAGGCCGGTAAGCCTCATCCTGGTGGCAAGATAGCCATCACGGCATCCGGGGGAGGAATATTCCCCATCCCGATTCTCCCTCAGTACACGGCCAGCAAGCATGCCCTGGTGGGGCTGGTTCGAGCTCTGGCGAGAAACGAAGCGTCTTCGAAGGCCAACGTACGCATCAACACGGTCTGTCCGGCCATTGTCGATACCCCAGGCCTCCCGCCGGGCTTGGTGAGTAAACTTCCACCCGACCAGATCACACCGATGAGCACCATCATCCAATGTTTCGATGCGCTGGTGGATTTTGCCCGTGCTGGCGACGACGACTGGGTCCAGCGAGGGAAGACGGGTCAGACCGTGGAAGGCAACGGGGAGGAACTGATCTGGCACCACCCGCCGGAGCCGAAGGGTGGTAAGTTTGTGCGGGAGACCGGCGTTCTGGCTGCCGCAGAGGCGTACAAGGAGAGAGCTGAGAAGGTTGCGATATGAGATGACGGGCACTTTTACTGTCCGAGAAACGCAGAGCTTTCTCAGGAACGGGAAAGACGCGTTGCAGCAGAATGTGGACACAGGATGAAACTCTTTCGGAATTACCGTTCTGGGTCGGTATTTCTGTGGCGCTATCCCTGCTCCACAAATCGTTGGTCCGAGCCAATGATGGCACCGGAGAACACTTGTGTAACATCCCTCGCAACGTGACGCTCGAACAAAAAGGAGGGATGATGCCAATCGATATTTGTACGAGATTTCCGACCCCGAAAGAGACTTCGTATGTGTCGAGGAAGTTGGACATGCGTGTAAAATCACGTCGTACGTAGGAAATAGGCTCGGTAGGCAGAGCAGAGCGGCTCTAAGCCACAACTGATTTCATTTGTTCTTCGCTCGAACCTAGAAGTACCTCTATATTTCACCATTCCCGATACGTTCGGTAAAACAACAATAGTTTGTGTGCTCTCTCCTAGCCTTCTGGCTATCCAAATCCTCCACCCCCTCTCTCTCACAGTCCTCGCCTAGCTAAATCTTATGGATTGAACACACTGAGCAGCTCAGCCGCGGGTCCCAGCTTCTCCACCAGCAGGCAAATTGCCCTTGTCCGGCAAGCCATCACCACGGCGGAAGCCTCGGTAATCACTGAAGTCAAGCTGCAGCCTGGCAAAATCCCAGTTACGTGACAGGACCAGGAAACCAACCGCTGCGACTGGCAAAAGGAGCACATCCAGGGCACCGAAGAAGATGAAACCGCCAGTGACGCCAATGACGTGGCCGCCATCACTCAACCCGAACGCCACAGGATATAGCAGCCACAGCAGATTCACCCAGCAGGAGAGGATCATGTAGTCGCGACCAATTCCCAAGGCTTGAGCGGACCCGCGACTCTCGTTGAGGGTGCTCATTACGAGAATGACATAGGCGAATGTGCCGAAGGCGAAGAAGCCCCATTTGTAGCTGCTGACGGTGTACGCGGCGGCGAGATAGCTGAGGATCCAGAACCATGAGATGAAGATGTTGAGGATGATGGTGGTCCACGAGACGCCCGATAGGAGACCGAGTGACAGGAGCAACGCCGGGAACGACACCGCCCAGTTGATGTACCGTGCGTAGAACAACTGGCGCGTGAGGCCGTTGGCTTCTTCGACGGCCGACCAGCCCAGGTCAGAGGCTTGAGCAAAATATGTCACTGCCCCGACCAGCAGCGCCATGGACAGAGTGTAGTTGAAGACTCTTTTGTTCTCAGGCGCCGTGAAGGAGGGGACCAGGCAGACAAACTGAGCAGGAAGTGTTAGTATACGCATGTCGGGGGGAAGTTGTTTGTAATCCAGGCGGGTGGGAATGCTTACAAAAGAGAGTATGTAGATTGCCGTGACGGCCCATAGCCAGTCAGAACCCTGCTCGGAAAGAACCAGATCAACTCCAGTCGGGGGATTGATGTCGACAACCTCCCGCGGCAGAAGATCCATCATGGTTTGCAAGGGTCAGCGTGAGTTTGAGGATGAATGAAATGTCCTAGGTAGTTTCTGTTCGGGGTTGAAGGGCAAAGGAACTCGTAAAATTCTGGATTTAAGAAGCAAATATGGAGGTAGTGGAAAGCAGGCATGAGACAGAATTGAGCATTTTATAGCTTTCATGCCCATGTCGACTCAAGGAAAGGAGTGATCGGATTAGGAGAGCCCGAGAAGAGCCATAACTGACCCATTCATGGAATCAAGTTCCTCCGTCAAGTCATCCTCATAGTATGTACCTAGGTAGTCGGACATATAATCTATCCGTAACCCGTGAAATCTGTGTACTTTAGAACCACGGTGGTCAAGCGACGGTCGCCGGCGCCATAGAGCGTCGATGGTGTGGATCCTTTCTCTCTTGCCAGGGCCTCCCTCGACACATAGAGATAAGGAAGCCGTAGAATGCTGATCTTGCAATCACTGTCACGGAAGAGAGATCACTGCCATGTAAGCGCCGGACTCTGCTTGCGATACAGGTCTTCTGCTATGTTTTATATCCAGCCATTCATGGGTTCGTTGTGGTGTCCTCGGTTAGGACGAAGCCTCAGCCACTTCAATTGATACCCCTTGTTACGTGTTCAAACGCCATGGGCCGGACAATAGCCCGAACTCCTAGCAGAGGACGTGCCAAAGTGCAGGACTTGATCACATATAGGTTTTGGAGGTTCGAAGTGGAGAATAGGCAGCCGTAAACCCACTCATCGGAGTAGTTCGTCAGGCGTGCTTGTAACCCAGAAGAGCCAAACCTTAGCACCCAGCATGTCTTGCCGACCAGTAGCAGAACATCTCGTACACTTGCAGGCTCAGGGCGTTGGGGGTGGGAAGAATGCTTTTGTACTTGGTACGAGGAGCTTCAGAAGCGGCGCGAGCCCTGCTCAGGGGGCAAGCCTTACCTAAAGTAGCTAGTACTCTTGGCACCTCTAAGTGCGGGGAGCCTTTCCTCATACCCCTCCATAGCCTCGTTTGGAAGGTTACGCGACTACGTCATCACCGGAGCTTTTTCTGCCGGCCACAAATGGCTTTTCTCTGGTCGTTTGTAATAGTTTCGGCTAGTCCATGCTTCATTCGTCATATTTACTGTTATGTACCTACCCAGCTTGCCTGGTATTCTGCTCGGCTAGAACGTTGTGCGTTGTGTACGGTAAGGCTCTGTTGATCTTGTGGACGGGTGTGGACGGCGGGCTTGTCGAGTGAAGATTCGGAGATCAATTTCCAAACGAAATCTAAGTCTCGTATGTCCAATCGCATATCTGTCATGTGCGAGAATGCGATCTGTTGGCGCGACAATGAGGGAAACCAGTTGATAGAAGCAGGAAAAGTCTTCCGATGCCTGTATATTTATGGCCAAAACCAGCCGCTAGGTCTATAGGTGGCTGGAGAAGTATCATCTACAGGCTTCGAACTCCTATCGCAGGGTTTGGGAACCGCAAAAGATTGTGGCTTGACGTCGGAATTTCCTTCCTGGGCTGGACAGTGTACTCGATATGTCGGGTTTCAAATCAATAGCACCCGCGCCGCCGTCCGCATCTCAACCTCTGCCTGGTCGAGGACATTCTGGAGCAGCTCCCCTACCAACATCGAGACTTCTCCTCACCAAGCGGGGCTCCAACGTATCTGTGGCTTGTCAGGCGTGTCAGCGGAGCCGAATCAAGGTATGCAGATGTAGAGAGAGAGAGAGAGAGAGAGAGAGAGCAACGACGCGGTAAAGATCTAACGCAAGACACAGTGCAGTGTCGAACGGCCTTGCCCCCCGTGCGTTGCCCGTCAGCTGGAGTGCGTTGATCAGATCGACCAAGATAGGCGTCACCGGGAAGGGCGGAAGCGCCACATTGAAGAGCCAGAACTCGGCAATGAATTGCTGCACGAACTCAACCTCTCAGTACCACACAGAGATTCTCGATATCCGCGTCTTCTTTCGCGCTATGGGTCGACGTTTTCCCTTCACGATGGCGGCTTTCCGGATGTTACAGCTATTTACCCGGCAGCTGGGCAAACAGTTGCCTCTGGAGACCGAGAAACTCTTCCAACACTTTGAGACGACAGACTGGGAGAAAGGGAGTATAAACGAATTCTCAGCGATTTCCCGGTGCTGGGGATCGAGGCGGAAGCAGAAACGAAAGGCGGCGACGGCGGAGTCTTAACTGAGACGACCATGACTGAATTCTTTGAACTGATGGAAAAGGTTAGATGTCAATGACGTGCAAACTGGAGGTGGGCCGCCTGATTAGGCCACACAGTCGGGGCGGGTCTGGACAGTTGTCTCTGAAGATGTACATGGATACTTCCAAGGGCTGTGACATCTACGCTAGAGGAGATACAAGGTAATAAGATCAAACGTGAGGAATTAGAAGGGGTGCAGCTGAGTCTTGATAGCTCAGGGATCCCATCTGCGTCTTTCCCACCCTGTCTACTCCAAGTGGCTGGCCCCCAAGCCCGGACGTCTTTAAGCTGCCAAAGGGCTGGAATCTCTAGCAAGAATCCAGAAGCACATGGTCATTCCATCATGGCATGGCTCGTCAGCGCGAACATAGAGCACTACACAGGTCCCACATTGTGCGGGTATCTTTGCGTGTATTCTTCATATTTGACAGCCGTTTCTGACGTCCCACAAGTCTCGCTCAAAGATGCAGCATGAACAGAGCAGATGGTCAGCGCCGAGAAACTCTTCTCGGACTTGATTTTGAAGCTTTTGAAATGAAGCGCAGCTCGAGAGACAGACACTTGAACGACGTTGTGATGGCCGTTACTAGGTATGCTGTAACCGTGGCACGTTGCCAAGCCTGAGACAAACTTCCCCCGAAGTGGCGGCGGCGACAACTCAAGTTCTGAACCGAATCAAAGGTGGATATATCAAAGGTCCCTACGCATCGAGACTCCATCTTCATGTCAACTGCATGCATCTTACGCATGGAGTTATGCAAGCCGCAAGGGTCAAGAGGCAGAAGGTGAGCGTCGCATGCCAACCGTGCCGCCTCCGGAAGACCAAGTGCGATGGCCGCGGACCAGTGTGTCAACCCTGCCAGAAAAAAGCCGGAACTGGCCTGAAGTGTACCTGGAAGCTCAGCACGGCGCCTCCGCCTGCACCCTCATCTACGAACACAGAACGTATCCAAGCAGCCGGAGCACAGGCTCCGCTCCCACCTCCCGCCACTTCGCTTGAGGGTTCTCAGCCACCGGCCGCGCTCGCTCCTCGAGAGTCACCTTCCGGCCGGATACAGCCCACTGTCTATCAACCCACTTTTACTCACCCACCTCAGTCCCCCCTTGTGCCGGGTTCTCAGCCGCGCGATGCCGGCGAGCGTACCTTTGCAGGACTCCGCGAGGGTCAGGGTTCTGCACTGGTACCACAACATGTGTCTCCTTCGGAGCAGTCTGTCCATGCCATTATTGGCGCCGCTCTGGAAGAAGACAATGGAGCAGGCTTTTTTGGCAGCTCCAGCGCGGGCACTTTTATGCAAAGTGTCAAGAAAATGATTCAGCAAAAAGTCAGTGGTGCCACACAACCGGAAGACCAGCCCTTGAACGAAAACCCACAACTTCGACACTTACCGGCCTCCGGCAATCCCCAAATCACGCAGAAACACTTTGACTATGTCCTACCCTCTCGACGGAGGGCAGACCATTTGATGTCTGTTTACTGGGAATTCGTCCATGTCCTGTACCCGTACCTGGACAAACTCCAGGTTCAAGAGGATTATGAGAAACTATGGAAAGGCGATGCTGGACCGAATGAAGATGAGCGGTCTTTCCTGTGCTTACTTAACACCATGTTTGCACTGTCCAGTCAATTGGATGAGTCAACCCCGATTGAAGAGCGAGAGCAGCTTGCTCAAGCTTACTACACCAGAGCTCGAGGCTTGCTGGATATCGTCGAGGGCGGATCAGTACGCTCGGTACAGGCTTTCTTGCTTCTGGCGCAATACTTCCAAAGTACTAATCAACCCCATCCATGTTGGATGTTTGTTGGGCTTGGTATACGCACCGCACAGAGCCTGGGGCTTCATTTGCCGGAGACTAGTGAACGTGCCGCCGATGTCCGTACACGAGAGCTCCTGCGCAAGGTTTGGCATGGGTGTATCCTCATGGATAGGGTCATCTGCATGACTTACGGTCGTCCTTGCATGGTAGGTCCGAAAGCCGCCGTTACGGTGCCCCTTCCTCTGGCGATCGAGGAGGAGGATCTTATGCGCAGCACTTCCCGGGAACAAGTCGTCGAATTGCAGCGATCGTCGGCAGTTGAGTTCTACGTCCATTCACTTCAACTGTACACAATTTTGCACGATGTATTGTTCAATTTCTATTCTGTCAACTTTCAACAAACTCGTCCCCTGGACGCCGACAAATACTTCGGCTCCTTAAGTGAAGGACAATCCTCGGTATTTGAGATTGAACATCGACTGTTCAAATGGGAAAACAGCATCCCCGATCACTTGAAGATGGCTTCGAGGCCGCAAGTCGATAGCATACGATCCCAGCTATATCGCCAGGCCGTAATCTTACATCAAAGGTCCGCTTCCGAATAAATCTTGATGTTCTACTCATGTCTGGCGGCTGCTGATAATGTCATAGGCAACTACATGTCCGGTTGTTACTCTTAAGACCCGTGCTGTCGAGTTTCATCACCACGGAATTTTACAATGGAGATCGCTCTATTGCCTTCGCCAGTGTCCTATCCCGTAGAATCTTTCTACAGTGTGCAATCGTTTGTGTCCGCGTCGCACTGGAAGCTATCCACGTCATCCATCAAAAAAGAGGCCGCGATGCCGGGGATATTGGAAATCTGGCAGCATGGTGGTATAACGTGCTTTATCTATACACATCAGCAACGGTGCTCATCGCCGCTCGCCTTAGTCCTACCATCTTGGTTGATGTCTCTGAGGAATCGATTCTTGATGGCTGGCGCAAGGCCATGGAACTCCTCGACTGGTACGGCCCTTTCGGCCCATCCATCAAGCGTCTTACGACAATTCTGCGTCTCCTTTCCGACGCCGTTCCGCAACAATATTCCCGCTTCAAAGGCAACTCCCAACAGCCTCCAACGAATGTAGTGTCAGTTACTCAGAATCTCGCCCAGCGCTCGCCATCCATGCCACCTTGGAGGCCATCAGAGCCAGTAGACAATGCGCCAGTGGCCGTGGATGATACAGCAGGCGCTGCTGCGCAAGACGATGTTTACCTGTTCTCTAACGACCCTTTCCTTGATTTTGACTCGGTGTTTGATCCCAACGATCTTTCCTGGCTGATGACGATTCCGCTGGACAGTTGAGGCAACTGTTATGAGGGTCAAGTGTGTTTTGGGACCAGATTGGGCTTGGGGATAGTATGGCCCTAGTTGTGGTAGGGGGTCTTGGTGTGATGGCAAAATGCAGGTTTTAAAGATATATGTATGAATTACTCGGACCAGACCTGCGGGAGTTCGCCAGCCTTGCGAGCCTGAAGATATCTGGTAAACGTTCTCGATAGCGGGAATTACACCCATGCTGCCGGAACAGCCTCGTCCTTCTCGGAACTTGTTCTGATTGGAGAATGAGCCAAGCTTCGGAGCCAATTCAGACCGAGTCCGGCCACTGCTGCCGGGAAGTCGCAAGGCGCGGCACGTATAAATTGTTGCCTGATTTATTTCTCCATCAGAGCAAATACTCTCCGCCTTGATCGTTGAGAGAAACATCAGACGTATATTCCTCTATCACCAAGCTTCGAATCATGGAGCCCTCCATTTATGTGCGCGCGGCGAAAATCATCGGTGTCACTGGAGCAGCATGGCTCGGTGGTGAGTACACACCCAGGTCCCAACATTATATTAGCCGTCAAGGTGTTTTGCAAGACTTGAAGTTGGAGAAGAACAGTATGCTGACTGGCGTCGGAAAAGGCAACATTGCAGCGCTTTCTCTTCTAGCAACGCCGGGTCTGCGCCGTTCCAACGCCAATGACGGTGTGCCATCAAGCATTATTTCGAAGCAGTGGAGGTACATTTACGATTCCGGAAAATCCCAGAACCCGCCAATCGCTGCGATCACTGCCGCAGCGTATCTTTACCTTGCGTGGTCTGCCCACCGGGTCGCGCCACTGGGTCAACTGCCACTTTGCTATGGGTCGGCAGCCATGCTGACTCTGGGTATTGTGCCTTTCACCCTGATTGCAATGTCCTCTACAAATAACAAGTTGATTCAACATTCGAATGCAGTGCCAAAGAGTCCCAGTACGCCACTGCAGCAGCCGAGCGATGAGGAGGTAGACAGTCTCATAGCCCAGTGGACCACTCTGAACTTGATCCGGAGCCTTTTGCCATTGGCAGGAAGCATTCTGGGCGCCGTTGCCATGCTAGCATGATGGTTGAAGCAATTTGTTGCAGCTCACAGGCGATCCTTCCATGTACTCGTTAGCTCAATGACTCTGCTCGATCTTTGACCCTTCATAATTGGTGGATATACGATGAACAAGGGCCTATTCTCGCTGATTGTTCATTGAATAAAGTTCGGACTTGTTGCTAGAGTGTACAAGCTGCGGACCACAAAGGACCGCCATAAGCAATCACTGAGCAAGGGCCATGTGAGGTGCGTCCACTCCTCTGTCCTTTAACCCGTAAATGCTCCACCGACGCACTTACCATCACAGGCAAGGATGATGGATGTCTTCGCGATACGAGATCACTCTTTTTGTTTCGCTGCACAAACACCTCCTCTCAATCCAGCGAGTCCCAAAGCACCATTGCCAGATCTGACATGGCCCCTCAAGAAAACTCTTCTTCTTTGATGTCCTCGTTTGCAAGCTCACAAGCTGCAGCCCAGAACTTCCGTGCCGGCTCTTCACAGTAAGTCTCGAACCAGAGGAAGGACTTCATCGAATCCTCAACTTTCGGCCATGACTCTGGCTTCCGCGGGACCACTGCGAACTCCAGCAAAGTGGCGAAGCTGCCCAACAGCTTGTCGAGCTTACGATACCCGACCGCTTGTTCGGTGCACATCCAGCCCCATGCGACCGCGCACAAGAACAGATCGGGTTGTTCCCTGGGGATGCCCACCTTGACCGCTTTGATCAGAAGCCGTCCGAGTCGTTCGGCGATCTTTGCTTGCAGCTTGGTCCGGGGCGGCACGGGTACCACGACAAATACCGCATATGCGAACAGGATGTGTCGGCAGATCTCGTAAATGACCTTCTCTTGCCCAGTTTTCCTGCCGTCTTCGTCGGTGTCCTGCTCCGGTAGCGATAGGCAATCGTGAAGCACGCACCACCGCATGTACCTGACAAGGGCCATGTTGGGAGTATGCAGCGGTTGTTGATCTTTGGGGAGATCATAGGACCTCAGCAATTGATCAAAGTCGGCCGAGAAGATGGCCACGCGGTCGGCGATCTCCACGAGGGGGTCAAGGCTGGTGTAACCATCGTTGATCAAGTTGTGGAAGCCTGTGGTCAGAGTTTCAAGCATGGCTTCTGCGGCCGCATCCGGCTGATGGCTCCTGTTATTAATGTGGAACGTTGTCGGCATCAGGAGATCAAAGTGGGGATGCTTCAACTCCCTCCAAGATGTGAGAATGTCGCACCTTTTTTTGGTTCCACCATCAGCCGACGAATTTAAGAAAATCTCGAGAGCCCACTCACACTTGAATAATGACGGCCAAGCTCCTCCGCTGCAGCTTCCGAAGTCCTCCCCACCGGCCCACGATGGCATACACAGCGTTCAGATGTTCCATGCCAGTATCCATGCTCGCGTAGTAGTCGACGTCATGGAGATGGGACAGGAAGGGCAAGGTCTGGCGCTTATACGAGTCATGGCCCTTCAAAACCTCGCCGGTGCCGTGGGATGCCAAGGTTATTATGCCCATGAGGGCCTCCTCGGAGACGTTGTCCCCGTTTTCCTGGATGTAATCGAGCAGCGACCTGATGGCCTTGGTCTTGTACGCCAGCCGGAGCTGCTCATTCTGCTTGGTCGTCCCCCGGCCGCCGTACTGGTAGGCGTTGTGAGTCGCGCCGGCAAAGACGATGGTGTACCATGTCACCGGGCTGTGGATGACGGAGGTCATGATCTCGGCCCTGGCGGCGTTGTGCCCTCCTCCACCGTCGGACAGACACAGTTCTAGCCAGTGGCACGAGATGGCATGGTCCAGCATCTCGTGCACGTAGAGCGGGACAACCCCATCTTTCTCGCCGATGGTATGGAAGGGGTCGGAGCGACTGGCTCCCAGCAGGATTTTGACGGGCGACTCATCGCGCTTGGCTCGCTGCTCCTGGAGCGCTGACTCATCTGTCCAAGTTATCTCGGAGCTGCTGGCCTTCTTAGTCGGCGGCGGCTTGCGACTGTCACCCTTCGCTTTGGCTCTGCGCAATTTGGCCTTTTTATGGTATTCGCGCGCAGCGTGCTGCGTCCGCGTCACGCCTTCGTCAGAGACAGCCTTCTGGGCCCGGCCATCGGCATTGCATTCGATGAACAGCACTTTCATCGTGGTGGGCGGATGGTCCGAAAACGATGCTGTGGCTTTGTGTGTTTGTTAAAGGCAAGTGTTCACAGACGCAGGGTTGATGGTTTGAGCAGCTAGTCCCGTCCTTCACGAGAAGACGCCCTGATAACCGCCCAAGGTGGACGCACCACGTGTCCAGGTCCAAGTATGCCGCTCTTCCGCCTGAGCGAAACAGGAATGGCCAGCCTGCGATGCCGTTGTTTGGAAAGGACAATAATTGGGTGAACCCCGTGTTGAGCGGTCTGGAACCGAGAAACCTTGCGCCTTTCTGCTTCGCTCAAAGGTTATTTCCTCCGGCTGAGAATCCAGTGGTCTGTGCGCCAGCGACAAGTGGTTCAGCTCATGAAATTCAAGCCACACCGCTGACCTGGCGAGCCCCAAGAGTTCCTCTTGCAAATGTGCCTTGGTTGCGTGCATTAAAATATCGGGAGCGCTGGAGAACGATCCATTCACACACCCTCGCAGGCCAGACGCCTCAAGCGAAACCGCCATTGGCTTCTCAAGTGAGGTTCAACATTGCTGCTGCTCGAAGGCTGTTGAAGAGAAAATCAATGAGGAGAGCCAGGCCCATGTGCAGGTAAGCGATGCTGTAAGTTCAGACTAAACGCCCTCCGCTAGCTGCTTCGAGGACAGCCGAGGATCGCCAACTTTTACCAGGACTGCAATCAGAAGAGTAATAGAAGCCCAACTTTCTCCCCAAAATGTGACAAAAGTCAAATATTTCTCTAGGCCGGATTTGCTGGGTTTTTTTTCCTTCATTCAGGGCCACTAGGTACAGCCCTACGAGTACGAGGCAGAGAGACTCGCTAGCCGCAGATCTAGCACGATGGAGAGAAGGCTGACTCGTATTGGGCTACTCGTACGCCAGAAATGGGCGTTTTTCTGTGTTTTACGGCTTGATCTCTGAAAATACAATCGTTCAGACAATGTGTCGCTGTTGGCGGGACATGCGCCCAGAGGCGCCGCTGTTTCACGGAGATACAAATGTCCACGGCTGACTTCATAAATCCTTGGGGGTTGACGTTCGCTTCGAAGACCATGGCAGGGCCAAACGATGTCTTTGATCCTGAGGCTTTCTTCCGAGATGCTTATGCTTGTTCACGCGATTGAGAGAGTCTCTCCCGCCGACACGATTTGATACTATGGCAGAAAAACCGTTCACATCGCATGACGAATACAAAGGTGCTCGGGCACTCCAGAATCCCCGAAGCTTACATCCATAGGCGGACCCGTGCAGAGTACCCGATCGACACGAAGACGTACGCAAGACATAATTAGTCGAATACTACTTTTTGGGATTATCCATACGAAAAGCTGCCCAGATGAGGGGGCGGGGCGCCACAAAAATTACGCAGGAATATAGCCATCCCGACTGGGCAGAAAGCCCATGATGCCCTCGCCAAACCCCTCCCAGCCGTTGAAGTCCGTCACGTATTTGGTGGCGGCCTTGAGATAGAAGCCGTCCTTGTCGCCGTAAGTCTCGGCAAACGCCTTGATGGCTCGCACGACCTTGAAGAAGTGGTCGTCCAGCGCCCAGCGGTGTTTGAGCGCGCGCTGGGTGATTGCGTCCCAGTTTCCGGGGCCTCCGCTGCCCGTGTCGACGACGACGGACTCGATGCGCTCGATCCCAAAGGAGAGTCTGTTCTGGAGGATGTAGATCAGGATGGTGAAGAAGGCGTACTGTCGCAGGATCGAGACGCGCCTGTCGGCGGGGAACTCGTGGAACAGGATGCGCAGCGCGTGGGCCACAGTCATGATGTGGGCGTAGAAGAAGTCGTACTTCCCCGGGCCGTACTCGGTGGGGCTGATGGCCAAGACAACCGACAGGTCGCAGCACTGCTCGAACTGCTGGACGGGATCGGTGACTTCCCAGGCGTTCCAATGCTCCATGAAGGCCTCGAAGCGGTGCTGCAGCACGGTGCCGAAGTTGACGGTGCCAGGGAATTCGACGATGCCGTCGAAGCGCGGGTCCTTCTGCACGCGCCGGATGACCTCGGCGAGGCTGCGGGTCTTGTATGGCGATGGGATCGGAGGCGGATTGTCGAGCAGGCCGTGGCACACGACGTACTCGGTGCATCCGAGACTCAAGGCCTGCGTGACGACCTCGGGGATGCGGAACTCGTAGCCATAGGCGAGGTGAATGAACGGATGGCCGACTTTTGTTTCGTTTTGTCATTGTTCGTCACAAAATATTTTGGGGAGGGGAGCACTTACGACCGCCACAAAAGCCATTGATGAGCGGCTCGGCTCCGGAGTAGAGGTACTCGTGGACGACCTTCTCCCAATCCCCACCGTTTCTGCGCACCTCATCGTCGAAAAAGTCGACGTACGCCACCGTATACCTGGGGCAAAACAAAACAGCAGGGTGTTGAGTCAGTAGTACTATTACAACCTAGACTTTCCCAAGGACAGACCACACGCGCCCCAGCCCGCGACCGAAAAAAGGAGGGGGCAAGGCCACTTACTCCTTATTCCCCAGGAACTCCCTCCAGTTCTCCCTGGTGACCTTGTCGCCGCGTATGAAACTCTCGTCGATCTTGACCAAGGTCTCGATGTCGTGCTTGTACGTCCTGGTCAGCTGCTCGGCATCGGCGCCCAGCGCGTACGCTGAGCCCAGAAGCTATCATTACCAGCAGTTAGCCAAATAATAATATATTCTCCACAATGGTTTTGTCAAGCCGGGGGCGCAGATTACGTACATGTGGCAGGTGGCTGTGCAGGATGAGCTGCGGATTGCGCAGCGGCGCTACAGCCGCGTGGCCTTGCTCGAGTAATCGGCGGAGTGTCTGCGTGCGGTCATCGGACAGCTTGGAGACGTCGTAGACGGGCGCTGGCTCTAAGGAGGTCTTGTTCGTCGGCGGGGGGAGGCGCACGGCCTCGCCGGTGGAGACGGTGGTTGTTACGGTGTTGGACATGGTTCTTGCTCTCTTAGATTGTTCAAGGTTTTGAAGTGTTAGAACGTATGGCCGGCCGGGGCTCCTCTTCCACTGTGTGGTCTGGGGCTGGAGGGAAAGGGGGAAGGAGGGGCTTTATAACGACATATGTCAGGCAATAGCAGATCTATGCATTATCTGCAGTGAAAACTGGGCAGGAGGCTCTTTGTGCATTTACTCCCGGAAGGTCGGCCTGAACATACATCTCTCGTCCTCGTAATCGTATACTAGTTTATAGTAATTGGGCCTCCACCATCGAGGTTGCGGGGGTGGGTCGTTTAACGCCACGGTGACAATAATTACCGGAACGGAACTCGGACCAATCGGAAGCGTGACCGTTCTTGGTAAAGTATTGGATGGTACCGAGGAGGAGATTTGTCTCCCTTCTCTAGAGGGAGAAATTGTGCGTCGACGTCAGCATGTGCGTGACTAGAGGGGGCAGACAAGGAGATTGGGAACTAAGATGTTGTGGGGAGGAGTCTCACCTTCGACAGCTCGTAAATGCATGCCGGCTCTTTTTGGGTCCGGGACCCGTCAGTCTCGTGGTTCGTACAGAAGAGACTGTATGGAGGGCATCCTACCCCTCTACGAGGTACGTGCGGTGTCCCACCCTTCATTCTAGCCCCTGCGTTGCGAGAGCCTTGGTGGTTATAGCCCTGCCTTGTGCATACTATTGCAGGTGCTGGCCTAAATGCTGTATTCGGTCACCCTCGCAGCCGTGTAGGCTTCTTTCTCTGCTCGGTGGGAGAAGTACCAGCGTTTCAGCCCGGTCAAAAGGAGTGACAGAAGGTTATGGCCAACACTGGCTCACTTAGCGCTTGGCTTGAAAGGCAACGTGACGTACCACTCTCTTTCAAAGTCCTGATCCGGCCTTTTGACGAGCGCACGCCCCGTCTCAAGAAGTACAACCCAGCTTCGCGGCTGGCTTCGATTCTATTCCCCCATTGATTCGAGTCAAGACACACTTCTCATCCGGCGAAGGCCATTGCTTCGTCACTAAGCTGAGAGACAAGAAGTCGGCTGATCCAACTATTTTCATGCCCAGTTCTGCCACAGTGGCTCGTCGAGGAACTCAAAGACGCTAAACGAATCTGGCACTGCACACTCACTCGGCAGCCCGGGCAGTTCAGTCCCAAGATCAGATGTCGGGTTCTCCGGTTGCGCTCTCCTCGACTGCTCTGCTTTTCTCGCTTCGTGCACAGTCTTGATGTCTTGGATCTTCGCCGCCACCGTCATCCAGATCAGTGGCACACTGCGTGGCAGAGTATGCGAGAGAGAAGTGGGCTCGGCCAATTGATTGGTTTGCATAACCAGCTCCCTGGCTTCTTCAGCCTTTTTCGACAACTGGTCCAATACATCGCTGAAGTTCAAGTACGTCGCAACGTAGTTCTGGTCCCACCCATCGTGGATACATAGAGACAGCTTCGAGAGGAGGACGTAGAGATGGCTGACGATCGTAAATGTCGAATATGGTAGGTCGAAATGTATGGAAGCAGGCAAAGACTGGAAGATTTCGAAGAAGTGTTTCGCAGACGTGAGACAAGCGAACAGCATGTCGAGGCGCGTGACGGAGAAAGATCCATACCTCGAGGCAGGAATATTGTCATCCAGAGCGATTTCTGTCAAGAATGTCTCGACCGCATAGTAGTTCATGAGGAGTGGCACTGCCTTTCATCAGCATGTCATGGCATTCGCCCATGGTGCAAGAAGCTCACCGCTTTGAGGAATGTCAAAGGACATGGATGCCTTGCATTTGCGTAGCTCAGCATCTATTGACTTCACATAAGCTCCTATCGGTGCAGACAAGCCTGAGCACAAGTCCCACTCTCTTTGGATGATTGTGCGGCTTATTTTGTCACTGATATAGCTCAGCTTGATTAGTTGGACAAGATAGATGTCCGTTGGATACTCGACTGATTCAGAGATTGTTGTAAGACACTCTTCAGTATACTTGGTGTAGCGGATGGCTTCGAAATCTCGGGCTGTCATGGATATCCTGGCATTCGAGCATTAACACTTATGATTTCTAGATAGAGTCTTCCAATGGAACACATACACGGAGGTCAAGTAGAAGCAGCCAAGGTAAGTCCGACGGTCTTCTAACGTTCGCAGTGCTGCCTCGTGTCGATCCATGCGAAAATACTCCCTTTGGGGCTTCGCGTATTTTCGAGGTGTATAGTGCTTGTTTAGACCGAGGTCAATCATCACCGACATGACTAGATGGACGATGACTGTAAGTTGACCACCGAGGTGGATATTGATATGGTACCTTTGACGTTAGTTCAACCGCAATCCCCTCAATGGGAAAGAAGAATTTACCACGCCAAGTAGACGAGAAGTCCCTGCAGTAAATCCAAGCTCTGCTCACCCTGAGTCATCATCTTCTGGCCCATGATTTCTTTGATAGCCTTTCCTATTGCTGTCTGTCGTGGTACGTCATGTCGACAGGCTACCATCATGATCACCAGGAGGAGGAAGGGCTTCTTTCCCCGCAGCTCGTCCAGACGCACGTCCGGCGCGATGATCACGAAAGGAAAATAAGGCATGAGCTCATTCCGAAACACATCTATCATTAGCTGCGTCTCATCGCCGCTTTTGATAAACTGATCGAGGTACGCGTTTAAGGAAAGGCAGGGTTGACTGGGAAGTTGCAGCGGGCAGCTGGCGACTCTCAGCGCCCCGAGCTCGGAGGCAGTCAGGATTGCCGTTACTCCGTCGAGCTTTTGTTCAAGGCGCGTTACATCTCTATCGGAGGTAAGTCTGTCAGAAAATGATCACATCATACCACGAGAAGGCCTTCACCTACGACTTCTGCCGTGGCGTGCGCCGGTGAGCGCCAGGCGGCTGTGCCCGACATGCCTTGTTCAACCTTAGGCAACTAAGCCACCGGATCATCAGCTAACCAGTGTCCGCGCAAGAGCAGAATCACCCCTACCGCTTGCAAAACTTTTGTCCCTGTTCCGTCTCGCATCGTACCTTGGCGGCGGCACAAGGTACACATGCTTTCGGAGCACGGATGCCGCTGGGGTCATCAAGCTGGCTGGGTGACTGGGGCATATCTGGGCATTCGTGTTCGGCTACCTGTTATGTCAAGCACAAATAAGGGCGGACGGAAGCGCGAGATAGAAAGCCTTCTCCGACGCTACATTCTGAAAGGACTAGGTGGGCGATGAAGACAGAAATGAAGGATTGGGAGCAAGCAGAACGCAGACACGGAATTTCCGACGCCGAC
Source organism: Fonsecaea multimorphosa CBS 102226 (assembly GCF_000836435.1). Lineage (NCBI taxonomy): Eukaryota > Fungi > Ascomycota > Eurotiomycetes > Chaetothyriales > Herpotrichiellaceae > Fonsecaea > Fonsecaea multimorphosa. The sequence goes on along the minus strand of NW_015971658.1, from coordinate 66,242 downwards.
GATCGATGTTGCTCGGGTAAAGACATCCGTCTGACGCCTCCAATCAGCGATTGGACATGCCAAGTTAGTTGTCAGACGATGGAATTCCCTCAGCCTCGCCCCGGCCTTCAGCCAATCAGAGTATTCCCCCAGTGGGTTAAGGCTATGGATTCAATCGGGCACGGAGCACATCCCGACAGATACAGCGACAGCTTAAAAATCAAGTGTTGACCTATGCTGTCTTTCTAGACTCGATAGGTAATAAGACGAAATCCAACATGGCATCTCTAACCAATTCAGAGATGTCTACCAAGGACGTGGAACTGGAAAGCGGCAAGGCTGCCGACCCCATGGAAGACACCAGCACAACTCACCAGCAGACAATGAAAATGGAGGACACGAACACGAAGGAATCACCTGTCGCAAATGGAGACCAAGATAAACAGTCTGATTCTAAAACAATTCTTGGCCGTCGAGTCTACATCCTCTTTGCTGCAGTCTTTGTCTCGACGTTCCTCATGGCCTTGAATGGTTCAATCATTGCAACAGTGAGCCTTGTACATGGTCGATTGAGGAAGATCGGGCATATGCTGATGGTGTTGATGTAGGCCATTCCGAAGATCACAACGCACTTCAACTCGCTCAAGGACATTGGCTGGTACGGAAGTGCTTATCTTGTTGCAACGTGAGTCCTCCCGCCTGCACTCTCGGGGGACAAGACTTCTGATTCATCTACTTTGCAGGTGTGCTATGCAGCCTCTCGTCGGCAGGATATATACCCACTTTCCTACAAAAGTGAGAGAAAAGATGCCTTCTTTGACAAAGCTGCTCGCCGCTCACCAGATCTCCAGTACACCTATCTCACATTCGCCTCCATCTTCTCGATCGGCTCGCTTGTCTGCGCCACAGCCCCTTCGTCCATGGCTCTTATAATCGGCAGAGCAGTCCAAGGCTGCGGCGGTGCTGGCGTTCTCAATGGAGCCTTTGCTGTGATCGCTGCATCAGCCTCCAAGGAAGATCGGCCATGTAAGACCGCGGTCAATGGTTGCCCCGAAAACAGTGTGATTGTAACTGATAATGATCTCAGTGCTCATCGGTATCGCTGTCAGCCTGACGTCGTAAGTCGCCCTGGCTGTGATTATCTCTGACATTATCGAGGGGGTCACAGCGTGTGTATCCGCTTTGTCTGGCCATGACATTGACCTGGGCCTGTTTCTAGGATCGGGACTATCATCGGACCCCTGATCGGCGGCGCTTTGACGCAAGATGTCTCTTGGAGATGGTGTTGGTGATTCCCCTTGTTGTTAACTTACCTCGGATCTGCTGACACTCACAGGCTTCTACATCAATCTGCCCCCTAGCGGCCTCGTGTTGTGCATCCTCCTCTTGTTGCCAATTCCGGAACAAATCAAGAAGAAACCCGTGCTTCCAAATCTTCGAGCCATAGTCACGAAGGAGCTCGATCTCGTGGGCTTCGCAATCTTCGCCCCGGCCTGCATCATGTTTCTGCTCGCCATGATCTGGGGCGGCAACCAGTACCGGTGGGACTCTTCCGTCATTATCGGTCTTTTCTGTGGCGCTTTTGGTGCCTTCGCCGCCTTCGCCGCCTGGGAGATTTTCAGGGGAGAAAGGGCCATGATCCCGCCAGCCATTGCCCGGAATCGACTTGTCATCTTTGGCTGTTTCACATCGTTCCTGCAGATTGGGGCGTTGTTGTCGCTCAGTTACTATCTCCCGGTGTGGTTCCAGGTCGTCAAGGACGAGAGTCCGGTCATGAGCGGAGTCATGGTACTTCCGACCGCCATTGCGCAGGCTATTGGCAGTATAGCGGCGGGGAAGTTGGGTGAGTTGTGGGCCCTTAGCTTCACACCTGGTAGAATTGTCGAGCTCACTTTTACCAAAGTCCAAGTTATTGGCTATTGCACTCCATGGGCACTCTTCGGCTGTGTCCTGACCTCCATCGGATCCGGGCTCATGACCACATTCACCCCTTCCACCGGCGCGGGACCCTGGATCGGGTACCAGATACTTGCCGGGACGGGACGAGGCTCCGTGGTGCAAATGGTAAGGCTCCCAGCTCTGAGATAGCGTTCAAACTTTCGGGGGTGTAGCGCTGGGCTGACCGCAATGTCCGGTGTTGCTTTTAGCCAATCACTGCAATACAGAACCTCCTGCCGCCAAAGGAAGTCTCCATCGCCACTTCCCAGATCTTCTTCTGGCAGTACCTCGGCGGAGCCGTCTTCCTCGCCGTCGCCGAGACGATCTTCACAAACTCCCTGCGCTCGTCGTTGAGGACCTACGCTCCAGGCGTCAATCCTGACACCATCATCGACGTCGGCGCTGCTGCAGTGAGATCAAGCGTGTCCAGTGGTCAGCTCCCAGGTGTCCTTCGCGCGTATAACCACGCCATCGTCTCGACTTTCGTAAGTTGCGACCCTCCTAGCCCCTTGTTTTGATGATGCATCTTTGGACTGAATCTTGGGAGCAGTATCTTGCAGTGGGTGCCTCTTCAGCGGCATTCCTCACCAGCTTTGGCATGGGATTCCAGAGGCTGCCTAAGAAAGAGAGTAAGCAGAAACCAAAAGCGAACGAGGCATAGTCTTCCCCGACGCTGTAGTCTGCCACCAGAATCAGATTGACCCATCAGACTATCTGCGGTGTGCGCAGTCAAATGGAGGGATGTCAGAATCATTCGATAGTTGATGTAAAATAAATCAAGACGGCTGGTTTAGAAACTCGAATTCTGATTCTGGCACAGGTCAAGGACTGGCCCGATCGGATTGAAACTTTGGAAAACCAACAATTTGGGGGTTAATAACTCATTGTAAGTATGGAAAGTCATTCAGGTGTGGCCGAATCTCAGTATCATCTCCAGCCTCATTCCATGCATGCTCCCGGCATAGCATATGTCGTTCATGTCCACTCCAGGGCGAGGCAGCACAAATCGCCACCGCCTTGCTGCAGACGAAGCACCACAGAGGTCTCATTCTCGAATCGCTGGAAGTCCACCTCATCTCCTGGCCGAAGGTCCTCAAGATTGATAAGGCGACTCGAAGTGCTCGTGTCGGTTTCACTGCCTGTCCTCAAAGTTACCGTTCCATCGCGCGGTGGCTGGATCTCTATCACGATGTCCAGGTCCGCAATTTTGATATGATATGGTCTGTCTGGGCTGACGCGGATGGGCACGCGGCTTTTTGACGTGAGAGTCGAGCTGGTGGCCGTGCTTTCGGAATGCGTGTCGCTCAAGACTGGCTCTTGGGGCTCTGGATTGCTTGCCGTGCCGCTTGCGCTGTGGGTTCGGGTTTCTGTCTTCAGACTCGAGTTCCACCAGGAGTCTGTAGTTGTAGTTGTCCCTCCGTCTGTGAGAGGCGGGAGCCCGTCATTGCTAGGGTTCATGATTGCAGATGCTATCGAAGTTCTCGAGTGCCGAGCGGAAAAGCCCCGGGGCCCTTCGTCATTCTCATCTACGACTGGCCGCAGACTTGACTCCGTGTCGAACTTCGCACTCAACAGCGTAGATAGTGGCGATAAGGTTGGCATGTTGTATAAGTTCTGTCTCTTCGTGAGAGGATGGTGACCACGCCATGGGTCTTTCCTCCTTCCCAAGAGTGAACAGTCGCGATTCATTCTTCGTATAACCGTCCTTAGCGCCAGAACCTGTCCCGGCGAGTACTCTGCTAGATCTGGAATCGTCCATTGGTCAAATAGTCGTCCGTGTGTAGCCGTGACGACGAAGGAACCCAGTCTTTTGATGAACAGGTGGCATAGGAAGCACGTTTCCTCGCTGGTACCTATCACTCGGGGCAGCATCGGAGTCTGCGAGAGTAGATGGTGTACGATCAACTGTATTTCTGCGTGGACATAGCAAGGGGTCTTCGTTCCGGTGAGGGATATTGAGCTTATTCGAGCTTCGTAAGGGTGGATGTATTGTGGCTTGATGTTTGAGAATAGATGCCTAGTCTTCCTCCTGCAAGCTTCTCTAGCCAAGGTCTGTGGGATTCTGTGATAGGCGCCAAGCTTGTCGATCTGCATAATGTAGTTGTTTTGGAACGATTTTTGACCACCCAGACCAGCGTTCTCGAGATTGAGGCGGAATGGCATTTGTCCCTCGGAAGTGGCGATGGCGAAACTCTCCTTCACAACTTCCTGTAGGTCCCATTCCAGCTGCGAATTGCCCGAGCGTAGGGCGCTTTCGAATACCCTCCTCAGCTCGGAATATCTTCTGACGAGGTCGTTGGCAGCGGGTGTAGAAGCGGCAGCTTGCATTCGGGCCAACGCCCTTTCAGGGCCGGCCATCGACGAGCCTGTGGATCGCCTCCTGTGTGGAACTGATGATGAAGGAAGCTGCCCAAGGAACAATCTCATGCGAGACAAAATGCGCTCCCGCGAAAGACTCAATATCAGTTGTGATAGTGTCGAAGTACATTGCTCAAGCTTCATACCTTTGAGGTCGTTAGAACGCATAACAGTGAGGAAGTCTATACTAACCGCCACTTGCGCAGGACATTAGACATTCAGATATTTTTTCCATCGCACTCTTGACCTCTTCTGGCACTCCTTCATTTGCAGCAACGCGTATAACAAGGGCCGGAGGTTCTAAAATCTCCTCAATACAAACTGCAGTAACACTCTCTCCATCTTCTTGGGCGGCCGCGAAGATAAATGCAAAATCGTCTGCAAGGCGCTGCTCGATCTTGAAGGACAAATTCAAGGAACCAGTCGAGGGTGGCAGCTCTTGGGTACTAGTTGACCGTGACATCGAGTATTTCAAATCACCCGGAACGCCATTAGTCGCCGCGGAGAGGGCAGTGATGCGTCGACGGAAAGCGTCTTCTGGTACATCGTGCCATATCGAATTTTCCGGTTTAGCAGTCTGAATTGCTTGTGCAACAGACATAATCAACACGGTAATCCTGACGATGAATTATCTGGTCGAAGAAGCACTCACATGCTAGGGATTCAGGTACATGAATGCCCAGCTTGAAGTTCATGTGGCATTCGACGACCAGTAAGGCATCGCCAACTGGCATCGAAAACTCGTGACGCTTCGGTTCGTGATTGGATCGCTTATGCAGGCACATGCGTGTCTGCCCTCACTCCGTAGGAGTGTAGCTCAGATTGGAGACGCTAAATGCTGAAGAAATTATCGTGGCGCGTTTTGAGCCCAACAGCTCAACCAGAGGAGCTATGTGCCATGTCTCAGAGGACGATCGGTAACAAGTGGCGAAGAAGGCCAGCCCTAGGCGTGCCCATCGCCCGAAGGTGGTGAGCATAGACTCGACTTCAACCGAGTAATCTCACAGGTCTTTCAGAAAAATCGGCCAAGAGAGCCGATTGCGAAGCATGGACACGAGCCCATGTGTCTTGAAGATCCTGGCTGAATATTCTAAATACATCGAAGCATTGAGTCCTTTCGAGCATTTTCAGTTTTTCGATGACAAACGTCTGATCTCGCTTGGAAGTAAGCTCAGGGGCAATGATTCCAAGAGGTAGCAATATGGCCGTATTGAATTGTGAATGGTCAGACAGCAGGCGGAAAAGGTCAATGGCCCGTTTTGAATACTTTTTGATCTGTTTGTGGGCCATGAACGGCGGGAACGCAAGAGTCGTCGGAGTATCTGATAGCCCATCGCGATCTCTGAGCTGCTTGAAGAAGTGAATTCGGCTCGAGATGCGGTAAATTTCACCTATTATGAATTTTTCATCCTTCTTTGCATCATTTCCCCCGTCAGCCGTAACGAAGGTGAATTCCTTTGTAACATAGATGTCGGCGTCTCCAACGTGCTCTGCCGTTTTCCTCTTCATACTGAAACTTGGGAGGAAGTCCAAGTTACCATCCCAGTAATCGATGTCGAATGACGAGAATTGTTGGACATTATCGCTAATACGGCAGAGTAAAGCCGGGAAATTCGGCCTGGTCTGATGGAACGCATCTGCAAGCACGGATCCATCGTAAACACCGCAGGAAGTTGAGGTCAGACTTGTGTCAGCCACGAGCGCCAGGAGTTGATTGTATGAAACGAGGTTGTAAAGAAATAGGTAAAATGGCGTTGTAGAGAGCCGCACGTTATATTGAGCTACCCTCTCATGGCGCAAGAAGTCATGCGCAAATTCCAGATAGGGTCGGATGTTGCCGTAGACTTCGCCAGACAGTTTCCCAAAGACCACCATTAAGACGGCAGTGGTGACCAGGCATATATCATCAGATTCGAGATTTGTGATCTGGAAGCAGAAGCTGGCATTTGTGATCCCAGAGTTCTCGGACTCCGATTCGGAGGCACGTGGTCTCCAAGTCCTGCGGGAAATCTGATGGCAGTGCTTCAGTGCACGAAGTCGCAAGCGGAAGATCTCGCTGTCTAAAGATGGCAAATTCCTCGACTTGGCGTGCAGTCCTGCAATAGCCATCAGAGTCCAGCGGACGGGCTCATGTTGGAGGGCGACAGGAGCGAGGCATGAGAGGAACGGATTGTCTGTATCTGAGTGCGTTGGATAAGTCCTTGCAAAGCAATTGATGTAATGGTCCCAGAGGACACGCTCGAGAAAAGAGTTGGTAGTCACAGCACAAGGAAGATATGGTATCGGAACAGGAACCTGCCAGCCACGTGAAAGTTGACTTTGCTTGAGTTGCGATGATGTGGAGGCCACAAGGTCGACATGTGGGACCAGCCCATCTTCTCCTGGCCTTGCTTCCTCGTAATTCGGCGTGCGAGTGATTCGACGGTGGGCACAGGCACTCCGGCGCATAGAAGTCCGGAGTGATGACACAGGACCCCTGCGCCTTATGCCTTCTCGTATCTGGTCGTCTTCCCAAAGAAGTCGCTGCCGGTAGCCTCCGCATAGGATGTTCAAGCGTTTGCAATTCTCGCATGAAGGACTCCCCAGATCGCATTTCTTTTTTCTGGTCAAGTCAGAGGAAGTTCGGCCGTTGTACGTGCACGAGAGCCGGATTCATCGCCTGTCAGCGGCACCTACCTCCGTTTGCACGTCAAACACCCACCTCTTTCGCGTAGCTGTCGCACCATATCTGTGAAGAAAGGCTTTTGTCGAGCGCCCGAGGAATGTGAGATTGGTAGATGGTATGGTCGTTGCTTGTTTCCAAATAGATGATAGCAGCACTGTTCATGCTGTATGGTTGCTTATCTGTGAAGGACGTTTCTGTACCGAGTACCCGGATAAAGCCGTCATTGACATCATGGAGATGGCCGCAAATAATTGCACAGAGCTGTTTTCAACTCCCAACGGAGAAGGCTGTCCCAATATGCTAACCAAAAGGTATGCTAACCAAGAGGTTCTCCTTTTCGAACAGGGAGTGTCGAGATAATGTTGCAGGGCGCTATCTCGTGCAGCAAAGTTTTGGAGGACAGGTGAGCCCTTTTGGGCATTTGATCATTGAATCAGCTTGGCAGCACATCAGCCCGTGATCAATAACTGGACCACTTCACGGGCAATGCTGAAATCAAGGCGGGTTGATTGGTTAGATGCATATCAGTCGAAAGTATAATATACCAAGGGAGGGATTTCAATACCTTTGGTGGATCTTGGTGGCTGTCGGCGGCTGGTATACCCCCAAAATGGCATAGCTCCTCTTCCCAATCGGGTCATATAATGATGCTCGAAGGTATTGGTGCTCCGAAAAGTACATATACGACAGAGCTGGTGCCTTCTATCCAGATCAGTCTGTGCTCCCAAAAATTCTTCTCTGGTCTCTCTTCAACTTATACTGACCTCGGGGCAAGGAGACACACCACGACAGACGATATGGCTCCTGGAATTCTTGAATACCCGGCAGCAGATCTGTTGGCAACACAGTCTGTGGAGTCAATCACCAAAAAATCATACTTTCAGAAGTTCGATCCTGTGAAACATCTTGCGTATGTGCCACCAAAAAAGATCCATACTTTGGAAGATCTTTGCCTTCCCCCTTCGCCAATTTCGCCAATTGCTTCGACCGATCCATTCCCCCTGCTGTCTGAAGAGGCTCTTCTCGAGCATCGCCGGGAGCTGCTGTCCGATGAGGTCCTCAACAACTGCATGTATAGCACGAGAGAGCAGTCGGTGCAACTCCGCGGGATGGCCCCCAGATATGCCCCTTTCATTCATCAGTTCTGGACCTCCCCAGAAGTTCTCAAGATAGTCAGTGAGCTCGCAGGAGTCGACTTGGTACCTGTCATGGACTTTGAAATTTGCCACACAAACGTCCAATTGGGGCCGGATGGTCTGTCAGGAGTCAGAAACATTCCCATTATCCCTCCCGGGGCTCCCGAGCAAGACACGAGGTCAGCGGTTCACGCAGAGCCCCGAGAGAGTCCAGTGGTCACCAAAAAATCCATCGTCCCTTGGCATCGCGACTCATATCCTTTTGTCTGTGTTGTTATGTTGTCCGACGCAAGGCATATGGAAGGGGGGGAGACCGAGATCCAAAGAGGTGATGGTAGGACAATCAAAGTCCGATCTCCACAGATGGTGAGTTGGTTGCCAAGCCCCCGGTAAGATTTGAGATGTTGGCCACTGACAGAGGTAACCACGTCAGGGCGGCGCGATGGTCCTTCAAGGCAGACACGTGTCTCACATAGCTAGACCGGTCGACAACATGCCCGAGAGAATTACCATTGTGGCATCTTTTCGGCCACGGTACTCTGTGCTGCTGGACGACTCTTCACTGATGAATGTTCGAAACAAGTCTCGACTGTCGGAGATGTATTACCAATGGACCAGCTACCGCCTGCATTTGCTCGCTGAAAGATTCCGGCTCGAAGCCGAGAAGCTTGATGCTGCATATCGCAAAGCAGTTGAGGACACCGACCAAGGCAGGCCAGGAGATTGTAAGGTAGACGTGGTCGACGTGGAGAACCTGGAAAAATGGATGGAAAAGCAAATGAGATACATGAGACGAACCATGTTCGAGATGAGACCGGTCACTGAGGATGACAACATCACTAAGAATGAGATAGAGGAAGTTTAGTTGTAGATAGGTAGACCGGGCAGCACGACAACCTTTGATTCTCGTTCGCGGCTTCCAGGAGACTTGCCTTGATATAAACCTCCTCATCCGCAGCCTAGTGCTCCGCAACCCTGCACTGTCGAGCCCGACTTTCAAAAGTTGCTTTTCAGCAGACTGTACCCACAAAGCATCTGAGGTCTGATTGCTCTGATAGTATCAGCGTGTTACTGCAGCGGATGTGGAGGAATCTCGGAGCTTGTTGTCCTCTGACGTAGTCCAAGCCTTGGGATCTTGGCACCACCATTTTCGTCTTTCTTTCTCTCCTGAGAGGCAATGTTGATTGTCACCTCTTAAACCTTGTCTTCACTTCAGTCACTCATTCTGGTGCCACATCATTCACAACGAACAAGAAGGAAGAGCCAGTGACAGCGTCCAGTCAACAATAGTGACAATAGGGCTTCCTGTCTTCAAAGTTGGAGAAATTGCAGAATCTTTTCTCTTCTTCGATTCCATCTCGGACCTGGATTCCTCGACCTCGAAGTGCTCATCACTGTTCGGTGTTGCTGGGGTTTCCAGGTACCTACCAGATCTCCCCCTCCATTCTCAGTGGCATACTCGAGAAAAGAAGACCTTTTTCGCTCTTGCCGTCTCTGCAGCTTGTGGTAGAGCCTGATGAAGGAGAAGGTTGTTTCTTCAAGAACCAAGGTGAGCCCAACTGCGTGTCAAAGGTGAGATTTGGGTAAGAAGAGAAAACCTCCACGTCGTGATGCGAAGGGCCAAAGTCACATGGGCGAGTGAGTGACTGGGGGACCTCCCCGTTGACACTTGAGTTGGCCCCACTCCTGTTGACTTCACCCTCCGAAAATATTCATATATATTTTTGTTTCTCGGAATTTGATCTCGAGGCCAAGGATGACATCAGTAGGGTGAAAGGACCCCCCGATCTGACTCTGAGCCACCAAAGTTCCACACTCAGTGAACGCACGAAGTACTAAGGATGTAAAACATCCTTGGGGACGGGCTACCATACATAAAATGCATGGTACAACGGCTTCGGCTCCTGAATGTGCAACAATGGTTGCGAGGAGATACAGATTGGCCGCTCCCGGTAATCTGGCGTGGTTGGAGGCCCGAATTTTTTGATTCTTTTTGTATTCTTTTTTGATCTAGGTTGGCGGAGGAAGGAGTTCAGACACTTTACTACCTGTGTGTTTTTTTCTCACCGCACAAAATATTTTCGAGGGCGACGTGAATGTGCGGTTGTGTGCGCACTCTTTTGAGGTTGTACCGCACCTCCTCCACCAGGGGAGCTCACATATTCATCACATGCTCATCATCACCAACTGTCCACGTTCTCCGGGTTGGTGGCTCAAGCCGCGAATAAGCTACAGGTAGTGGATCAGGTCATTATTATGTCTTGATCATGATGGCGATCGTCAGCAACCTTTCCCACACGGTATCCGTTGAAAACCCTCGCGTCCAGCTACTTCCTTGTTGACACGAACTTCTAAATCTCTTACACCTATGGGAAATCGCTGCCTAGGGACGAAGTACCCGTCAGTCACTTTCCGCCGCCCTCCCATAGCCAATTTCCAACGGCAGTTCGGAGCTGGACCGGTTTGGTCTATCCGCACTTCATCTCTTGCTTGCTGACTCGTATATTGGACACACATCAATGATGAAAAACCACCATTTATCTCGTCGCTACCCGTTGCCTTCACGGCTACACATGATTACAGGCAGTGAGCATAGCTATCAAGGTGCGGAAGAAGAACTCAGCTTTCCAATGGTTCGTGGCTGCTGTCAAAACAACTGCCAATGGTGAATTCGAGGATATGGTGGATTTGCAACTATTGTGGAGCTTTTTGGCAGTGTTCGGGAATTGCTGCCCTTGATCGGTCTGTGCTTGCCATGAGGATTCGATACCTTTTCCATCATGGTCGCGGGAAAGCCAATCGCGTTGCATTTCTTGACATGAGGAAATTACTGGGGCAGCATTCACAGCTGGACAAGTCCAATTCTGCTGCGACATTCGATGCAATGGTTTCCATCGAGTTGAGTAAAACATACAGTGCGACCTCAATACATGGCTTTCTCGGGACAGAAATTCGAGCGCTTCATGTGAAGGCAAAGGCAAATACAGAGATTTGAGACCTTGCCAACAATGTTGGTTGTGCTTTTCTTCTCCCTTTGGTTCGAGCTCAGCAGACGTCTTAGACGGTACCCACCGAGTACTCGGTACATGCTCCGTGATAAGGCGACAGCAAAGCCCCTGAGCTGCACGCAGCGCCAAGAAATTTCTAGAAGGCGTGGCGTATTTCCAATCGGTCACGTGCTTCTGCCACTTGTTTATCACGTGAGGGTACTTTTCATTCAGCGCGTCCTTAATTTCTGAGGCACCTACAGCACGTTTTCATCTCTGCCATACTTCTCGACGCCACATAAACTTCAGCGCATACTGACATTTCACTCACAATTGAGGATATCGCAAGAAAAACATAAGCAACCCCATCAATATTAGCCATGGCAAACTACCTCGCGTCCATCTTTGGTACAGAACAAGACAAAGTAGGTTCCCCGAACAAGTCTCTAGTTGCAAAGAAGGAACAAGGACTAACAATACCTTACAACAGGTCAACTGCTCATTCTACTACAAAATAGGAGCTTGTAGACACGGCGACCGCTGCTCGCGCAAGCATGTCAAGCCATCATACTCACAGACCATCCTCCTCCCCAATCTCTACCAGAACCCTGCCTACGACCCGAAAAACAAGATGAACGCCTCCCAACTCCAGAACCACTTTGACGCCTTCTACGAAGATTTTTGGTGCGAGATGTGCAAGTACGGCGAGGTCGAGGAGGTCGTTGTCTGCGACAACAACAACGACCACCTGATCGGCAATGTCTACGCGCGCTTCAAGTATGAAGACTCGGCGCAGGCGGCCTGCGACGCGCTCAACAGCAGATGGTATGCGGCACGTCCGATCTACTGCGAGCTATCACCTGTCACGGATTTCCGGGAAGCTTGTTGTCGGTTGAACTCCGGCGAAGGGTGCGTCAGGGGTGGATTTTGCAATTTCATCCACAGAAAAGAGCCGAGCCCGGAGTTGGAAAGGGAATTGGAGCTGAGCACCAAGAAGTGGCTGAAGATGAGGGGTCGCGACGAGAGGAGTGTGACGAGGAGTCCGAGCCCGGAACCGACGAGGAAGAGATACTGAGAAGCTCGAGCGAAATATGATCGACCTTTCTGGCCATACCGCTTGATCGCCGCATGTCACATCTCCAGTAACCTCGTGGAGGCAATTGAGACACGGAGATGGAGTGGATCATTTTCTGCGATCACTGCCTCAACAAAGGCCACGTCTGTGCTTACCTCTACGTTGTGAAAGAAACACTCGAAGACAGGCACTTTGGATCGGGGACACCGCATCAGCAAGACGTTTGCAAATTCCGATCAGACCAACAACAAAACATGGTCGTGACCCGACAACCTATCCGAAGAAGCACACGTCCGTTCCTGATGCGCCCTTCCATGGACGAATCGATTCTCATATCATCCACTGGCAACGGTTCACCACCTGGCAGCCAGAACCTCATGTTCTCGGATCAAAGTCCTCCTCGCCGTATGCGGCAGGTCTGAGCACAGACCACACAAACCATGGCCGGAGCCCAGCATTACATGCACAGCACTCGAACCCCTCACAAGAACATCTCCTCACGCTCTCCGATCTAGTATGTCAGAGTATGAGGGCGAAAGAACAGAAAACACCGTGTGTGCCTCTACCGACACAGGACGGGCTAGTGAGTGATCGACCACCCCGTTCGACCGCTCCAGCAAGAAAACACCCTCTGTCAGTGCAGAGCCGAATCAACAACCCCAATCTACTGTAACCTTGCAGTGACTGGGGGGCCTGACAACCGTCGCAACGAACGAGTACTATTCGTGAGTCGTTTATTCGACCATGGGCCCTGTGTGTGCAGGACGTGTGCCGTGCGGGATGAGATGAGCTGGGAGGACCTCGAGATGAAAAGCATGCATGGACCGCCCACAGCAGGTGTGCAGGGGTCGTTTCTTCGTATGGATTGCAAGTTGATATCAGCATGGATCACACAAGTAGGTAGTTCCAGAGCATGGACCGCACGAATGGTGCAAGAATTGCTAGAGAATGCGGGAGAATTTTATCTTTAACGTCTGGATTTCTGGGGTTTCGCTCTTCCTAGTCTGGGCCTCCACGGCTTCCTCGTAATCTCGACAGTGGTATTTCGACTTTTAGAGGCTTCGGTCATAATCAGTCTACTCATCGCCCGGCTCATGGATGTGTACTCTTCTGCTAATAATCTTTCTAGCAATTGCTCTATGGGACGTAGCTTACAACGGCGAGGGCAACCTGCCCGTTCGCCGGTAACGGGATATCCATATTCTTCGTTAAGTCGTGATGATCCGTGCTGTACTGCTCCTTTCGCCAACTCTTACTGTTCCTAACCCATGTTGTCCACATGTATCGAATCCAGCCGTGTCGCCATAGTGCTCGGCCCTGGTCTTCGAGCATCCAGGCTGGTCCTCCCAACCCCGCTTCCGAATGGTGAATACAACCGAACTGAGCATACAGCCTTCTCTAAAGCCCCAGACTTCAAGCGGCCGGTCTCTGCCGTTAGTCAGAGGTTCAGCCTCATTCCGGAGTAGATGTGAGATAGATAGTAGCCGGTAATATCCTCGAGCTCGGAGGCATTGCTGGTAATCTAGATCTTTCTGTGTCGTGACGGTTTGGCTTTTCCGACATTTGTCGTTCCTGATGAGAGAACGATGATCGGTATTGGTCTCACGGCGACTTGTCCTTAAACGGCCCAACTTTTGCAAACCACAGCAGCACAAGGACGATGGCCACAATGACAGCTACAAAGCCGAGGGCGATGATGCAGCCTATGATTCGGGTCCGACGTTGTTTCCTCCGGTTCCGCTCAAGCCATGTCTCCCTGTGAACGATAATTAGTCCGTCTGCGTTCCCACAACCATGTCTCACCGCGATCAACCTACGTATGTCTCAAGGGTGCCGTTGAAGACGCAGTTGACATTGACCTGGTGTCCGAAATGTTTGCCTTCTCTTCATCCAAATGTACAGCCATTGAAAACCGCCGCCAGAATGCCGGATCTCGAACACCTGCTGCCATGGTTGACGATTGAGGATTGACGATTTAGCGACAGACCCTCGTGTAGTATACCAGGGCTTTTGTTTGAACTTGCGCTCGTGCAAGGGTTCGAGAAGACTCGGATGTCGGAGAGCTGGCGGTGCAGAGATTGAAGGATAGCTGCAGAACGTTTCGAGATAGAGCGACACAAACCAAAAGAGGGCACAAAAGGTGGTACAAATGAGTGGTCGATACTGAGGCACGAAGGAATGAAGTGCCACAGATCTGGAAAGACGACGAAACTATGAAAGACGCTCAAGGAAACGCGCAGTTGGTGCAGGAGCAAGCCTTGATCACATCCTCGAGAAGCAAGAAGGATTCAACAACAAGAGCTGGGAAGGAACAAGCTTGCACGGAGTATAGCAGATAGAGCTGACAGCACCAACCAGAACTTGGTCCGCACCCAGCGAGCCAGGTCCAGGTCTTCGATGCATTTTCCCGGTTCAAGGACCCGTGAGGTTCCACAAACGAATTTGCCTTTTTAATAAAGCATCGCTGTTTGTTGTTTGCCCTCGTTCACCTTTTTTTCTCCCCTTCCAACAGCCTCGCACAGATTGATCACCCAAGACCCCGGTCGTGTCGCGTGGCCATGTGGCAATCGCCTATGGATGGCCAGCCTTTCCCTGGGCAGAAAACGGCTGGCGTCGCGTTAGAGGAGCTCGGGTGCGCCAATCACGGTGATGGAGCGCCAGAAGATACCCAGAAGCACCAATTTCGTGCCCAGATCAAGAAAGCCACTTGTTCCAGGAAGGTGATCACACGGAGGGGCACACGATCGCGCTATTGATTGGGCTAACGGGGGTGGCAGCTGAGGGAGGAGAAACCGCAATGGTTTGGGAGAAATGAAGGAATGGTGAGGGATGGTGGAGAAAGTGGGAGATTAAAAGGAAGTTGAACGTCGGTCCTTGGAACTGCCGACGCCTCAATCATGCCTGCGAAACACCCTCGACACGTACCTACGCAGCGTACGCCAGACGCGCCAACGTCGTCATCGTTATCAGTCAGGGATGATAGGTGGCAGTCTGCAAACAGCCCGTTGCCTACTTCAAAGTCTTATTGTGCCAGCTAACGAACTCAATGCCGGTCCAAAAGCACCGCGGCTCCAGGTGAAATCATAGATGATGCTGCAGAAGTCGTCAACGTTGGCGATACCAGCCGCGTGAATGCACTCCGCAAGCCGAGAAACGAATTGGGTGCGCAGATCGTCAAACAGAGTCGCTGAGCAGGCGGCCACGGTGAGGATCCAGAGAAGAAACACGTTATTGGACCTTTCCCATCGGGGGAGCAGGCCTTCTGTTCCCATCATCAACTGCAACTTGGTTCCATAAAGCATCCCGGCGCCAGGTTCAAAGTCAAACTTGGCTCGAATCTCACACAGATACAAAATACTGGCGAGTCGAAAGCACTCCCGTTGACGTAGCTGGATTTCATCTCGCAACGTGCCATGGGCGATGGAGAGGCAGTCGTGCAAAATGGGAGAAACGTGGAAGACTGCAAATGGACTATCGTGCCACAGATCTCGCCTCGTGCACTCCTCGTCCATGATGTGGTTCAGTCGCCTCAACTGTTGACAGATGTGCCGGACCGCTTCGCTTTGTTCGAGCGTGTCGAAATTCTCTCCATGCGAGAGTAGGCTTACGTCAGTCATGTCAAGGTCGAGTCTACTTCTTCTAGCGAGGAGACGGTATGGTGGACGGTACCGTGGCGCGGCATCCTGAAGAAAACGTCCATTGGTTTCTATCCTAGATGCTATTGGCCTGGGGCACAAGGGTCAGTGTGGAGGGAAGCATACCAGAACATCGACAGCCTAAGGCCGGCGGTAGAATCCAAAGTTTGTTCTCCGCCGCGATGGTGGAGGATCTTTGCAAGACCATCCATATGCACTTGAAAGATTTGGGTCTGCTTGATCAAGTTCTGCCAGTTCATTAGATTCTCTCCCCAAGAGCGAAGCTACCGAAGTACAGACGTACCGCGTATGCAGCAGCGGCCAAAACGGTAGTGATCACTTCATCACTCGTGCCCGTGGCCAGATTGTTCAATCTCTGCTGCAGCGACCGTGTCGTAATCAATGCGTATCTCGCGTCTTCCCCCGAGTCATCCTCAGTTCGGCACCAGTGGACCAGATGCCACGCGGACGCAGACAACATCTGTGAGACGGCGATTGTTTCTCGAACAAGATCGATGAATCCAATGTCGATGAGGGTGCGGAATTTGGCACATGTTCCGTCGTACACTACATAACATTGGCTTCTTCTTTAGAAAAAAAAAACATAACAAAATTGAAACAGGCCAAAGTGTAGATCACGGACAATGCATGCCATCCTGGGGTGACACTTACCATGGTCCCAGAGACGATGTGCCCTCGAACCAGCCTCGATGCCGAACGATTGAAACGGATCCGACCGGTTCGCGGCCAGCAGGCTCACCGGGCTGATAGCGACAGCACCTGTAGACTGGCCGGCCGTGGTCGCCGTGCTCGATGTAATACCACCACTAGTATTCTGTGCCGCTGTCGAATCGTCTTTCGACAACAGGGGACTCACATCCACTTCCCAGGTCGTCTGGCGCTGTCGTCGTTGCAGGTGGTGAGGGCCCTGGCGGCGTCGATAGTTGGCCTGCGCATGGCTGTGGACGAGCCTTCGAGTCTCGGCGCTCGGTCGGGTCTCTCGTCCTGGACTCACTGCGATGAATTGGTACTGTTGTTGTTGTTCTTGTTGCTCAGCACCAGCCTGGGAGGCCACCGGGTCTTTGTCTTGTGGTGACGGCCCTTGCGCCATGTGTTGTTCACGAGATCGTAGGAGATGGCGAGATGGTGAGATGTTTCCCTTTTGCATACCTAGGTAGGTAGGTAGGTATTCAACAGTGGCTCCCAATCAAGCGACCCTGATCTGGGTACCTGCAGTGATCACCACCGCTAATGATGAAATGGTTGTGGGTCAGCGTGGATATTGTGTGATAGAACCAAGTAATCTTTGGGTTCGCGGGTGAATATTTATGGTAGCGATTTGGGGTTGTGGTGGTGGTCCGCCTTATGTACTACAACGACTCCGAGGAAATAATACTCTCCACCTACTCGCCATATCTGTGTTTCCAAGATGATTGTAAGCAACCCGCTCGAACCATTTCGTCACGCCCCGTTTCTCACCGAGACTGCAGAAATACAACGGTGTAGGGGTCGCAATACTCAACGGCTTTACACAATGGAACCTCTTTCGACATGCCACATAACCTCTCTTGCCTCTCAGACCGAGTGCTTCTGTTATCAGCTGTCTCTTTCCCCTCCTGAGATCTACGCCTGGTCGAAATCAAAGGTTGAGAGTAAAATATTGCTTGCAATGGCCGCATAGTCATGGACAACAAGACCTAATCTTGAAAAGCTAATCTGCGCGTCAAGCATGAGTCCTCTAATGTATCAAACCCCAGCAGTAAAAGCTCCATTGGGATTACCAACTCTCAAGGTACGAGTATCCACCATTCACAGCCACTTCACCACAGCCGTGGCAGGTTGCTTCCTTACTTCTTCTTCTTGGGTGGCGGGTTGGTCTCAATTCCCTTGTACGACACAGACCCAGGCAACTTTGCCCACGGAGCAAAGACATTCTTGACGCTCTTGTTGTCCAACACCGGTTTCAGCTCGGGGAAATGTCTGATGAGGACATCTTTCATACCCGTGTTCTGCACCCAATTCAGGCCTTCCTTTGTGTACGTTGCGGCGTTCCACTGGCCCGCGATAAAGCGGTCGCTCTTCAGCCGGCGCGACGCCATGAGGATGAAGATGCGGAACGCCGTGTCGCTGAACCCGAACCCAGCCGGCAAAGGCTCGCTGTGTGACCCAATCAGCGTGTCCACCAGCTCGATATCGCCGCCGTACGCGTCTGAGAGCGCTGCAGCCAATTCTTTGTCGCCGCCCGTCAACTCCTCAAAGGTTTTGGCCGGTGGCATGCGCAGCAGCCGTCGGAATTGGTTGTATCGTGGCACCCCACGCTCGCGGTCTCGAAGGATGTCCACGGTCCCCATATCTCGATGTAGCCCGTCGGGGGTGGTCAGATTGCGGAGGAAGTCTGGGTAGTTGGAGTTGGTGATGGCGCCGGGGTAGTTGATGCCAAAGGAGTAGAAAGCGTCAGCAAAGGTGATATCACCGTCGAGCGGTTTCTGAGCGTTAGTGAAGAGCATGTCCTCAACCTGCTTGTGGAGCTTAAGTTCGCCGTCATGCGCGTCGAAGAAGGCAATGGAGTCCGGGATGAGAGAGTGCATACGGTAAACTGAGACAAACTCCTCGGTGAGGGAATACGGCACGCCAAATTGGTCAACTCCTGAGCCTGGAATGCCGCTGATGACTTCACTTGTCTTGGAGATACGACCCAACAACTTTGTCAAGGACTCGCCGACAAGCCCCCACCAATTCGCGTTCATGCCGATCTTGAGCGTCGGGTGGGCGAGAATGGCTGGGGTCCATTCCACTGTGTGGATCTTGGCCATCAGCGCACAGTTGACAAGCCGAGCCTTGTCGAAGATCTGATCGCCCTTCCAATCAGGGTAGTTTCGCCGCAACATGTCGCAGATCGAGTTGTGTTCCAATGCGAAAAGAGTGTGCAACATCTCCATGCCAATCCACCAGTTGTTGTTGAACCCCGTCAGCGGGTTGCCCTGGGCATCACGCGGCAGGAACTGTGCGTGGTATTCCTTGGTGAGCAACAGCTTCCCATCGCTATGCATGTTTCGGAGTGTCTGCGTCACGCTCTCATCGGAGCCGTAGATTTGCGAGCTGTCCCACCATGCCGTATTGACGTTCTTGTAGCCGGGGCACTTGCGGTCAGTCTCGCTGAGGATCTCATCCGGCTCCGTCTGGGGCAGTTCCATTTTGCCATACGGCCACTTGTCTCCATGAGGCAAAGGGATGTCGTAGTTCTTGTCGCTCTGGACGGGCGTTTGTTAGCATTGCGTTTCTCCGTGGAAAGGTTGTTCACGACTTCGTCAACCGGGCTTTTATCACTTACATCCTGATGGAAGAACCAGTCATGGGTTTGGAATTGAATCCAGGCTGCGGCAAGGAGGTTCAGGGTTGTGGCTGGAATGAAGGATTTTCGTGCCATGAAGCGGTCGCTTAACTAGGATGATGCAAAAGAGACTTGTCAGCAGGGTTCCCTTTGTCGAGACGGTAGGTACATATGCCGTCAATGCCGATTTGAGGAAACTCACCATTCTTGGATTTGGATTCCACAGATCCTCCTCGTATGGCTTGGGGCAAAAGGCTCGTGGGAAATTGCGTCCCAAACGCATCCCAGTACATCCCATGAGTGGCATCTCGGTAGAGTTGAACTTGCCATCCGAGTTGCGGGCAGTTTCGAATCGTTTGTCGGTCATGGGCACGGTGGACTGGGTACCTTGGGCAGCTCCGGAAGGATAGACATCATACAAGTTGTACTGGCGAAGTTCGACGCGTAAGGCCTCCAAGTTGATGGCGCCGACCAAGCTGGGGAGCTTGTGCCATGGGATGAACTTGTTGACGATATGGAAGAAACCCACCAGCAAACGATCACCAAAGCTGGGCTTGTAGCTGGGTCTCACGGCTTCGTCCATGCTGGCAGTGGCGGCTGAGAATATTCGAGGCAGAAGGATGAACAAAGAGTGTGCATGGGGAGGAAGACTGTAGGAGGTTGTAGGTTGTAGGTGCGTCTTAAGACGCTGGGATGGAAGTTCAGGTTGGGAGCGACGCTGCGCAAGCCATGAACCTCAGCTGCTCCTACCCGCATGCGCAGGTCAAGCGTGTCACACAGAAGACCAGCCAACGCTCTTTCCGCCATCGTCCTGGACGCCTTTTTGGTAGAGACTGGCTGCCTGAAGCTGCAACTTGCTGCAACTTGCTGCAACTCATCTCACAACCTCTTCGCGTCGTTGGGTTCAAGCTTTCACCGATTCTTGTAACAAGGGCGTTCGCCAAGGCGCCATCAACAAGTTACAAGGCTGACTGGTTCGGTTGAGCCGCCAGGCTTTCAGCTCTCACGCAAGCTCACGCAAGCTTCCCTCAGCTTATCCAGCTAAAACACGAGAGTTGGCCAGACCGAGCTCTGACTTGGTTCTCGTGACTCTGATCCTCAGCTCGTGTAACCGACGCCTCAACGCTCGTATCGCCACGCTGCAAGCCAGCTGCCAGCCTTGAGGTTGACATGTGCTTTGCAGAGCAATATTCAATCCCTCTGATCCTCCTCGGATGATAGCCTTTCCATCATCGCTGAGTTGATTGTGTTCCACGACACCAGAACCATCACAGCAATTGCCAGGATGCACTTGACCCTTACCAACATTGCGAAGACCGCCTTCACCGGAGGGTACCGCGACAAGTCTGCAGCGACCGCTCGCCATGACGAGGAAGATCACAGATACATTCGCGGCGACATCGAAACTCGCGGCCCATGTCCCGGGTTGAATGCGTTGGCGAACCAGGGCTACCTGTAATTAGCATCCTCCTGCCTCTTCTCACCGAAAGTGACCTGTGCTGACCCCTAAGCAGACCACGAGATGGGAAGAACCTCACTATTCCTCAAGTCCAACACGCTCTCGAGACCGCCTTGCACATGTCTCCGCTGGCCGCCGCCTCGCTGTGCAGCTCTCTCCCCCCTCTGCTGCGCAAGGACGGCACATTCGACCTTGTAGACACACGGCGCCACAATGTGATCGAGCACGACTCCTCCTTCACCCGACTTGACTTCCACCAGGGCGACAACTACACCTTCCAGCCGGACATGCTGCAGGCCATGATCGATGACGCGGACGGCGGACCGGTGACCCTGCGGTCGTTGGCCAAGACATTCATCCGTCGTGACAAGGAGAGCCGGGCTGCGGGAGCTCCAAAATTGCCGTTGAATCTGTGGTTTGTGCGAGTCTTGCAGTCAGTTGGGGTGATGAACACGGCTCAAACTGGTGGCATCTTGACCAAAGAAGTGTTGCATGCTGTTTTCGCCGAGGAGAGATTTCCGGAGATTATCCTCGAGAATCCAACACCGAGGACCGTCTTGACATTGCTTGGGAATGCGTTTGGGATGATGCGATATGTCATTTTCGGGCCTTAGGGAAAATAGAGACAGCCGGACCCTCCCCTAGATCTTATTGTTATCGCCGTATCAAGGTTACGAAGCATGCTCATGATTAAGTAGATTTTTGAATTCTGCAGGTCTTTAATCTGTCCGAATACTCCACTGTACAATTTCCGATATATTGCCGACAATCGCTTCGTCCAGTCTGCATCTCTCTCGAGACGACAAGATGTTGTCCCGCCCAACGCTGCCTCTCCATAACTCCTTGCCTTCACTTCGTGTCCAACTCTGTTCTGTGGGCTGCTAGTAACTACTCCGGGGCCTGGCCCTTTGTCCCAGTTTCCTGAGGCTTCTCGCCAGCGGCCACCTCTTCAATCGCCTCGCGGAGAATACCCAACCCTTTCGCCATGTCGTCCTTTGTGATGTTCAAAGGCGGGATGAACCGCAAGGTATCGTAAATTGAGGTGGTGAGGATCAACATGCCCTTCTCCATGCACTTGGCCTGTACTTTGGAGGCGATTCCTCTACCGGTCACAAATTCCACCGCTTGCATCAACCCGAGACCTCTCACGTCGTGAATCATGTGCCCGAAATCGGCTTTGGCCTTTTGTAGCATCGCGGCCATTTCTTTGCCGCGGGCATTCACATTTTCCAAGATCTTTTCTTCCTGGAAGGCCTTGGCCACGGCAACTCCCGCGGCGCAGGAGACCGCGTTGCCGGCATATGTGCCGCCCATCGAACCCGGTTTCTGCGTGTCCATCAGTTCCTTCCGCGACACGATTCCGGACAGCGGGAATCCGTTGGCAATCCCCTTGGCCATGACCAGGATGTCCGGGCGGACGCCCCAGTGCTCGATGGCGAACATCTTGCCAGTTCGGCCAAATCCACATTGCACTTCGTCGGCCACCAGGAGGATGTTGTTCTTGTCGCAGATTTCCCGGACGCGGGCGAGATAGCCTGGTGGTGGGGGCACGTATCCGCCCTCTCCGAGAACAGGCTCGATGAATATGGCTGCGGTATCCGAGGGCGCCGATTCCCTCTTGAGAAGGAGCTCCAGTTGAGTTATGGGATCCATGCAGCAGTTGTCAAAGCCGTATTTACCCCCGGTATGTGAAGCGATCGAACACTGCGCGCAGTAAGGGAACGGCACAGAGAACACGCCCGGCATCAAGGGTGCATAGTTCTCGGCATAGATGGTCTTTGAGCGCGTCATCGCCATCGTTCCAAAGGTCCGTCCGTGGTAAGACCCTTGCATGACGATGATGTTCTGCTTTTTGGTCGCATGGCGGGCCAACTTGACCGCCGCTTCCACCGCTTCTGAGCCAGAGTTCCAGAAGAAGAACGTGTCGAGGGATTTGTGCGGCATCAGCGGCAAAAGCGACTCGATGAGCTCGAGATAGGGCTTTTGAAACGCGATGTTGACTTGTGCATGCACGATTTTGGCCGCCTGAGCTTGAGCCGCCTTGGTGACGGCGGGATGGCAGTGCCCTAGGTTGGCCACGCCAATGCCACAGGTGAAGTCAAGCATCTTCCTCCCGGATGCCATGGTCACGTAGCTCCCTGAGCCGCTCTCAATGACCTCTGTAGAGAGCCGCCCAATGCCCTTGGCTACATGGCGAATGCCAAATTCGGTGAGCTTGGGAACACTCATGGTGATCGAGGCTTGAGGGGTATTGCCGGGCTCAGTGTTGGTAGGCAAGGAACCAACGCAACGAGCTCAGAAGCCAAGAGTCGTTTGTGGATGGCGCAGCTGCCCAGACTCCAAGAAGCGTACCTAGTAACTGACCACAGGCTTGGAAAGGAAAAATTTCATTAGTTTGACAATTGAAGCTGCGGGATGGTTGAATGTTTTGGGCTCGTGGTCTGATTACGTTTAAACCTTACGTCATTGGCCAATTGTGGATGCGGTGCTCGGTGGCACATTTTTCCGTTCCGGGGGACATACAAGATAAGCACCGCACTGGCACAAACGACGACATCATGATGATAGGGCGTACTGGATGGCTGTCAGAGTTACTATGATGCTGACCTACATAGCTAGGTACATATACTGTAGGATAATGATAATTCGGTGGTCAAGACGTCCGTTGACGAGATGTCATGTTCAGCTTGAAGCTACAACCACAACCTATCACCGTCTTTGGGATTTGAGCGGCCAGAAATCTTGCCAATCAGTCCCTGTCTGGGAACATGAGGCTCAATCCCATAGATACACCTTGCTCAAGCCTCGCTAGCCTTGATTTTATCCTCTGTGGTTACATGTTCCACAGTTGCCTCAACCTTCTCCGTCATCAACTCCTTCACGCCCTTGAGGAACCAAATGCCGGCCAAGGCCAGGACAACAAAGGGGATGATACTCGCCCATGCAAGTCTATATGCGTGAGCATATGCCGAATGGCTGGCGTCTAGTGTAGCGGCCTGAATGGTCTCGTTCATTCCCGGAACCGTAGAGAGGCCAGTGCCTGCAGAGAGAGCTGTTATAAGGGCAGGCACGGATGACTTGGGCAAGCCGGCTCCGACTGCGGCATTGCCGACATCGGTCGCATAGGATTTGAGTTTGCCGTTGATGATGGCGTCGAGCACCGCCGAGCCAAATGCTCCTCCGATCGCGCGGGCAGAAAACCCAAGACCAGTTGCCGTGGAGAGGAAAGCATGGGGGGCGGTGAATTGGATCAAGGCGACGATGAGTGTCAAAGGACCGGATTGACCAATGCCGGACAGAACATTGAAGCCAATTTGAGCATTGTTCATGTTGGGTGTGATGACAGCATAGCAGATGCAGCTGGTAATCACATCAATTAGTCCGAGGTTTGTTCAACCGACGACAAGCACTTACACGACGAGGAAAATGATGAATGTCGCAATTAGTGGGGACTTCAAATCCTTGTACTTGGTAGCGTACAGCCTGTCCATTTCATTAGCAGCTGCAACGGATCCAAGTGTCGCACACTCACGTTAACGGGATGGATGTGAACAATGTCACGAGGTTGTAAGACAGTTGTCGGATGGAAATCTTCCACGCATTGGTCTGGAATCCGAGATTGAGGACGATTTGAGGTGTGACACTGTTGACTGCGCTGTAGAAGATCCATCCCTCAACAGCAAAGGCAAATACCGAGAGGGCGAAATTGGGCGAGCCCTTGAAGAAGACGTGAGCAACAATGCCATCGGACCGGCCTTTCCATTCTGCAAACAATGTTAGCAAAATTGAACGCAAGAGAAGGCCATCTTCATGGTGGTACGAACCATAAACGCAAAATACAGCCAAGAATCCGAGCCCAATGCCCAGCGGAGCAGCAACATGGACGTCTGACCATGCGTAGGCTCCACCTGCCCAGTCCAAAGCCAGCAAAAGTAATGTACAAGCCACGATGAACACAAATGATCCGATGGGGTCGATCGCCCAGATGTATTGTTTCAACGTCATCTTAGGGTAGTCGGATCGTCGAGTAGGATGGTAGAAGAGGACGAGCCCGACAAACGTAGCTAAGTGGAAGGCCGCTTGCATCCAGAAGATGTCTCGCCAGCCTGACGGGCTTTGGTTGGTGACACCACCTGAGCCGAGAATCCCGACGCTGAAGAATTCGGTTAGCAAAGTCTAGAGCATTTCTTCTGGGTTAGCAACATACAGTCCACCCACTGCACCTCCAAGGAAGGCGAATCCATTGGCGAGGGCTCTGTATTTGAGCGGCAGGACCTCGCTGGGAATCGCTTGAACAATTGCAATGGTGCTCAAAGTCACACCAATCAGAATACCACCCCCAATGAGCATGGACATTGATGTTGCTTTGGCTGACATGACCGCACCTCCGAAAGCGATCAGTGGTGGTATTGAAGCCAGCCATTTTCGATCCAGGACATCACTTAGACGACCGACAATGGGAGACAGCACGCTCTGCATGAGCAATGGCCCCTCTGTGACCACCTAGTTAGCCACAGGAAGGAATGGTCGAGGGTATCCTATCACTTACGGATGATCCAGCCAGCGATTGGTGCATCGCCCAGATCTCGAATGATAAAGGCAATGACAGATCCGGCAGCCACGACGACGAAGACCTGAGCCATGATGGCAAAACAGGTGACAAAGACGACGAGCCATGATCGCCAACTCAGGTTGACGTGCTCAGCCTCGTTGAGCTCTTGAAGATGTTGCATAGGAGCCTCAAACTCGGCTGCCCGCTGTCTCTCACGCTCTTGCGTCTGAGGCGCATTTTCGATGACTTCGGTCGTCTGGGAGACGTCCTTCTCGGTCGCCATCTTGTCGGACTCGAGTACCCTTGTATGTCAAGGCTGTGAAGAGCGACAAAAGGAGACGGGGGGCGATGTTGGTCGGAGGACTAATTTCCTGGAAGTCGTCTCCAAAGAGTTATAGGCTGTCCACGGACCGGTGCATATCGTGGTAGACATGCTTCATCCACGTTCTGGCCACCGTTTTTTTTGCCACGGCAGTTGATCATGAGCCATACACCGGCCAGACTCCGTATAGCTCCTCCACAACAAGGAGCAAATTTCAGGCATCGTCGGGCTCAGGATGGGGCACGATAACCAATCTTGTGGAAAATGATGCTCCAGAAGGGACAAGCTAAGTGCCAATCGTCCACCAGCTCGTTGGGATGCATGGGGGTATTTTCCGGAAGTGCGTCGAGACCCGCACGTGGCGATCATTCGGCATTTTCTGAGTGTCCGGGGGCAAGCAGAGGGTGATTGAAACCTTGGACTGGTGGGAGCAGTCACCGAGGACGGAGAACTGAGAAAGTGGGTAAAAGCCAGCGATACGAAGGAATGGAAATGGAGGCTGGTGGTGGGATTCTGCCATGTTGCGGAGAAGCTGGAGCGGCATCCAAGGTTGTGGGGTTTTCCGTCTCCTAATTTCGACGACGACGACATCAGTCGCCCGCGCCTCTCGAAGGATTTGACCAAAAACCCTCGTGGCGTCAAAGTTCGCTTGTTCTCCGTGCTATCATTGTACCACAATTCGGTCGCCGGAAGGGATTCCCTATCTGGAATGCCTTCTGCTGGCCGCATTGACTAATCCAAGTTGTTTGACATCAGACATCCGCGGCTACGAGATCTGCGGGTGAATATGGTTGTAAAAATATCGCAGGAGCCGTCCCGGCTGACGGATTGGGAGTGTGACTGTGAGCAAAGGACGCCCTTAACATGGTGTCTGGTTGTCTGGCTTTCATTCTCTCTGGTACGAGAGAAAGGCGTGGCAACATCCAGCACCACATCAATTAGATGAAGGCTGCTCTATTCGTCGGAGTCATTGATGACCATGAGAATGGCATGATGCCACGGAGCTTGAAGTACACTCGTGCTTGCAGTGAGTTAGCTTTGACTCCCTGATGAATGGTAGGAACTCGACTGCAATGGCGATGGCAACGGTGAGAACGGAAGCTCTGCACAGCGCTTCACTTCGGGGTTTTCACTTCACTTTCATGGTCTCCTTAGGCCTATCTAAAGGCTGAACCTCATCTAACAAGTTTCATCAAACCAATCGACAACTGCTGCTCGATCCTGTGTCAACGACTCCAGAATTTTCAAAGATTCTTGCTCATCACATCCTTAATGGTCGCTTCGCAACCGTCTTGAGACATCATCATCGGTTATTGAAATGGGGGTGCAAAACCTCGCACAGCATGGGCCACCACAAACACCACAACCGAAGCCGATCCCCTGGGTAATAATTCCTCCTAGGCTAGCGTCCCCAGGCAGTCCTCTCCAGGGTTATTCTAAATCGGATACGGAGATTCTGGGAGACATTGTACATGAAGAGAGTGATCCTATGCAGACACGTCAATCCAAATCTGCAAACCACTCACTTCCTGATGCTGGAAATGTGCGAAAGAGACCAGTGCCTACGGCACGAAAGGATGAATGGCAGGACAGCAGTGACGAGGGGGAAGGCAATAATGCTACCGTCCCGAATCTCAAGGGCAGCAGATACTTCAGCTTGGGCATGACCAACAGCCCACCGAAGAAAAGGCTAGTCACAAGCAAAGGACCTCGATTCAACAAAATCTACAAGCCAAAGGGAGCAGAAGCCAAGAAGCCGTCTCAGTCAAGTATGTCTCCAGTTGATTTCCTCACGCTCTCGGAAGGCTCGGATGTGAGACGTGTTGAAAACTACTAACATACATCAACTCCAAGAAACTGCAGTCGACTTTCGAAACCGCAGAGAAGCGGAAGAATCCTACAGAAAGAAAGTCTGTGCCCTTATCGACGACGATATCCTGCAGCGAGTTGACGCAGAAGGAGGGATTACTCCTGTTGGAAGAATGTACAAGGCCATCTGCCGGATGATGGAGCGGCAAAGTAAGAGCAAGCAACCTGGGGCGAACGGGGCCAGTCACGATGAAGTTATGAGGTTGAGAGCTGAGAATCAAGCGATGAGGGAAAAGATCGATGAAGCAACTCAACTCTTGCGTTCTGCGTGAGCCATGGGTTTCTGGTGGCTTGAAAAGGCCTTCTTAATTCGCTGTGCTGGATTGGCTATGTTACAAAATATCAGATGCCGGTACAGTGAAGTTGCGCATTGGGAGCTCAAGTACCACATTCGGTGGGTGAAAATGTAAGGCGCTGAGCATGAAAGCAAAGAAGACGAAGATCAGGATGTGGCAAAATACCGAGAGCTCTATTCTATCATCCCATCCAGGTCCCAGGTATGGAGTCTATCCCTTCGAAAGGACAATCCTGCGGCCTCTACCACTTTGATTCCGAAGCCCCCCATGCTGTTCTATAACTTTGCCTGTTTCTGAGACGAAAAGACTGCCTTGTCATGAACGCACGTAACACACAGCTTCCCATTGACATAGACCTTGCCCACAATATTCGCGGTATTCCTGCCGGCCGCTTGAACCTCACAGTCTACAGTCGCCTTGCTCCCCATCGGCACCGGCCGCAGATAGGTCATGGTGATGGTCCTGCTCACATGTCCGCCATCCAAGAACCCTTCCCTCGCTATCGTCAGCAACGCCGTACTCGTCAGGTTATCCAGCAAGGTCGCCGCGGCGCCGCCGTGCAGGTTGCCGGATTTGTTGCATAGCTCCGACCCGATGTCGAGACTCCATTTCACGGAATTGGGTTGCGCGTCGAGCAGTTTCGGGTTGCAGTGTTGAAGCGCGTGCGTGTCGAAGCCAAAGTATTTTGGGTCGCTGAGGATTTCCGCCTCGAGGCCCAGGACGCGCTCGCGGAGCGGTAGTGAGAGGAAGTTCTTGGTTTGAAAGACTTTCCTGTGCGGGTTTATTCTGCTTGTTTCTGACATGCTGGCGAGAGGAGAGAGGTATCCCCTTTCAATTTGGTTCTTGTTTATTCCGATGGACCTTGACTCGCCGCTGATGCCCTGGAAGAGTCGCAAGTAAAGCCGTAACGTTCTCTATTTCTCAAAGCTCGTCTGAGAATTGATAAGCAGGGTCTTCAGCCTCACAGAATTCCGGTTGATGATTTTCTCGGGCTGTCTAATAGAAAGTTGATCAGTCTCGGCGAGGACGTTCGCATAATATAATAATCAATGAGATTTCCAAGGTTGTCTTCAGTTACCGTCGTACCGAGGCACGGAGGTTCATTTTGCCTCAGCCTGACAGCCTGACAGCCTGCCCGCCAGTAAGCCGTCTCACGTGGTGATAACGATAAGGGGAAGGCTACTAGCAGTCCCGAGTAATTCGGGCTCCGGCCATGGCGCAGTCAGCCTCCCACTGCTTCCCCTCCGGGCTCAATTGAAGCATCGGCGAATCAGACAGCCATTGGCCTCTGACGATGCAGTCGATCCCAAACGGTGGATTGCCAGTGCCAACCAATCGAGTTTGACTGCAATGCATTTGAGGGCGCGTCTTGGACCCAGACTTAACCTGAGGAGAAGTGAGGCTGATGCGCATTCCAGTCCCCGTCACTGTCAACATTATTGCCAACGTTGCCTCTCCTCCTCCATATCCACTCCTTCGGTCCGTCTTGTTTCAACCTCTCCGCCGACCGTCGACACTATCCTGAAACCCCTCTTCCTTTGAATATGGTGTCGTTGGAACGGTGGTGTCAGTGTCAAGACGATGGACGAGGACGACAATGTCGATAATGCTACCTCTCCCGAGAACCACAACAGGCAATCAAGGCGGGAGCGGCTCAAGGGAGCACTCGCCCGTACAAAGAGCAAGTTCAAAAAGAACACCAGTGACACCAATGAAGAGAGGGATCTTCCTGATGATGTGAATGAGTTTTTGGCTGCGGGCAGGACATCGACCTCGTCGAGCGGACCATGGCACGGAGACAGCCTTCCACCACATCCTATCCGCACGAACACTAATGCCACCAGCCTTGACCAGAGCTCTCCGGCTTCTACAAGGCCATCCACTTCGGAGTCATTCACCCACCCCTCTGCCCCTCAACGTTCACCGAAAAAGGTTCCAATCCCGCGAATAGACGTGTCCAGCTCTCAACGTTGGCCCCGAGCTCAACCTATCGGTACGTCGGAACAGGATATCAACGACTTCCTGCGCCCAGAGTACCAAGGGCGCAGTCAATCGGTCAGCTCATTCTCCAACAAGCCAAAGCGGAAGGGACGTGGGAGAGGCCTAAGTGTCTCTTTCATCGAAGCTCCTCCAGTCATTATTGGCGAAGGCGGGGACGATGCGCCCACACCCCCAGTCGAGATCTCAAAGGCGAGACAAAGAGCTAGATCTGCCTCGCCAATGCCCAGCCGTGGTGGCCAGTCTCAACCGCGTGACCACCACTCGGGAAGTCCTATGAATGGGGCTTACGGCCATCGAAACCCTCCGATCCCTCCCCCGTCACGGCCTCAGGCCCACGCACCCCCAGACGTCCTGCGGCCTAGAATGCTGCAGAGAGTGCAAACAGGGAACTTCTCAGGCGGGACGATGGGGGCATCCGCCTTGGATAAAGAGTTCGAAATGACTCTTCGACTGGGGCCAAATGCGCTCAACTCGCCGGTCAGCCCGGGAGGATCACCTCATACTCCAGAGCTCCTGGCTCCGAAACCGGTACGGGTCGTGCATCCGCCTCCGCCAGTATTGGAAGAACCTGCACAGTCACATGTGGTCAAAAACCAGGTCCCGAGTACAGACTTGCGCAAACAATTCAGAGAAGGGGACGCCTTGCGTATGCACCTCGATAAAGAAGCACCAGAAATTGTCGATGGAATCGCCGCCGACGGGTTGGTGAAGAGTGAAAGCACCTCAGCCGAGAAAGAAGCTTTCAACAGGATATGAAAGTAGTCCTTGTTGGCTTTCTGAAAAGATCTACATCTATGAAGTGATCTAGCTGGACGTTCCATTGACCGCGTTCAGTGCCTTGAAGCCCTGGATCAGGTCATCGAGCAGATCCTTCTCGTCTTCAATGCCGATGCTGACCCTCAGGAGATCCTTCTCCACCGTTGAATCGGTCATTGTCCTCCACTCAATCAAGCTCTCAATCCCACCTAAACTGGTTGCGTGGTGGAAGAGATGGAGCTTGCTGGGCAATGCCCTGGCGAAATCTTGCGATTTCATAACGATAGCAAATACTGGGCCATAGCCGTTGGGCATTTGTTTCTTCAACCACGTCTTGTAGTCTTTGGTTTGCAGACTCGCATGATGCACCTGTTTGACGACGGACTTGATGATCTCTGTATCGGAAAGGGACAGGCCCGTGCCGACAGTGTGACCCGTCAAAGCACCATCGAGGGCATCAACTATCCTTCTCGCTGATTCACTCTGCTTCATGATTCGGAGCTCCAGAGTTCGAATACTCCTCACACCAAGCCAGCCTTCCAAACCACCCATCACGGAGCCCAGATACACGCGATCTTGCAGCATCTTGGGAATCCAGTCTTTCTGTTTGACCGCCAAAACACCACAGAGCATGTCCGAGTGACCTCCAATATACTTTGTGCCTGAATGCATGACAATATCTGCACCGTGCTTGAAGGGATCCTGCAGGGGTGGCGGCGCAAACGTGGCGTCCACGCTGAGGTATGCACCTCGTGAATGGGCAACGTCGGCGTAATGCTGTATGTCGAAGGCCAGTCCTGTCGGGTTCACAGGGGTTTCCAGGTGCAGAAGATCCCCCTCTTGCAGATCCTCCGGCTTGCAGTCTAGCGGCAGGAGCTGCAGCCCGGAAAGCCGCTGGTGGATTCTCAACACGCCATGACATCCGTGATAGCCAGCGCCAATGGCCACTCTCTTGGGAGCCAAGAACGTTATCAATGCATTGAATGCCGCGAGCCCGGAGGAATATGTCAAGCAAGGGGTTTTCAGCAGCACAGCCAGGATCATCTCCAGGCGTGATGTACTGTGTGTTGTGTGGCGGGAGTAGTTGTGTTCGGTGGGCGCAAAGATGGGTTCCTCTCGTTCATGATATGGGCGCAGTTGGGCGGGGTCTTTGTCGTAACGAAAGGTAGTGGAGACATGGATAGGAGGGGCGACATCACTGACGACGTTGAGAGGGTCATCGGCGTGGATGGCTAGGGTGGACGGAGAGAGGGAAGTCAGGTCTAAGTGCTGGGAGAGTTCTTCGATATGTTGCTCATCGGCGGAGGAGGGCGCAGGTTGAGGGGTTTCGGAAGAAGTATCCCCATGATGAGGCAGAGTCCCGTTGGTGGTGGCCATACCGGCAGGACGTCTGTGAGATGAGATGAAGTAAAGTCAGGGAGAATCTCCAGAAGAGCAAGCTGGAACGTTCAGGTTAAATAAAAGACTAGAGTCGACGCCCTGCCATTGACATATTAACCTTGCAATGATTGCCTGGTATTTTGTGGATTGCGTGCTTGATGCAGGGCTGCCAGCTGCTCGCTGGTTGCCACTGGTGGCAGTCGTGGGGAAGCCCGTGTGCCTCTGGACACCTGCGCCGGAGCGGCATTAGCAGCTACTAACTTACCCCTCCCAGCGACGTCTGGCGCCCTGAATACCATTTACGAATTGACGCAAACCTTATACGCGGGGCTTTGTGCCATCCATCGATCGCCAGGAACGACGCGAATGGTGGACCTCGCACGCCTCACTAACTGCTCCCTGGCAGGTACAAATGGCTGATGGTATCTACCTAGCTAGGTATCTAGCTAGGTACCTAGGTATGTCAGCCTCTCCCATCCACGACTACCTACCTACTAGGTAGGTACTCAACACTCGTAACTGCCAATCGTTGTGTTACACGACATTATCTTCCAGCAAGCTTGTCCACTCGTTTCACTATGCCGATGCCAACAAACCATGGTCCACGAGACGTGCAGATTGGTCAATGATCCCATCCTCGTATGTCCCAGCACGCCGTGCAAGAACGTCCCTCTTTGTTGCCTCGTACAGAACATTTCTTGTCATCCTCAAGCATCGTTGTTTCAATGGAGTTGTTTATTACGAACCTCGACTCAAGATTTACCAAGGACAAGTTGAAAGATTCCCTGACCCCCATCCTCTCCGCGTCTCAGATCCATGTCTTCGAAGTCCGAAAAGCGGTCGGCAAGACGGTTGCAACGCTCACAATTGCAGATACTTCCACAGCTCAAAGCCTCTTGTCCAGATCGCGTGCTTACCCAAACCTCCTCAAGTCTCCATCAGGGCGATATGCGGTGTTCAACGTGAGTCGTAACCCGCCGGATCCTCATTGGTTGCGTGTACTGCGCAAGGAAGACAAGGACCGACTGAATTCCAAAGCATGGGAGAAGTCTTTGCAGCTAGAGTTGAAAGCTCAAGCTGCCGAAAAGGAGACTGAATTGAAGATTACGGCACTACAGTGCGGTCGTTGGGAAACATGGACTGGAAAGACTGAAAAGACTGCATTCGTGCCCTACTTTGAGGTCTCGGCAGAAGGCAGGCTGACAAGAGATGCACGAGCCTTGGTGATACAAATCAGAATCTCTCCTTCTAAGCGCCACGATCTTGTCATAGATCTATCCTCCATACTGGCTTTTGTTATATCACGGGGAAAAGGCAGCAGTACTTTGACAATCACACTTGTCACTGCACCAAGAATCTACGAGAATGAGGTGCCTGCGGCGGATTCTGGACTGCCCGAGTTGCTCGCAGCTTTACACCTAGGCCCGCAGACAGTCAAGAGGTTTCGTGAGTGCACATTACCAGGATCCGATACTGGTGTCGTTGGCAGCTGCTTGACATACAGCATGGTCCTCTCAACAGGAGCTGCCAACCTGCAACACCGCATAAAGGCCATGACTTATAACCGCTTTCCCATCACAATGCTTCCGGCCATGTTTGCCCCTCAACCACGAGTTGGGCTTTCAAAACAGGTGTCCAAACTGAATGCTAAGGTTGCAGCGTTGAAATGTTCCTTTGCATGGAGGTTTCAGATACATGGGTTGTGGGCCAATGGTGTCCTATCTCCTGTGGAAGTCCAGTCTCTCCTGCCGGCCATGAGTGACCTACTCGCTCGATCAGGCGAATCAACACTTATTGCGGTCTTGCGGCGGCTCAATTTGCAACTGTCTCATAATGATGCTACCACCGATCGTGAACAGGGTGCTATGCAAAATGCGATAAACAGTCTCGAACAAGATGCGAATATTTTACTCGAATGTGACAGCTCACACACCTCACAAGACGTGGTCTCAATTCACCACGTCACTGTAACCCCTACTGGCATATATCTCACTGGTCCAGAACTCACCGCATTGAACCGTGTCTTGCGACAGTACCGTGCACATGCTGACTGCTTTCTGCGGGTTCTTTTTTCCGAGGAGGATGAAACGCGGATCGAGTTTGATAGGGATACTTCCAATGAGCGAGTCCTGCAGGGTCGTTTCCTGTCAATTCTCCGTAACGGCTTGGACATTGCAAACGAACACTTTGACTTCCTCGGGTTCTCACACTCGTCCCTGAGGTCCCAAACATGTTGGTTCATGCGACCTTTTGTTCACGATGGCTCATTGTTGTTCGCAAGAGACCTCATCAGCAAGCTTGGTGACTTCAGCGCGATCAGGTGTCCGGCCAAATGTGCAGCCCGGATTGGTCAGGCTTTCTCTGAGACCTCATCTCCTGTATGGGTGGATCCGAGCATCGTCAAGGTGTATCCTGACGTCAAGATTGGACGATATTTGTTCACTGATGGTTGTGGCACCGTGTCAAGGTCGACCTGGAAACGCCTCAGGGGAAGCGTGCGTGCCAAGGACCAGCCTACCTCCTACCAGATCCGCTATAAAGGTGAGAGTAAGTTGTTGGATGGCCTTTGCTGACTGTCTTGCAGGTGCCAAAGGAATGCTCACGCTTGACACGCGCCTTGAAGGAGACCAAATACGTCTTCGGGAGTCAATGGTAAAGTTCGAAAGAAGCCCGTCCGACGAGATCGAAATGTGTGGTTCAAATATCCGGCCGCTGCCTTTCAAGCTGAATCGCCCGCTCATCAAAATACTCGAAGACCTTGGGGTCCCTGACTCGACATTCGAAAGGTTACAAGAACAAGCCATCCAGCGACTACGTCTCAGCGCGACCTCAAGATCCGTTGCGCTCAATTTCATCAACGAACACCTCTCGGATGGTAGCAGCGGCTTGCCTACACTTCTCAAGCATCTGCAGCACATTGGTGTCGATGCTACGGAGGACAGCTTTTTGAGGGAAGTACTTGGAGCATTACTGCAGGTTCAACTTCGAGAGATCAAATATCGAAGTCGCATTCTAGTTCCAGAAGCTCTCACACTCTACGGAATCAGCGATGAGACTGGTTGGCTGAAGGAAGATGAAGTCTTTGTTACTTTTGTTGACAAAAAGACTGGAACCCATTCCTGCTTGGACGGACGCGTGGCCGTCACCCGGTCTCCTGCCCTCCATCCCGGCGATGTGCAGCTTGTTCAAGCCGTAGCACCACCAAAGAGTTCTCCTCTCTGGGACCTCCGCAACTGCATCGCCTTTAGCCAGCATGGTGCTCGCGACATACCCAGCATGCTGAGTGGTGGCGACCTAGATGGCGATCTCTACAACGTCATCTACGACGATGAACTCTTGCCAAAGAAGACTGTAACTCCAGCAGCATATCTCCCAGCCGTGCCTATGGATATCGGCCGCCCAGTCACTGCTGATGACATGGCAGGGTTCTTCGTGGACTTTATGCAAAATGACCAACTGGGCAGGATCGCCAATCTCCACCAAGTCTTCGCTGACCTTGATGGCACCTCTTCAGCCAATTGTCTCTTGCTCGCGGAATTGCATTCAACTGCTGTGGACTTTTCTAAAAGTGGCGTCCCCGTCGACCACAAGCGGATCCCGAGGGCTCCCGGGTATAGACCTGACTTCATGGCGCCAAGTGCGAGTACCATAGTCGAGAAAGGTATCAAGAGACCTGAAGAGGCTGCCTTACCTGACGGCCGCCAGCGGTACCGATACTACGAGTCCGATCGTATCCTAGGTCGCCTGTATCGGGCTGTGAACGAAGATACCTTTTTTGATGACCTCGAGGACGATACTTCATCGCTATTCAGCAAGGAGCCTACTAACGATGTGCTGAGGGACATCTGCGATTGGGTGGTGTCCCACCTCGGCCACCCGCGCGTTCAAGCTTTTCTTACGCAGGCGAGGGAAGTCAGAGACTAGTAAGTTTTATAGAAACGACACTGGGAGGAGCTAACATGAGCAGCTATGAATCGAGTCTGCTGGAGATAATGTCTCTTTATGCAGTCCGCCGGACGGAGCGACTCACTGAAAAAGAAGTCTTCATCGGCACGATCTTGGGTCGTTCGGGCGCAGGAAGCAAACATCAACGAGAACAATCAGACTACATGAAGTCTCAGTTCAATTACGAACTTCGAGAAATCAAATCACGGATGGAATATTTGACGACGGAGGATGGCGATGAAGGCTTCCTTTGCCTCGCTGCTGCCTGCCTCCATGTGGCTGTGTGTGAGCCCAGCAATTTTAATGTCCAATTGAGCAGCTTCGGATGGTTTGCTGCAGGCTTATGTGTCCCTGATATCGTGAAACAAGAAGAAGGAAGTATCTTCAGTGCATGACGGCAGTGGGTGTTGTCGATCCCGAACGTCTGATGAATTATGGGTATGATGATATGATATGGCTGAAAACAATTAATGTGTTTGCACCACTAGCAGAAAAAGAGCTTCGTCTAACCTAGCTCTAATTGCGCTTGGTCTGAGCGAGGATGATTTGGGATGCTATTCAGCGACCTTTTATGCTCGTGTGGGCGGACATTCGGTTCTACTAAAGACTATGATGACCTTGTACGACAGATAGACGATAATTCAGTCAAGCATTAAATAAGCAGAAGGCAATGATGCAGACTCTTTGGCAAGTTGTTGATTTTAGGACGGGCTACTTTACTCAGACAGCTGTTCAATCCTCAGAGATGCTTCACACTTCAACTGGACTCCATGTGCTCTCTTCTGAAAGAAAGAAATAATC
The DNA here is from genome assembly GCF_000836435.1 of Fonsecaea multimorphosa CBS 102226. Taxonomy (NCBI): domain Eukaryota; kingdom Fungi; phylum Ascomycota; class Eurotiomycetes; order Chaetothyriales; family Herpotrichiellaceae; genus Fonsecaea; species Fonsecaea multimorphosa. The sequence continues at coordinate 29,757 of NW_015971658.1, read as the reverse complement.
GGACGGGGACGGGTTGGGCATACTTTCTAGACCGGCGGTCGGTGTCTCTGGGACAGGGAGACCCCAGGTGTTCTCTGGAGTGTTGGCGATGAGACAGGAAGGTATAGGTGGGCTTCTAGTTCGGCTCACTTCACACTGACATATTTAGGAAGCATCACACCATCGAGCGTGGAGATATATAATGCGTAGACTGGCATCACCACAGTAGTCTTATATCGTTACGGGATATATATTGTCTAACCCAAACCCCCTTTAGCTGACAGCCCTGTCAAGTCTCATCGAAGCAACACCTACTGTTATTAACCAAAGAGATACATCCATCCATCGTCTTTACTTCTTTCGGAATCTTCATCATCCTATGCGGCTGCGGGCAACGACACGGTCCTCGTTGATCATAACGGCCCCCTTTTCCCCGATGGCATAGACCGTGGCCATGGGAAAGGCACTAAGCTCCATGGGCAGCACGCTCGCATCAACGACTCTTAGACCTTTGACGCCGATGACTCGCAACCGCTCGTCGACCACTTTGCCCAGCGCACAGGTTCCCACGGGATGATTGATCAGCGTGACGGCCTCGCGCACGGTGTCCCTGGCGGTGTTCAGATCCTGCACATCGACACCTTCAGGAGGGTACAGGCGGCTTTTCACCCGGGATGTGATGTGCGGGGAGCGGAAAGCGCGATCTGCAAAGGCGAGTCCTGCGGCTAGGACGTCGACGTCGGCTGGGTGAGAGAGCAGCGCGAAGTCGATTCCGGGTGGGGCCAAGGGGTCGGCGGAGGTGATGTGGACGGAGCCCCGTGAGCATGGGTACATTAGGACGACTTGGAGTGAGATGCATGGGTTTCTGGGAGGGTCGGAAGGTGGGGGCCCAGGCATGAACTTGGACATGTCGGCGTGCGTGTTGAGCGTGTCGCAGTAGGCCGGGATGACGACGTACTGGATCGCCGAGGTGCTGGGCGAGGCCAGACGTGAAGCCAGTATCGCGGCTTGTGGGCTGTCGAGTTTTGGTGACGGCTGCTGTGCCGACGAAGACGCCGAAGAGGGAGCAGCAGCAGGAGGAGGAGGAGAGGTGAGGAGAGAGTAGACGGTCCGTGCGAGTGTGCTAGCGTCCACGAGCGAGCTGTAGGATGTGAAGCCATTCAAGCCCGGCGCGTTGGCCAGAACCCCTTCACGCGACTCTGCGTAGAGGCGCTGTTGGGCCGGAAGGAATGCAGGATCGAGGTAGATGCTATCCAGGCTGGTTTCGCCGTCCGCGAGCTCGTAGCTCACGTTGGTCATGATCTGCTCCTGGGCATTGGAGCCGACATGTGGGTTTTCAACTCGTGGTTCAATCCCTGCGGCACGGAGGATCGACGGATCCCCTATCCCCGAGAGCTCCAGCAGTTGCGGTGTTTGGATGGTGCCAGCACTGAGGATGACCTCCGCTCTGACATGGACGGTGTGCAACCGGTCTCGCCTGCCGCCGTGCGCAAAAGCCACCCCTCGAGCAGCAACAGCAGCAGTTCTGGAGGAGTCGTCGTCGTCGTCGTCGACGAGGATGACTTTGGTGGCCGTGGCTTCGGTCAAGATTTTGAGGTTTGGCCGCTGATTAAGGAGCGTCGGCGCAACGTACCCCGTGGCTGCGTAGCTGCGTGTCCCCCTGTTGACGCTGCTGCGGTCAATCGTGCTCAGACCTCCGTACCAGCCCTGGTGTTCGCCCGAGTAGTACGGTTCCGTGGCCAGCGTGAGGCCGGACGTCTCCTTCAGCGCTTCGAGAAGGGCGTCCTCGGCGGGGAATCTCGTGGTCGCGTACGAGGTGTGGATCGCGCCCTGCGTGCCATGATTCGCCCCATCGATGGGGTAGATGTCTGGTTCTGGCCTCGTTGGAGGATCATAGTGCTCGACTTTGCGGTAGTATGGCGCCATCTCGTCCCACGACCAGCCCGACGAGATGCCCAACTCTTTCAAGTCGTCCAGATCGCGAGCTGAGGGATAGCCGTACGCCATGAAATTGATCGCGCTGGATCCCCCGAGGACTTTGCCGCGCGTTACATGATGGGTTTTGTTCTTGTTGGCTTCCTATATGAGTCGTGTTCAGGTGTTAGGCTTTTTTCTTTTCCTGTATAGGCATTGAAACACCCAAGGTTCCCGTCCGTGTGGTTTGAGATCCAGAGACATATGTACATACCTGAGGTAGTGTCGTAAAGTCCCAGGCATACTCCGGATTCCGCAGAAGAAACGCGAGCGTGCCTGGGGTCTCTACTAGAGGATCCCCGAGACGGTTCTGGCCGGCTTCAAGGAGTCCCACGCGCACACTGGGGTCCTCGCTCAACCGGGCTGCCACGACCAAGCCGGCAGTTCCGCCACCCACGACGACGTAGTCGAAGTTGTCCTCGAGAAAGGCCTCGAGAGAGCAAAAGACTCCTCCGGAGCTGGTGGGTTGTTCGGATCCCATCGTTGCATGTCCTGTCAAGTCTTCCGGCTGCTATGCTTGAAGATCGCTTGGCCCAGCGAGCAAGCGTGAGCTGTTCTTATAGCGGCAAATCTCCTCCGCCATCGGATACCGTCATAGAGTTGGGCAGGGCTGTGTAGAGGTCAGTCAGGGGCAGCAACTAGCCCATTTCAGCATGGTATAGCCATCTTATGACTGGTAGGTAAGCAGCGCATCAGGTAAGCATTTCAGCGATGAGATGCTGTGGAGTAAGGATGGCTTGATCGCTATGTTGATTGGACGGCGACATGCCTCCTCGTTTAGACTGTAACATTGTGACTATTTGGGATCTCACCAGGCAGGGACAGAGCAAATTTGTGCCGAGTCTGACTCAAGTTGTCTCCGGGGGGAGCTTTCTCTTTCTCCGTCAGATGCTAGACTCTTTATTGCTTTGGCGGCCCAGGCAGGCGACCCGCGGGTCAAGGGAGCGAGTGCTGCAAACACAGTGAGATTCCATTATAGATGTGGCAACATGTATAGAGAACTCTGAATGCTTGCTCAACTTTTACCAGAGAGCGTGCAGCTATCCCCTACTTAGTTACTAGTTACCTGGTAGTTATCTAAAGGGACGGAAGTGCCAAGGCACTAGGTTTGCCTACCTTCAAGTACGAGGCAGGTACAGGATACTAGTAGCCAGGAGTGTCACACTACATCTAGTCTCTCGAGGACCTAGGTAGGAATCCTTACCAGGCGTGCCATGCAGTCCTCGCCGTGTCTTTTGTCCCTACGGCCCGTCCCATTTACGACATTTCATTCGTACTCACCACAATCCTCAATCCGGCCCCGCTGGCTAAGTATGATATCCTTCGCACAATGCCAGGCTCACCGATCCAAGATCGGCAATTCCAAGCCTTCTGGTAGAAAATAGAATCAGATATGCAATGGGTTGAGGCTCCTGGATCCGGTTCGTCCACTTTCCTCGTTCGGTACCCTGGGCGGGCTCCACATTGTAAGCTGGGGCCGGTTCCCTCTCCAAGCATCTGCATTATTAAGCCTATGCGTTTACGGGATTACGACGGGAGTTATTTGATACTGACCTCTAGCACGTCATAGATTGGGTGCTTGCCCACGTTTCTTCTAAAATCGGAAGACAGTCAGCCACGTCCTTAATGCTATCACAGAACGGTATGGTATACACTTCGGAGATCGATGGGCGCAGCAGAAAGACGGGTTGGATTCTCTGTGAGGCTGATGACCCCAGACCCGAGACGGGCTTATGAAATAGTCAAAAGCATTGGTGCTACCCTACTCGAAGAATGACTCCGGAAATGGAGCCACAATATCCGTACGTTCGATCCGAAACAGCTGGGGCTACGGTCGCTACTGCAAAGCCAAAAAACCTCATCCAAGAGGCACTCAAGGCTTCAAATTGTGGTGGAAGAGAAAGTCTGAGCGCGCAAAAAACACTTGTGCAACTTCTGAATTCACTAGAGAAAGGTTGTTCCCGCAACAGCGGCCGAATCAGCAATGTCACGCTGGACAAGTGGAAGCACGGCAGCAACCCAAAAGTTATTTCCCCTTTGACCCTCAAGGCTTGAGAACGATACCCTCGCCTACTTCCGACTCCTGCTTCAGACCCTTGTCAGCCGCCTCGGCAAAATCCCTCAAAAAGAGCCATCTTGCTTTCTCGTCCAGACGCTTCGCTTTCCAATCATTCAGCGTGCCATTTGGATAGAAGACAATCTCGGCTTCCTTGGAGAGGAGATCCGTGTCGTGGGCAATGATGACAAAGACGTTGTCCGCGGCATCAAACTCCTCGAGGTACTTGATGGTCAAGTTGGCCCGGTCGGTGTCGTGGGAAAAGTTTTTGGTGAGCATGTAGACTTCCTTGTTGGGTTTGCCGTGGTGGAAGACGTCGCAGAAGGCGGCACCGGGACAAAACCCGCCCTTTGACTTGATCCTGCTCGTCGCGCTGGGGATGTCGAGAGGGATCTGCTTAGGAAGAGGCAGGTACTCGGTGGGACGATACTCTCCGCCGTGGTGGCAGGCATCGCCGCCCATGAAGACGAAAGTGTCAGGCGTCACGCGCGCGAGGCCGCAGACATGGCCGACGGCGTGACCCGGCGCGTCGACGATGTAGAAGGATCCATCGCCGAAATAGTCCATGGCCTTGAAGTTGCCCACCATCAGGTCGCCTGACGCGGAGAAATCAACTTCGACAACTTCGCGCCCTTTCCAGTCCGTCTCCAGCACCTGGCTATTTGGGTTCACGGGATACCCGGGCATGAGCGCTTCCTTGAACCCGGGACCGACGATCAATTTTGTCGAGGGCGGAAACGTGCTCGGGTCGCCCGTGTGGTCATAGTGCCAGTGACTCCAGATAATGCCCTCGATACTCTCGAGCGCCACGCCATTCTCGCTCAGAATTTCCGACACGTTCTTCTCCGCCGCCACACCCCATTTGTGGGCCTTGATCGTGTTGACGATGCTGGGCGCCAGGTTCTCCCAGTCCTTCCTCGTGCCCAGATCGAACAGGATCTTGCGGTTCAAGTGTTCATGCTCGATCAAGAACGCGAACGCCGGGCACGCGAGCTTGTCGTGGCCTGGTATCGTGGGGCCGAACAAGGATCCCAACGTCGCTTCGATCCACGACGTGCTGTCGATGATCTTGACCGACACGGTCGAGTTGGAGGACGGGATGTTGAGCGCCGGAGGCTCCTTGGGCAGCACCATGTACTCGTCAATATTCTGGGCAGAAGGCATTTTTCTTTTTTTTTTTTCTTTTTTTCTTGGTTCCCGACTGTTCACAATGTGACGAATCTTTTTCAATTCTATTACGGTCACTCTTTCTTTCTAACTGTCTAAGTTGTGGTGCTCAAATTATTGTCCTCGGGGAGTTTCCAAAAAGACAACCTACTTTATACGACTATGCCGAATAACCGGGACAGCGAAACTCTGTTCTTGGGGTAATACCATCTACGCATACCGAGTGCTCTCCTCTGACCCGCCCTTCGGCACAGGAAACTCTTCGTATCTGTTCCAAAGAAACTCAGAATCCCCGCGCGCCGAGCGTGATTTTCCCTCTCCATTTCCCCACTGGAGCCGGTTACTAAGAGAGTTATCGAGGTCACGAGTCGAGGTACCTAAATGGAGGGCCAATGGACATCTCAGTATGATCTCACTGTTGGGCTCGGGAAGATGGACGCGGGAATAATTTGGGAGCATTCCACAGCATTAACAAGCAGAGAATACTTTTACATGACCACCAAACGATGCAGGGGAAAACATAGGTCAGCTATCCCCAAGAGTCGGGAACTGTGGCCGTCCCTCCTTTTTTCATAGTAAAAAGCAACAGCTTTGCTACCCTCATTATTGGCGTTGTCCTTCGAGCAGCGGTTTCAGCCGCTTGATCATTCCATCAAGGTTGTTTGATAATACATTACAAGTTGCTAGAAGACGAGGGAGAAGGTTAGCAGGTAATAATACCTCATCAGTGGATCTCCCGGAGCACATACCAGGCCAGACCCATCGCTCCCTGATCATGTCCCGATAGATCATGATGGGCAGCAGCTCTCTTTGGATAGGCTGCTCGTATTTGTATTCGCTTTCCGCCACGATCTCGTCCATCATGGCGGTGATGACGTGGTCTTCTGGACCTGGGATCTCCGAGAGGTGTCGACCGAGAAGGTACCAGCACATCAGTAGACCTATATTTTGAGGGCGTTAATTATCTCGTACACTTGTTGAAATATACACAAGGGGGTTTCGTAGTTGGGGGGCCTGGGGACCGCTTGTCTTTTTCAAACGGCGAAGCTTTACTTACTGCCTTCATAAGCGGCCAGTGGAGCATAGCACGGATAGTTCAAACACGAAGTCTTGAGCAGGTATCCCAGGCCCAAGCGGACGCGGACCAGCAGGCACCTGCAGGCTCGGACGATCGCTTTCATCAGATCAGGGGCATTGTCGAGCTGATAGAGCTTCGCAACCCGGCTTCGAGACACCTGGTCGATGGGAAGTCGGGCGATAGCCTTCATTTCATTCATCTGCACGTTGGCATACAGGCGGTAGTACGCGGCGTTGAGGACGACCAGTGCGTCGGCCATCAGTGGACCCTGAGGCGCATCCGGCACCGTCGTGGCGTGCGGATGCGTCCTCCAGGCTTCTTCCCACGTGTGCAACGCCAGGCGCAGGGATTCCTCGTCCGGGCACGTCGGTGTCGTCGTCTCAATGTTGCCGAGGCGAAGTGTGCAGATGTGCGAGAGAATGACGCTGATCAGGGTCAGCAGACCGAAAGGACTGATCATCGTGTCGTCGAGCGGCGCGCCGGAAAGAAGTTGACGGAAACACACAACCGTAGGCGTCGTCGTGACTCGTGGTGAGTTCTGCCAGCTGAGGCCGCCGGCCGACCATAGTTCCTCCGAGCAGGGTAGCATCCCGTCGAACTCGGTGTTGGAGCTCCTCAGAACCGCATTGTCCTCGTTGCAGAGCAAGACTGCTCGGAGGACCGTGGTCCAGGACACGCACCTGGCGCCAAAAGGTCAGCAGCGGACTCGAAAGGAGTCTATGTTACTCACCTGATCATGCTCTCGCGAAAGACCCAGCCGGCCCAGTCATTCACAGAGACTTTTGTCGCCTCGACAGAGGCTTCCCGGCAAAGCTAGGGTGATAGATTAGCTGGTGCATCTCAATTTGCAAGTTTGCGACCCCTGATGACCTCAGATGCAAGCAACGTACCACGTGAAGCCGTGTGAAGGACAGTCTGGCCTGTCGTTGGATTCGACTGTCGCCACCAAAGAGTCCGTACTGGCAGGTAAGCAGCCTTGTTTGTAATTCCCAGAGCTGGAATCCCGAGTCTCTTTGTCCGGCGATCACTAAATCTTCATTCTGCAACACAGCCAGGTTAGACCTTGGGTCATGACGTTCTTCGAAGTCGAAGGCTGGAGACGATTCTCTGCATACCTCGCTCAGCAGCTTCAGGACCGCGTAGTATAACCTGATGCTAACCTCTTGCTCATTCAAGTAGACAGCCCCGCACGCCATGACAGCAAGCAGGAGCGGTGCTAAAATGGCAGGTTAAGTCAGTGCTAAGGTCAAGGCCACCGAGCTTGGGTCGGACGGGCGCTTGTCCTACCTTGAATTGTGCCGATGGAGAAGGTCTGCGGATGGACGATGGGACAATGTGGCGCAAAGTGCTTGAAGAAGCCTCTCACAAGCCGGATCACCATATAGTTTGTGGGGAACACAAAGTCACAGAGTCGATTCTCGACATCGAAGAGCTGCAGGTTGACTTTCGCTTGTTCGATTTCCGATGGGATCAATCCCAGGAACAAACCAGACGATTGGTACTCTCCATTGTCAGGATCAGCATTCTTTGCTGTCATGTTCTTGGCTACATCCTCGGACCATGGAAGGGCGTAAAACGGCTCCTCCCACGGCCACTGGACAAAGGCATCGTCCAGGAGCTGGAAGTCCATCTGAGGCCTTGCTGTGGCTTCTGCATTTGCTGTAGAAGCTTGCACACGGTCCAAAGTTGGGACTTTCCATCCTCTATCTAGACCAAGCTCGAAGGCGTGGGCGTTGGCGTGGGCGTTGGCGCCAACTCCAGCACCTTGTGTGTTCAGAAGGGTCGACAATGAAGGAAGAGCCTCTGGGATGACCTGCCCATTCGCTAAGCTGTCCGTGTTCCCACCGTTGGGATTGTCTGGTTGATGTACTTGCACAATCTGGCCACTGAGGTCGAAGTTGGAGTCGTCGGATGATGTATCGGTGTTAATGCAAGGTATTTCCTGTGAGCCGGCTGACTTCCCGGCTCCACGATGAAGGACTCTCATATGCCTCGAGATGACATCCTTGCGTGCGGACGTGAGACCACATATTGGGCAAGCATGTGGTCTTTGCCACCGATCTGCTCATATACCATTCAACTGGTCAGCTCGGCAACTTGCCAACACTGACATCTATGCATGAAAGAATTGCTTACGACCAAGTTCATGGCGCCGACAATGCTCCTTTCGCGTGAATGATTCGCCACAGACGTTGCAGAGATAACGACGTTCTTTTTGGCTTCGCGTCACCCCGTTCCTTCGCGGCTTGAAAAACCTCACTTCCTCTGCCAGTGGGGCCCAAGCAGTGGGAAAGGCCGACACAGCTCCTGTTGTCATGATAGCTGAATCTTCTTAGGTAGCTCAATTTGAGTGGGTGCGAGACTGGGGGAAAGCAAATATCAAATTGCTCGCCGCGGAGGAGGAGAAACAAGTTGCTTGCCTCGGGATTCGGGTTCCGTTGCAGGGAGGCCAGGCCGCCCATTCTCCCAAAGGAGATCAAGAGCTGGAGAAGCACGCAAGCACGGACAGGGCTGGGCAGGCTAGAGTGGCCCTGTGACAGTGATAACCCAGTCCCTATTTGGTGTTAGTTCATCGCCCTGCTCGGAGTAGACATGGAGTAGCGGACCCTTTTTTGCGGGGGAAACTTGGACCCTGGAGTTTGCCGAGTGGGGGATATTTTCATGTTGGCGCGCCGTTTGCATTCTGTGGAGGTTGGTGTGTCAATTGTACCGAAATCGAAGAGATGTCATGCAATAGTAACTCGTATTTGGCTGACTCGTGCTTGCCAGGTGGATCCTCCTCCTCCGTCGTCGCTGCTGCTGCTGCTCCGGTCGGCTGCTTGGAGCTCACAAGAAACTCTCTCATGCTCAAGGCTTCCCCCACCAAGACCCTTGGGGTCGAGGGGTATCCTGTCGGTTAACACGAGGAGGGGTCGCGTTTGTTGATAGAAGGTTGAAGATCCAGGGCATATTACTAGGAGACTTTCCCTGAGAGTGGCAGACATCCATTTCTTCACAGACTTGACCGCCAGGTACGTGTCTACTAGACAGTCCATTGCCGCGCGCTCGATAAAGTCAAATTCTCAAGCTCTTCATTGTGTTTCTGTCCAAGATGCCCGGCCGACTCGAAGGTAAAGTTGCGATTGTCACCGGTGGTGGAAGCGGGTTCGGAAAGGCCATCTCGACCAAGTTTATCCATGAAGGCGCGAAAGTCCTCATCGCGGAAATGAACGAGCAGAGCGGTCAGGCAGTCGCTAAAGAGCTCGGGTGCGAGTCGGTGAAGGCCAACGTAACTAGTCGCGAAGATTGGAAGAAGGTCTTGGAGAAGTGCGTTGAGCTATATGGTGGCCCTGATATTGTCGTCAATAATGCCGGAACAAGCTACTCGAACCAGGTAAGCGCGTCAAGAGACAGTCAAACGGCATAGCGCTGTTGGCAAGGCCATTCTGACAGTGAGATTGCTAGCCATCCGAAGGGGTTCCCGATGAAGAGTTTGATCTCGTCTGCGCCGTCAATTTCAAGTCGATCTATCTGTCAGTCGCTGTGATTATACCGTGGATGAAGGAGCACAAGAGCGGCGGTTCATTCATCAATATCGCATCCACGGGGGCCACCAGACCAAAACCACGGCTCACATGGTACAATGGGACCAAGGCTGCAGTTTGTTGTGCCACCAGGTCGCTGGCACAGGAATATGCCCCTAACAACATCCGATTCAATTCGATATGCCCGCAATTCGCCAGCACAGGACTGTAAGGACGGTAGACTCCCAGCTGTGGTTGACCATTCTGGCTAACATACATCCTCTAAAACATACAGGTCTCACAAATTCCTCGGAAAGGAAAATACCCCCGAAAACCGCGCCTATTTCGTATCCTTGATTCCCTTGGGAAGATTGACTGACGTGACGGACATTGCCAATGGTTGCTGCTATCTGGCAAGTGATGAGGCGAGCTTCATTACCGGAACCGAGTTGATCATCGACGGTGGTCGAAGTGCCTAGAGGCACTGGACTGTGCACAATATACACAAACAAAATGTTGAGATAAAATGATGACCTTCCAACGGAGGTGCCGAAATTGACTTGTCTATTTGACTATGTGTATGATCTGTCCTACTTCACTTCATAGCAGGAAATGGCCGCAGACCGCTTGAAAGTTGAGCTCTTACGGCGGACCAACAGACTCCCGAATGCCTAATGGGCATAAAACATCTGCGCACATGGCAAGCTCTGTCCACGACTGTCTTTCTGCAGAAACTTAGTGGTCTCTGACTGCTTCCCAAAAGGAACCAAGGCACCAAGACACCAAGGCACAACTGGCGCAACTGGCACATGGCATGGTGGTCTTTCTTCTGATTTGTGCAGTTTCCGGCCACTTTCCGCTCCGCCTCCCTCTTTTCCCCACTCGAACACATCACCACCGCGGTATGAGGTGATAAGAACGGTGTACATTCAGAATCATGAGTACATCCAGAGCACAGAGGAGCTACCGGTGAGTGGCTGGAAGCTTGGCTGTGAACATGTAGCGGACTTTTCGCAATGCCGATCGGCGCTGCTTGGTTGATACAAGTGGGTCCAATGGAGGCATATTGCCCGACTGCCAGGATAGAAATATGTCTCGCAAGGAAGCCCTTCCTCCTATCTCTCCTTCACGTTCCGGACTCTGTTGGCGGCGTGCGTGGGCTTGTGCCGACTATACCGTGCTTTTCTATATGATCACTTCTACCTGGTAGTGTCAGCTCGCTGCTGGGGAACGATCTCCTACACTCTCATACTCGATTGACGCCGTGCACCTATCTTCTCAACAAGATGGCGGCAGGGGAGCACAAGGGCTGGTTCAAGGACCAGCTCAGACTCGTGACCATTGGGGTATGTGAGACAAATCCCAAAGCCAGGTTCAAACAGTCGGATGGTGGACTTCCAAGAAGTACATGGGCTCCAGTGGTTTAACATTTCATTCGGACAGATCACCATCTTCGTTTCACTGGGGTCTTTCACCTATGGCTACTGTAGTTCTATCATCGCTACCACCTTGGGCCAACCTGATTTCTTCAATTACCTGAACCTTGCTACTGAAGGCCCCGGCTTGTCTCATACCAATGCCATAACTGGTGCTATGAACGGTCTCTTTCAGGCCGGTGGCTTGTTCGGATCGCTCTCTATCGGCCCACTCTGCGACTATTTCTCACGACGAGGCGGCATTGGCATTGCAGCTGCGACCTGTTTGGTCGGCGGAGCTCTGCAATGCGGATCTGTCGACGTCGGCATGTTCTTATTTGCAAGATTCTTGACAGGTGTGACCACACCAATCCACCACGTACATAAGGACTGTCAAAGTGAGCAGAGCGGCTAACTCTGTGGTAGGTATTGGAACTGGCATGATCGTGTGTGGAGTGCCGCTCTACCAAAGCGAGGTCGCTCCACCTCATACCCGTGGACTCGTTGTTGGCGTTCACGGCGCCTTGCTCTGCACCGGCTATTCAGTCGCTGGCTGGGTCGGCTATGGCTGTTTCAGCTACACGGGACAGTTCCAGTGGCGTTTCCCGCTTGCTGTGCAGTGTTTTGCGCCCTTGATGGTGCTGTGTGGATTGTTCTTTATTCCAGAAAGTCCTCGTTGGCGTAAGTTTTGGCTCTTTCACCCAAGAAGATTGGAGCACGGGACACTTTATGGGCCTAACCAAGTATGTGTGTCGCACAGTGGTCCTCCACGACAAGCACGATCGAGCCTACAAAGTCATGGAGTGGCTCCACCGCGACCCTCTTGATCCAGAAGGCATCCTCGTCAAGGAAGAGTGGTACGCCCTGCTGAAACAGCTCGAACTCGAGAAACTGCGCGGTGCTGGAGGATACAAGGAGTTGTTCACCGGCTGGCCGAATCGAAAGCGTCTGCTCTTGGGCTTCTTCACCGTCTTCGGCGGCCAGTGCACCGCTACCATTGTCATTAACAACTACGGTGTCATTTTGTACACGGCCCTGGGGTATGTGGCACCGACCACTCTTGCGTTCACAGCCGGCTGGGTTACAGTGGGAGTCGGTGGAAATGCTCTCTCCGCGCTGATTGTTGATCGAGTGGGACGTGTGAGGCTGTTGAGTGAGTATTTCCTTGCAAAAAGAACATTTCTTCTGCTTACCATTGATAACAACAGTAATCGGTTTCTCCGGGTGCCTCATGGCTCTCATCGTCGAGATGGCACTGTTGGCAACCTACAAGGGCACGACCAACAAGGCCGGGCTTGCCGCAGCGGTATCCTTCCTCTTCATCCACGTGGCCTTCTACAGCTCCTGCGTCGACGCCGTGACCTACATCTACTGCACCGAGATCTTCCCCAACCACCTCCGCGCCAGGGGTACGTCCATTTCAGTGAGCGGCCTCTTCTTCGCCACCGTCATTTACACCTGCGCCGCGCCCACCGCCTTCGCCAATATCGGCTGGAGGTATTACATTGTCTTTGCCGTTACGACCGCCATGACCATCGTCGCGGTCGTGCTCTGGTGGCCAGAGACCAAAGGTCTGTCCCTCGAGGAGATCAACGCGCTGTTCGGCGACGAGGTCGCAGTCGATGTTGCACACATGACAAAGGAGCAGAGGGAGGCGCTCGACGAGAAGATCTTTGCGCAGCAGATCGAGGGCGCCAGTGTTGCCCCGCCTGAGAAGGCCTAAAGGTCTGCCTCTTCCTACAACGTGCCCAAACCCAGAATGTTACATCTGATAACTAGAGTTCTGGAATTGGTAGTGTGGATGGGATGGACCCAAGGGGAAACATTGTGAAAGGCATGATAGATATTTCGATGGGAAATTGTCATATGGGAAGCCGGCATGCCAAGAAAGGCACTGGGTTGGCCCATTACAATTTCAAAAGTCTTTGTCTTCTTTTTCCTTGGTTTTCCTCCTTCTACTCTTCCACTTTTAATTACAACACAGAAAAAGGCAGGTGGAAGTTACATTTGAAGCGAGCTTGTGTCCGCCTTGTGGTCATATCCTCAAACTTCGAAGCTGTCAAAAACCCATTTCGCGCAAAGTATCTACTTATCGACCATGCTTAGGTGGCATTCAAAGCCGGAACCTCAATGTCCAACAAGGGTGCATGCTGCTGTGTCCCGAAAGTATCCCTCTCGCCAACACTGCCCTGCAACTGGTTGATGGGCCGTTTAAAAGTGCATTTCCATCCAAGAGCCGGTTCAAAAAACATACACGTCAAAATGTCGTCGTCAGTCAAACCGTACAGCGTCTTCATCACATTTGGGGTGAGCACGTTGCTGTCACGGACATGCTTCCAGAGCGCGGCATCGTCGAATAAAATGTCGAGCGTGATCTCGTACGGACCGGAGTTCTTTGACCGGACGACCGCTGCGAGGTCAGAGATCCTGGGTTTCGAACTCATCACGTTGTGTCTCGGAGCTGTGAAATGCAATGATGCTCCATTAGCTTTAAAGTTCATTTCTGGGTTGACGTCTTTTCCACTGCCACGCAACAAGCTCTGAGCTTACCTTCTGGATATGTGACGATCGAGTCTTCAGCCCGACGGACTGGTCGTGCAGAGGGGATCGGCTTTGTCTTCGCAGCATCTGGGTTGCCAATAGAGAAAGTCTCGATCGGGAAGAAGCTGAGCGGATCTTCCACGTCCATAAGATGATAGATGCTGAACTTGTATACTGGTCCCACGGACTGCTCCAAAGGTGTCAATGGAGAAGCAAAGTTGCCCGCGGTTGCCAGCTGTCCTGGATATTCAGCATGGAGAACCATCACTCTGGCAAGACCTGCTATTGCGTCGGCCTCGTCTTGGGTATCAGCAACCACCTCACCCAAGATACCAATTTCATGAGGGATTGTGGTGGCCGGTTCCAGTCGACCCATAACAGCATTTCTTCCATATATGTGATATATCAGTTGTGGGCCCCCCGGTTCCCCGAGGGATGGAAAAGCTGCTTTTGTCCTGGCCCGGACCGTCTGTTCGAGAAAGTCATCAATGCCTCGAATAAGAATCGGATCCCGGATCCCTCCGATGAAGGCGGAACGGAAGCCGATCTGTGTGGCCCCCTCGAGTTTGATCTGATATGTTGGGGTAGGGACGAAGTTGGCCCCTTGGATGAGGATCGACTTATTGTCCTCTAGCTGCTTGAACTCCACGTTGTCCAGATGGAGGACACCGCCCGGCCCAGGAAGTCTGTCTGGTCGAGTCTTCTCATACATAGTGTGTGCGGCGACGGAACGAGGGATGCATCTCTGGCCTGGAGTGACGGGTGTGAGCACGAAGCTATCCTGATACATGGTTGCCAGGATCGAACGACCCTTCGGGACCGCGCACTGTCCGCCACACTCGACAATCTTGCCCATATGCCACGCCGGATCTCGATGTACGCCGCGGTGCATGCTGTATGCTGCCAGAGGTGCTGGATCATACGATCGTCCGGCGATGATGATGTCAACTTCCGGATCTTCCAATGCTTTCATAAATGGTTCTGCCCCCATCTGCGCGACGACAGCGACAGCGTCCGATACATCTCCCTCTTTTAACGCGGGACCTGGTCCACAGGGCGTTACAGCGCCTGCCTGGAGTTGTTTCAAAATGGCCTGTCGATCGTCCTTGAACTTGATAGTAGAGACCTTGAATCTGCATCCCTTTTTCTCACTGATCTCGCGTACAACTCCGACCATGAAGTCAACTTGCTCGTTGGTCCCCGCGCCACCGGCACTGCTAATAAGCACTTTGATGCCAAATTCGGCGCATGCCTCAAGTACAGGGGTAAGATCATGCGTAAAGGCTTGCTTGCTGACAATTGTCCGGCCACTACCAAGCATGTACGGACCCGGGTCGGTGGAGCCGCTGTCCATGATGATGGCGTCGGGACGGGTGCTCTCATCCATGATGGTTGTCCAGAAGTCGACGTGGTCGTAGCCATAGCCCAGCATGGGCACCGGCGCGAAGATTTTGACGGGATAAGATTTGGCAATCATTCTGACGGTCGCTTGTCAAAGTCGCCTTCTCTGTTCACAAAGGAAACGACGATGGTACTCCCATATGTTCCTGCTTTCGAGTGTTTGTAAGGCTCGAATTGAAGGGACGTATCAATACGGCAGACCCATCCGTGGCGCTTTCGGGCCGCTCTCCCTCCGCTGTCGGAGAGATTGAAAAAGGGTGCCGATGAGTGTCTATGGATCAGCGCCGTTCGAGATCGGACGGCCTCAGCCTTGCGTTCCCCGACACCGGTCTAGGCAGAGAGGGCAACCTTCACCTTACTCGTGTCGATCGGGATAGGTTCGGAGAGCAGGTTCAACACCAAAGCTCATTTCTATGCGATTTACTTGGTCTCCCCACTGGGCTGTTCCGTGGTCCTCGCATCTCACCACCATGTTCCCCAGCCTTCCCCACTCCAACCTCCCACTGGGAAAGTTGAAGCTTGTATCAACCCCAGAATTCGTACCCCGGGTCCGACCCTCCGCTCGAATGTACCGAGACACCAAGCAACAGAGGTGTCAGCATGTGACCTTGTTCCTTGTGTTCCACAGCTAGAAGCGGCTTGGGGAAAATTCCCCTCAAGTCGACCGCGGTTCGAGACTGGGTGGACCTCGATAGGTCTCGACAATGGCCAGGCCTGCCACACCGGTGGGGGTTTTGGCGGCACGAGTCAACAGGCTCTGAACCCATAGATGTGACTGATACTTGTCCTGCCTCCGCTTCTTGTTTGCACAAATATTCATCCTCAGGGTTAATATTGTTCGTCTCCTAATAGCTCTTACTTTCCAATACTCGACATCAGCTCAATTTATCGTCTACTTTCGTCAACCATGGGTTCTCTCGGTTCTTTTCAGCAGACCAAGACGCTTTCCGATGTGAAAAACAAGAAGCTGCTGCATTATAAAGGCTTCATTGATGGACAATGGGCCGATGCAGCTTCTGGCAAGACCTTCGATTTAATCGACCCAGGCACAGGTAACATGAACGAAACTTTTCTTGCGGCGTGGAAGAACATGCAGATCTAACCAATTACACTGAAAGGTGAAAAACTCGCCACTTTCCCTGAAATGGGGGCGAAAGATACGGCCCGAGCTATTGAGAGTGCTTCCAAAGAATTTAAAACATGGAAGAATACCTCAGGGCGGGAGCGTGCGCGGATGCTGAGGAAGTGGAATGATCTGTGCTTGGAAAACACAGAGGACTTCGCCTTGATCATCACCTTGGAGACAGGCAAGCCGCTTTACGAAGCGAGAGCCGAAGTAATCTACGCCTGCAGCTTTCTTGAGTGGTTTGCAGGCGAGGCTGAGAGGTGCGACTTGCTCTGCTTCATTTCGCGGCAAACCCCAATGCACGTTAAGTCATGCTGACAACTCTGATCAAACTCAGGACTCACGGTGAAAACATCTATACCGCCAACAGAAATCAGAGACTCGTCACCATGAAGCAGCCGATCGGAGTGGTTGGATGTCTGATGCCCTGGAACTATCCGATGGCTATGATCACCCGCAAGGCTAGTGCTGCCATTGCTGCAGGCTGTACCACTATCTGGAAGCCGGCCGGCGAGACCCCTCTCTCTGCTGGCGCTATGGCTGTCCTTGCTATGGAGGCGGGCATTCCCGCTGGGGTGATTCAAATCATCACCAGCTTGACAACTGTCGCCGAGGTAGGCAAGGAGATCTGCACCAACAAGCTGGTGAAGAAAGTCAGCTTTACGGGCAGTACGAGAGTCGGTAGGCTATTGATGGAACAATGTGCCCCGACAGTGAAGAAACTTAGCTTGGAACTCGGTGGAAACAGTCCTTTCATCGTCTTTGACGACGCAGATGTTGACGTGGCTGTCGAGGCGGCCGTTATGGGTCAGTAGTGTTCTCGGAAGGTGTCTGCCAAGGGGTGTGGAATCCCTCATTTGCTGACCGATATGACAGCAAAGTTCAGAAATACTGGTCAGACGTGCGTGGCCGCCAACCGCATCTTCGTCCAAGATGGAATCTATGACAAGTTTGCCAAAGCTTTGTCCAACACGATCTCGACATTCAAGATTGGTCCAGGAACCCAGGTACCATACCCCTCTGTGACGATTCTGAGCAAAGAACTTGTATACTCATGATGATTACAGGATGGCGTCTTCGTTGGACCTTTGACTCATGAAAACGTTCTGTCAAAGGTGTTGACCCATATCGAAGGTCTGGATTCATTCCGTAAAGCCTCGCGACCGCCCAGATCGATACTGACATAATTTCAGAGGCAAAGAGCAACGGAGGCAAGATCATCTTGGGCGGCAATCGGGTTGACGGAACCAAAGGTTATTATGTTCAGCCGACTATTATAGCAGGTCTGTTTTGCCCCGGAACCACCTACTCGCTGTCATTCCGTCTCACAAGCTGTTAACCAAACCACATACTGTGAACAGATATGCCGCGCGGTACTATCACGGAGCAAGACGAAGTCTTTGGTCCCGTCCTTCCCCTGTATAGATTTCATACCGAGGAGGAAGTCATCGAACTCGCGAACAATGTCGACGTAGGGCTCGGAGCCTTTGTCATTACGTCCAGCATGCCCAGACAGTGGCGTGTTACCGAAGCTCTGGAGGTAAGTTTTCCACCCTGTGCAGACTTCGCCCAGTGGAGATTTTTGCTGACCACGAATGACTTAGGTTGGCGTCGTTGGCGTGAACATTGGCCTTCTTTCAGCCGCGGAGAATCCCTTCGGTGGCGTGAAGCAATCCGGCTTCGGCAGGGAAGGTGGACGTGAAGGTATCAATGAGTACCTCATTCTCAAGAGCATGTTCTTAAACGTTGCGAGTGGTTGATTTGAATAAGAAGAAGGCGATGGAGACAGCTGTGGGAGATTCTGTTGAGCTGTATGACAGAACAGATGTAGCAAGTATACAAGAGCTATACTCTGCTGCGACCGTTGTTCCAGAGTCCATGGTTTGGCGAGGAAGCAGGTAGCACAGTTTTCTAAAGGTTGCTACTTTAAACTACCAACTAATGGCGTTAGTGCTGTACGACCAGAGCGCTCTCTCTCTGTGTGTCTCTCTCTCCATGCAATCCTTCCCTCTAGCTACACCATGCCCTGAGTTGCAATAAAGCAGCATCGGCGCATCCACTCATTTCCACTCAAAACCCGCCTTTGAGAGTAACACCTCCGGCGGCAGCATCAAACTCTGCGCTTTCGTTGATCCCCACAACTTTAAAGATGTCATAGATACCCCCCGCTTTGTCTTCCCTCTCGGTCACGATGCCGGTATCGCGAAGCTCCTTCATCGCGCGCCGCGTCGAATTATAGACCTCAGTAAGGGACAGAATGGACCAAATGACGATCTTGAAGCCGATTTCTTTGGCCTCCTGCGCGCTCATGACCGGCGTGACCCCGCCGGTAACAATGTTCAGCAGACAGGGGATCGGGTGCAGGGCTTTCACCGCCTCGCGAGCCTGTTCTTTGGACACAAGGCCCTCGAAGAACGCGACGTCGGCGCCGGCCTCGTGGGCGGCCTTTAATCGGCGAATCGCCTCGTCGAAGCCCAGTGACTGGAGAGAGTCGGTGCGCGCAATAATGACGAGGTCGCGGCCCGAGGCCTCGCGCGCCATGCTGGCGGCGCGGATGCGCGTCAGGTAGGTGTCCAGGGAGACGAGTTCTTTGTTGCGCAGGTGGCCGCAGCGCTTGATGAACGCCTGGTCTTCGATGTGCAGCGCCGCTACGTTTCCCTCGATGTAGGTCTTTGCCGTCCGCGCTGCGGATAACGACGAGCCAAACCCGGTGTCGGCGTCAGCGATCACGGGCACTCTCCAGTCTAAACCGGCGATCATGCTGGCGTTGCCGGCCATTTCGATCATGTTGATGATTCCCAAGTCCGGTGCTCCTATCCGAGACGCTGCCGTCCCCGCGCCCGTCATGTACAGCGCGTCAAAGCCCATATCCAGGGCTATGCGCGCTGTGTAGCCGTCGTATACACCGGGGCAAACGACGATTTTCTCCGGGTCGTTGATCATCTCGCGCAGGATGGTTGCGGCTTGTCGCCACGGCTTTTTGCCCTCGCCATTCTGCTGGGCGGTTCTCGTCGTCATAATGCGTGCTTGTATATGTGAGCGGAGCCAAAAGGAAAAGGTCCTGCTTGCACGTTTTACAATGTCCACACCAAGCAGCCTCTCGTCGTTAATCGAAGCTCATTGAAATTTATATTAGTGCCTCAGAAAGAATGCTTTCGTTGGTGTAGGCATGGGCCGCTAGGCTGCACGAGTCCGAAACACGCATACGAGGACCGAGCGGCAATCACCTGAGGGCAACAAACAACCACCACCACTGTGAGGGATTGATTTTATGCAACTTGCACCAATATCATCGTCTCCAAAGCTCCGCTTACCGCAGGACGAACTGAAGAAGTTGATTTCCCCACCGGGTGGGTGAAGGTGGAGTTCAGTGGGGTTTGTGGTTGTGAACCAATCGAAGCCACAGATCTCGCTATGAGCATAGCACAAGGTACTTCGCGGCGCGGAATTGCCTTGAGGATTTCGATTCCCGGCGCCTCGACCTCTCCCCCGGGTACCGGTGACTGAAGATCGACGGACGAGCGATCGGAGGGTGCGAATACGGATGAATACCTGCGATCTCGGGCCTGGCCTCCTCTAGGTGAGGCGCGAAGCACATAGAGGACTGCCGATCGGAGGTTCGTAACCTCGTCGAAAATGGACCAGCTGCACCCAACTTGGTGCCCTCTGCCCGTGACAGAGGCTCGTAGTTTTGCTTATGGAAGCCTTGCCTTGCCTGGAAACGGAAAGCGGACAACGAAAGAAGCTTGACAATATCAGACCTCGTGATATCAAACCTTTTCGGGCTATCTTTGGTGGTGGCCATTGAATGTCACGACCTCATGAGAAAAGGAGAACTCGGTGTGTCAAAGCATGGCATTATCTAGGTATTCAACATTCCTTGCTACCTAGGAGCGTCCGCAGCCTGTAGGGGACACCTGATCACGAGCGAAGTCGGCAAATGTGCCGGATCACATTTATCGTAATCGTGCAATACCCCTCTGCTCAGTCAGCCAGCCCCTTTACTCCCTGCTAATCATCTCATTCCTGAGGAGACAGTGGTGCTGGTGATGAGTCCGTGTGAGTAATGATGCTTTCTTGTTTTTCACCTCCTCTGTTTAGTGATTGCCAGGACAAAGATATGCTTTTTATTCTCTCGCAAGCCCATGTGCACACTCATGGAAGGATATCGTTGGCGTTGAAGTTTTGCAGTGGTCACCTCGTCGAAAGAGCGACCTCGATGGCCGAGGTTTACTTTGCAGTTTGCAGATCAACATCTGAATTGCTTCACCCAGATTTCCGGACCGCAAATTCAGAGATTAGCCGCCCTGCCTGGTCCGCCGTCATATTGTTCTGGAAGGCGACCTGTTGCAAACTTGCTCCGTTCGCCACTCGCTCCGCCAGCGACTGAGCAAGCTTGGTACGGGCCGCAAAGCTTTTGTTGATCATGTCGGGCACATTGGTGTTGTTCGTTGTGTTGGCACTCTTTGTGTCGACGCAAGAGTCAGCATCCTGCGCGCACAATGAAAACGGAGGGTCCTTTTTGAAATAGGTACCTTTTCAGTGGTGGACAAAGCCTTGTTTGAATCCATGTTGTTTTCGGGCATAAGAAGTCATTGACTGATGCGTCTCACAGAACTAGGGGTGTGCGACTGTGGTCATGAGCTTTCTGAGTCAAGAGCCTTCTGAGGTTTCCTTTTAAGTGCAGAGGACTGTATAACAGCTTTGGCGCGTAACCGCGGACTTCACTAGGTATATTTTCTTCACTGATGTTGTAGTATGTAGTTACTTCTTTTTCTCGCGCCCATAGCAGCCGTTCTATTTGCTATACCTGGAGTGAATAATCCTCCCGCGCGAAATCTATTGGCTTCACTAAAAGGCGGCTCCTCGAGACAGCGTCGCGCTGTGAGGTGGCCAATGTGTAGTTGGGACAGCTCACGCTTCTGCACGCTACTGCCGGTTCTGAATATGATTCACTCCTGCTGAGTCTCCCTAGGGAGTGCCAAATACCTGGCGTTCTTTGTCTATGCTCCTTTGTATCCTTTGTTCTTCTTCGACTTGTACTTGTAACCGTTGAGTAGGCAGTGGCGCCTGTGCTGTGTCGCTGAGGCAGGAAGGAAAACAGGTGAAGGCAATAGGGAACTGCCTTACTGATAAGCAAGCTACACTGCGTCAGAAGAGTGGCGTACATGTTATGACATAAAATGTCTCTCCTAAAGTCTCGAAGTCAAGTATTTTCTCTCATACACCGCAAAAACAGAACAAAACAGTCTGAATCCTCACTCTCGAAACTTGGTCTCTCACACACCGAAAGCAGAATAAGACGGGAGGCAACATTATGTTGAACACGGCGATGGCTGACATATTCTTTGCATACCGTCGCAACAATCCTGGGCTGGAGGATGCTTTCGATGATCTCGGGGATGGTTTGAGCCTGGAGCGGGTGAGTCGTGAGCTGAACACCGACGGTGCCCATCTGATACAACAACTCGCTGAGTATCACAACTTGCTGATGGCTCTGGTGGATGTTGAACGAATGAACCTCGGCGACCTCGATGAAGTGATTGCCAGGCCTGGTGAGGGAGTTGCTCAAGATCTATCTCGGAACGGATCACAGCAAGAGGTGCATTCGCTGAACGTGTGGGATGTCGTTGCTACTGCCTTCGTGGTCGTGCTCGTCATTGCGATCTACAGACTACATAGTACAGCTTGATCTGGGAGAACGCTAGACAGCTACGCGAAGATCCAGAACAAAGAGGAGTACGAGAAAGGGAAATCCTGCATACAATACATCCATTGTCCCACAGCAATCCAAGGAGGTAAACTCCGTCAAGTCTAACAATGAGGATCCCATATTTGAGTGACTTTGTTACAATGCTGACTTCTTTGAACCCTTGCTGCATACGAAAAATAAATTTCATTGTTCGGGAGATATGTCATGTATCTCAACATCAAAGTCTCGATGACCAATAACAATACCCTTTGCTACTTCCATCCTGAGTCCTTATTTCTCCACGCAATTTCAACTGCCACAGCTCCACGAAGGATGGAGTGCCTGCCTAGCTGCGAGGCAGTACGCGTCCGCTGCCTCGCTGGATCTCTTTTCTCCATCTTTTATAAACCCAAGATCTTCGTCTCTCATCGCACCTAAAAAAAATAACTCTATCTCACCCAGATCACTCCAACAGTCACATTTCTTCTGTTCCCACCGCTGAAAACTGAACTCTGTCCAGAAGATACGCGTTGCAGTTACTGCGGTTCCACCAAACCACACGGTCTACTCTCCAGGTTCGTTTCATATTTTCGAGGACTGAAAGTCAAGTATATGAATAGGGGTTATCGCTGACAGAAAACTCTCGGCAAGTTTCTGAATCCATCAAAGGTGAAGAGGATTGAGTGGCGTTCTTTGACCAGTATTGCCGGAAGCCACTATCAATTGAAGTCATGACCACGGAGCAGACCCATCCAAATCCGCCAACTATCAGTCCTGTGGTAACACCTACTCAACCTGGCACTTCCACATTCGTCTTTGGGCAAGGGAAGACTGCTCCGAGACCGTTTCTCAAATTGCTGACAACGAAATACATATACGACCTTGCACCAGATCCATCCCTCGTGCCGAGACCGCTTACCATCCGGAAGCAGACTAGAAACGTCTCAGCTCCTGCTGCCCTTGGGAGTGCCACCCTTGACACCTGGCAAGCCGAGCGTTGTAATGAGACGAGAGACGGAGGCAAATATCCCACCCATCACTTCCGCGATCGACCTCGGTCCCACCAGCATGCAATTCTCGACATCATCTCCAGGATAGTTGCAAACGGAGTGGACGCGGCCCAGATCGCGAAAGACATGGACATGGATCCGAACGAGTTGATTCAATACATGGCGAGCTTCGGTGTATCGGCCAGAGATGCTCCCAGCGTTCTGGACGAAGAAATCCACGCTTTCTTCTCTTCCGTCCCAACGACAGTCTTCAGTGGAGACAAGCTGTGCAGTGCCCTTTCGGATCGTGATGAGACACCTAAACCCACGCACTTGATGGATATAGCCACTAACAATTTGGAAGCAGAGTCAGATGACGGGACAGAAAGCACTCACAGTCAAATTGCTGGCCAAGGCCTTCTGTCCTGGAGTGGGGATCAAGATGACGTCTTCGGAGACAGTCCTCATGAAACCGTTGTCGCACAAGTAGGCGGTACGCATGTCCAGAGCGAAGATGTCTACCACGACGCCCAGGAAAGCTATGGCGGGACTCTGAGCCAAGAATCCGGGATGAAACTATTGAACAGCGACAACCCTACATGTTCCGAAGATCTGGCAGGTCCAGAAGGTCAACTAGATTCCAAGATCAGTTTCATGGCTGTCCCGACTCCAAACATCGCTACAGGGAGGAAAATCACAGAGCCAAGAGTATTCATGCCACCGGTCTCAATACTCGGGAGACTCTTCTGGAAGATCCCCAGGGTGGTGTGGATAATCCTTGCTGTGATGGCTGGACGGCTGCTGGGCATTCTGCTGACGGAGCTAGATGGGTCTGTGCCCTAACACTGATCCCAGATGGACTCGAAAGTTCTGTCGTGCTTCACTGAAGGAGTTTCCAAAAATCTACTTGGATATGGTCGTAGGATATCCTGGAGATTCAACATTGAGGGCACAGAGTGAGTGGACCACGCATGGCGGGAAGAATGGACGGGTCGTAGATGCGAGTGTACTCCCCGTTGTCTTGTGTAGGAACTATTCAGAGCGTCATGGCTGCTGTAGCAAGAGGAGCATTCGTCCCTTGCAAGGCTGACAGGAGGTGAGTGAAGGAAGTTGTATGCCAAGCTGGGTAAGGCTGTGGGAAACTTGAAGGACAGACTGGGCGAATTAAGCTTAAAGGTTGTTCGACTGACAGAACTTCACCTTCTCACCCTCTGCATGTCCCAGGACAGAGCTCGCAAACTTCTCATATCCTACTGACCCAGAGACCACCAACGCCTTCCCCTGTTTTCTATCGAATCGGTCGAAATATATCCCGTTATTAATATAGAGGGTTTGCTGGTGCCGCATCTTCCGGCAAGGCAGACTTCGCGACTGGGATAAGGCTACCTAGGTATTGGGCGCAATCTCGTATTCGGATTCGTGTTTACGTGGCCATGCGCCCTCCCGCAAATCAGAGCGACCCTGATGCACAGCAACCATCCCTGACACGCGGGGATTTCGAGGCGCTTGTCGTGTCCACGCGACGTCCATCGCGGACTCGTTGATGGTGTGAAAGGCGAACCGCCTTGCCTGGGCTGTCCAGAAAGTCAGGCGACTTCGACAAGAGCTTGCAAGATATACCGACCACCTCTGAGTAGCCAGGAAAACATATATTGGAAAATCAAGGACTTTAACAAACCCTCCACATGTTTCCCACTGCTCTCCACTTCTCTTTCTACAACAGCCTTCCATATTCCGCACTAAGTTGATCTATCATTCACAATGTCCGAACAGAGTATGTCTTCCTTCTGTACTACTCATGTTTTCGCGGTTCACTGGACTAATTCTTGCTTCTCCTCTTAACAAACGCATCAGCCAGCGTCAACCCGTACCTGCACCATGTGGCAAAGGGCGCCTCATCCGCCTTTGCCGTTCTCTTCTTCTTATCGTTGCTCTTACATGTTTATCAAAGCAGGCAAGTCTGATCAAAGAGATTGCTCACTGAAAACCTGCACCATCCCGCACGTCACTGACGCTGCGGAATCGTGTACAGCAAGTACAAGTCATGGCACTACACCCTGTGTCTCCCCATGGCAGCCGGCCTGATGGTGGGTGGGTTCATCTGTCGTGAGGTTTCGGCCTTCAATGGTTCCGATCAAGTCAGCGCTGTCGAGGGGCTCTTTTATACTGCTACGTGAGCATAGCTTCTGGCTTCTGTGCTGGCTGGCATTCGACTGACGGGGTTTCGAACAGATACATCTTCACCATTCCGCTCTATGCTGTAAGCGAATCTATTCCCAACCTGTTGTGTCCTGCGATTGCATCGCCTCTCTGTCTGACAAGCCACCTAGCTCATCCTTCACCTGGATTACAATCTCGCCGATACGCCACCGTCCCTGATCCCCCGAATCCGTCCGCCATTGTACTTTCTCCTCATTTCTATCTTCACCTCGGCCGTCATCACTTGCACCGCCCAGGGCTGTGCGACGTACCTCTCCCCCGAGGGTCGGTCACCGGACGACCTCGCCTCGGGACTGCGTCTCATTAAGGCAGCCCTCTTTCTTCAGCTATTTCTCAACCTGCTCCTCGTCATAATTCTCAAGGTCTGGCTGATAAGGCTATGCATCCGGCGCCGTCAGCGAGCCCGGGAAATGCATGGCCTGCCGCGCGACGTGGGCAAGGTGGTAGCCGTGCTCGTTTTCCTGCTTGGATTGATCATCCTGACGAATGTCTTCCGCACGGGCCAAATCTACGCCAAGCCAACTTCGCGACTGTGGACAAACGAGGGGTGGTTCTGGGGGTTTGTAGTCGCACCCTTGGTCCTGTATAGTGCGGCATGGCACTTGATGCATCCCGGACAGTTGATTAGCCAGCGAGAATCGGGACAGAGATGCTATGGGCCAAAGAGCGGCGAGGATGGGAATCATCAGACCCCTGCTGGGAAATTCTGACACAGTGCGAGAGGCACAGCGAACGGAGAAGAAGGAGTAGGACAAATGGCTATGAGGGGGATTTTGTTCGGCACGATGGCCCATTCCGCACAGCTTGTTGGCTAAGACAAGGAAGATGTCTCCTCGGCAGAAATCTGCCATAGACACTCTCTCGTCCTGCCTCATCTATCAAATTCATTAATAAATCAAATCGGGAAATTCCTATGCACGACAGCCAGAGAAGTACCATTCCCCTTTGCAAAAAGAGGCAACTCACCAACCTTCCATTCTTGTTTTCCGTGTCTTGACGGCACCGAGGATCTGCCGCGGCATGCCCTCTTCTCTACATCGATCAGCTATCCCTCTTTACATCTTGATCAAATCCAGAATCAGATACTTTCAGCAGAACTCAGGGTCTGGACCTCTGTTTTAGGAAGGCGTTTGTTCATACTCAGACAGGTGACCGCGCTCCTAGGCCCGAGCACCTGGAGGATGTGGATATTATTCAGCTCTGATTCGCCAGTGGCAGGAGAGCTTGCCCTGGCTTCTCCTACGTACCCCTCCATTTCTCTCAAGAGAAGCTCAATCGTCAGAACGACGCGAGAAGATGAAGAGCAGAGAGGCAAAGGTATGCTAGATGAACTAATCAACGTCAGCCGTATGCACCTAGCATGATCCAAGTATGTGCCTAGTAGGTACGTACTTCAGCTGAGTTCAGCTGTCTACTCCACTAGAGCTCAGCCCCGTTAGTTTGGTCTCCTATGTCGGTCTGTATACCGAGTCTAGACAAGGAGAGTTGATACAAAATGCTTCTGTGATCACTCCATGAAGCCCTTCTACTTTGTGTGCTTGCTACTTCAACAAAGGTCGAACAGGGGCTCCCTTGAGGACTCATGCCCCAGTAAGGAAATACCATCTTACCATCATCCCTAATACCAGAGCAGCAAGAACAATAATATGGCCAGCCAAGATCCCGGGCTTCTCGCCCGCTTCAACCACATCGTTCAAGGCGCCGTGCCTACATACACCTACACAACAGGTTCCGTTCAGCGGGTCCGCGTGATTGGCATCCCGGGCTTCATCTACCCATCCACCACGGACAGCGACGAGGAGCGGCTAGCATTCGCGCGAACACAAATTGAAACGGCATTCACCAACCCGGACATGCTCAAGGCAGTTTTCAACACGGCCGACAGCGGGCGGCTGACCATCTTCATGACGGGCGAAAACGCCCTCTGTGGCCAAACCATGGCCGACGGGACGACGTGGGAGTTCCCAGGCAAGAACACGGTCCCGCTCAGCTGGCAGCCCGCGATCCGCGAAACGCTGCTCGACTGCGCACAGTACATCGCCATGTACACGCACGAGACCATCGGCTGCTCGATGACGACGACCTACGACCTAGGCGTCAATGATGCCAACGGAAAGCCGACCCTGTCGAATACTTCCATCCTGGTGTGTTCCGAGAATAACGAGGCATGGTCGGTCGACAAGGGCATTCCGAGTCAGATTGACGGCTACGACAATTGGGTGATGGTGGACACGACGGGCTCAGCACAGACGACCAAGGTATTTTCCGTCAGCGACATCCTCGGCGGCGGCGCAACCGACAGCAAATCCGTCATGCTCTCGATCCGCATCTGCTTGGACGCGACACAGGACACGCCCTTTGACCAAGCGACCGAGTTGCGCCCTCCTGATATCGTTCTCTGTCCGGCGCTGGGCGCCCCAGCCAGAGAGAGTTGGTCCAATGGACTGAGCTCCGTCGTCATGGTGGCCGACACGGCAGATCAACACATCACACAGGTCATGAAGGGTGGCACAGGCACCTGGCAGAAAGTCGATAATTTCGCCCCTCTCAGCCACTACAGCTACATCGATACCCAGCAGGCCACCCAGGCTTCGCAGATCCTGGGAGAAAACTTGTTGCAAGCTCACGGGTTCGCGCAAGGGGCTCTGCTGGCTGAGACGTTCACGCGCGTCCCCGGGAGCCAAGTCATCACCATGAAAGACGAAGAGACCGGTGCCACCACAAGCGTGATTGAAACCGCCACAGCGAGCATCCCGACGAGACCGGAGATGCCGGCAACGGTGGCCAGCCTCAACAGTTTGATGGGCGGTACCTCGTCGGTCATTGATGCTGAAGGCTTTGCTGACGGAGTATGGGCCGACGACCCGGACACTGGCCTGCCGCCGGAAGAGCCAGTGGATCCTGCGAGCAAGGCGAATGACCAGAACCTTGCACTCACGCTGACTAGTGGGCTTGGAGCAACCGAAGCCAAGATTCTGAAGGAAAGGAGTCCTGCCTTGCAGAGGAGGAAGCAGAGACTTCACTACCAGCCAGTTCAGCACTATGTCCTTGGGTCCAGCGGGATCGCCAGCTTGAGCAAGGAAGAAAAGGACGAGCTGAGCCAGCAATTCCGCACGGGACCTTGCACCGTCTCCGTGCTGACGCCGGCCGACGCGAAAACACTCACCGACGTCGAGGCGCTCATCGGAACACGTCGTCTGAGCAGCGCACCGGCGGAGACTATCAGCCGCGTGTCCTACTACCACTACGTGAAGCCCCCGAATCGCTTCTACGAGGACCGAAACGTCAAGCCGTACAAGGGCACAGTGATCTATACTGATCGGTGCAACACCACGGATGCGGCCAGTGAGGAAGCGAAATTGCGAACAGAACGGGATCGCCTGCACAGGTGGCTGCTGCACTTCAACTACGGCTGGCATCCTCTCAGTAAGCACAGCAAGCGCGCCTTCGACACTAGCACAACGCCACAGGTCATTCCGTTGTACTATCGCGACGCGCCGGAAGCCCAGGTTAAGGGGACAGCCCAGGTCCAAGGCACTGTGCAAGCCGACGACGACACGCCGACGGATCTGATGAACATTGTCTCGCAGTTCAGCGACCTGTGGCCCGACATCGCGCCCATGGGGCAACTCATCGACATCACAAACCCCAATTCCAACCAGAATGGCATCCGATTCGGCAAGATCGCCGTCACGACCATCGGCTTCGGCGTGACGTGGACGCCCGCGAGCATTTCGACGAACGTCAAGGACATCTACTACGTCAGCCATGCCGTCGAGCTGGCGCCGAACCCGCAGCTAACCATGGGCGGGTACGTGCTGCGCACGTCCATCATCGATCCCGCAGCGCCAGACCCATACATCTGCACCGCGAACGACATATACCCGGCAATGGTGGAGTCGAGCACGGGGTTCAGTGGCACGGACCAGGACTTTTTGGCCGTCATGGACCTCAACGAGCGGTTCTTCTGCTACCCGGGCCTGCAGGTGCGCAACATCTTCAACGGGCCGCGGACTTTTATCGTGCAGAGCTCGTCCCCGCAGACGACGCAGGAAACCACGCAGCTCACCACGGGCGTCGACTACAGCGTGACCGGCAACTGGGGATTCTTCGACGCCTCAGGAACCGGCAGCATAAGCGGCAGCGCGAGTTTCTCCTCCAGCAAGACCACCGAGGTGCCCGCGGTCAAGGTCACGGACATGAGCTCCATGTACGGCTTCGTGCAGGACGCCATGTACCGCTTCGACTTCAGCAGCAACACGCTAGTCGGCGCCACGACGATCGACCTGCAGACCGAACAGCTCTTCTTCGTCGACGACGATCTGAAAGGTGACAGGACGACGGGGACGGGCATCACCCAGAAATTCCAACTGATTGTCTACGGCTGGGCCTATGGCGGAAACAATCAGATGTATACCTGGAGAGAGATCAGGCCGTTCGAGCTCGCGGTTCCGCCTCTTCCAGCCGGTGTGAATCCTCCGCCACCACCACCGCCGATACCACCAACCGTTTGAAAAACATTCCTATCAAATCACGTTAGCACATATTAGAAGATCGCATCAAAGGTATGTTCGAACTGGAAAGGGAATCTCGAAGAAGGGAGGGGGAGGGGGGGG